>NC_032000.1:51832317-51912125 GCF_001879085.1 Nicotiana attenuata
TCTAATTAGTTTTAAAAAATGTACTTCGTTTTTACTGTATTCAATTAAAACGTACGACTTTCTTTTTCGTTTTCAGTTTAGTAAAATTGTATCGTTTTTCATTACGTCTAGTGTAGTTTAGTTTGGGTTTATGGTAGTCTAATTTCGTTGAGTTTAAGGGCTGTAAATTGTTCTCTTTCTGTTGTTGTCATTTTGATTTCATTGACAAAATCTACAGTGATGCCTGCATGTGAAGTATTAGTAATTGTATTGAAACGGCTCAAAATGGAGCTGAGTGTGTGTTTGGGATTGAGATTAGTTGTTTGTTGTACCGTTCGCCAAAAAGTTATACTATATGCTGAATCCCCTTGACTTTTTCGTGTATTGACTTCTTTGTATTTTGACCCTGTTCATAAAAATACTGGTCCCGCCGCTAGTTGTACCTGCATGTGAGGCAGGCAATCATTACTCTCTGTTTCTTTACTAAAATGAGCAGTAGAATTTTGTGAAGATTTACACTAACTTGCTTTTTATGGATTTCCAGAAGTTATCGTTGAAACTTGAAACATAACATAAGTTTACTGTCCATTTTAGTGATATGTTTTTGTGGTTTTTTTTTGCTGGATCATTCTATGAGACACTTTGATTAAGGAAGAGTAACCTTTTTCAAGAGATTCTATTAATGGATAAAACTTGAAGACGAAAAAGCTACTATCAAGCAGTTGAAATTGCTAACCTTTTGTTATATTTACACAAAAATATAGCAATGATACAGTTTTTGCTGAATTTCTTCAAAGTGTTATAGTTATGAAACCTTAGTTTGCAGAGTTTGACATTACTTATCTCACCCAAAGCTTCCTGCTCTTGATCAGTTGACTCAACTGCTCTCTCTATGCAGGAATGAATCTAGATGCACAAATTTGGGCCGCATAATGGAAGCTCATTGCCCGAAGCTTTTTGGAGCATCATACAAGGATCCAATCTCAAGTTTTAAAGAGTTTCAGAGGTTTTCTGTTCAGCACCCTGAGGCAAGTTCTTGTTTCAGTGTTGAATTTGAGTTTCTGGTTACTGAGCTTTTTTCCACATTCTATTCATACTTGGAGCTAATAACTTGGAGTTTTTTCCAGATTTACTGGTCAATTGTTTTAAAAGAACTACCAATTCACTTTCTGGAAACCCCTAAATGCATACTGGATACCTCTGACAAGTCAAAACATGGAGGAAATTGGCTTCCTGGTTCAGTTCTGAATATAGCTGAGAGTTGTGTGCGTTCGAGCAATTACCCCAACAAGCAGGATGATAGCGTGGCCATTGTATGGAGGGCAGAAGGGAATGATGATAAAGAAGTTAATTGCATGACATTGAAACAGCTGAGAGAACAAGTAATGTAGGCTCTTGCTTCATATTGTAATATCTGTTCATTCCATTCGTATTTGGTTGAATGAAGCTTACTTTCTCTAATTGATCTTGGTGAAAGTAAAGCCATGTGCTTATTAAATTGTTCTTGTGGTTCATCTGGTGCACTATACTGTTGTCTTGCATTTGGCGTTACGGATATGATATATTTTCCTTCCTTCTGTTTTGGTTTTTCTGATACTGTCTTCAGGCAAAATAATTTGATCATAAGCTGTCTTCTTGTATACATACATTGCCATTACGCCCCCCTTCATGCTCCCTTCTTCTCATAATCACTCTTTTCTAAATTGAGAGCTCATTTTAAACTTCTTGTCTCTTCCACAGGATGGTGGCAAATGCGCTGGACAACATGTTCTCAAAGGGAGATGCTATTGCCATTGACATGCCAATGACTGCCACAGCAGTCATTATATACTTGGCCATTGTTCTTGCTGGATTTGTGGTGGTATCAATTGCTGATAGCTTTGCTGCACAGGAGATTGCGGTCCGTTTACGAGTGTCTAATGCCAAGGCTGTATTTACACAGGTACTTCTGTTTTCTAGTGAACAGAAAATGTTAACTAAAGGAGTTGCCTATTGAGGAGATAGGCGGGGACACATTTAACAAACAGTCCTAGATGTCTTTTACTGGATTGACCTTTTGCCGTACGCTTGTCCACATCGCCCTCCCCAACCTTGCTATCTCTAAAGATTTTCCCTAACCAGTTTTGAAGGACATGATCATTATCTCTATATCATGTCAGGTCAGTAATCCCCTAACCATTTGTTAATGGCTTACATCCCATGTGTGATTTTTCCCTTATTCCCAGTGATCAATCAGATAATGTTACAGGATTTGAAGTTTTGCCGACATACGAATAGGAAATCTCTGCCTTCCAACTTATGTTGAAATAAAAAGACATTCCAATTTATAGGACCTTATTTTTGTCAAGAGATCTGAAATAGCAGGTTTATAGTTAATCAGGTTCACATCATTAGGGATCAAATAATCTTGTTATTCTTTAGTTCTACTGAATTCCATTGTGCAAATGTTAGGTTGATTATTAAGCTTTTGCTGGATATTCAGCTGTATATTCTATGGGTCTGTTCTTGGGTGAGTTACTATTGTAATTTAACCAAAAAACTAAATATTGTATAGTTGGTGACAGTAATCTTACTATCAGTAGAGTTATATTTAAATTGTGTATGATGATTCTAACTTCTAAGCTACAAAAATTCAGGATTCCATAGTGCGAGGAGACCGAAGATTCCCCTTGTACAGGTAAGTGACTAATGTTATGCTGAATGCTAAAACTTTAATAATGCACATAAGAACCTCCATAGTGTCTATCTTTGGTTGGGGATAGGAAATTGCGAAAACCCTTCAAGGAAGTGATGAGGACATCCATCTTCCTCCCAACCAAAAATTACATATTCTTCACCATGAAAGAAAAGAACAAATAGTTGGAAGTAAAAAGAAAACAAGTAGACAATCAACTAATTAACTGTCATTCAAAAGTTTCAATAAAAAAGTAAATTTAAATAAAGAATAAATTAAAAAGAAGGGAAGGAGATTCAAATGTCATCACTACAGGCATTGATAATTATCATTTCCCTCTTAAAGAAACATAGTGAATACATGTTTTATGCTCTCTAACTCTTGCAGCCGAGTTGTAGAAGCTGCTCCAGTTAAAGCTATTGTAGTTCCTGCGATTGGGGAGGATGTACAAGTTCAATTAAGGAACCAAGATCTATCATGGAATGATTTTCTTGCCAGTGTCAATCACCTTCCCAGGTAATCTAATGATCTTTTTCTCCAAAAGCATTACGGTGAATATGTTCTCGAACTAATTACCAAAAAAAAAAAGAAAAGAATATGTTCTCTAACTTAAAATTCCTCTATAGCGTATATACCGTAATGATAGTTTAAAACTGGTGAATCTATCATGGCAATATGTAGCACCTTTAGTGGCAGTCCAGGATTATGCTGGATTTGTCCTTTATTCCCAATATCATCACTTTTAGAAGGATGTCGAAATTTCTAAATTTACAGAAAATTCATAAAAAAGTTCTGCGACCATCGAATAATAGCTTTATTTTCCCTTATTTTAAGAACTTAAGCTTTGATAATATTTTATTCTTTGGCAGGCCAAATTCTTATTTTCCAGTTCATCAATCGATAGACTCTGTTACCAACATACTATTCTCATCAGGAACCACAGGTAAAATATCCTTGTTGAGACTATGCAGTTTATTTTTGGCTGTGGCATTTGTGTAACTTGTTGATTCTGTCATTCCTTTTGCCTCGTTCAGGAGATCCAAAAGCAATACCTTGGACTCACCTGTCTCCCATTCGATGTGGTGCTGAGTCATGGGCTAATCTTGATGTTCGAGCTGGAGATGTTAGCTGCTGGCCCACAAACTTGGGATGGGTGATGGGGCCAATTCTAATCTACAGTTGCTTTCTAACTGGTGCAACTCTAGCTCTCTATCATGGATCCCCTCTAGACCATGGTTTTGGGAAATTTGTGCAGGTAGAAACTTTTTCTTCATATTCCATTAAGGGGTCTGCCAGATTTATACTAAGATCTTTATTTTTTGGTGAATGTTTGTGGCAATTAAATGTCATAGTATATCCGACAACACATTTTTCTACTGAATCAATTTACTTTGATCATATTGTTTGAAATCCTAATTCACCCGAGCTTGCTTTTCTGTCTATATTAATTTTCTTCATTCTTTCAACCCTTTATGTGTCAGTAGGATGCAGGAGTTACTATCCTGGGGACTGTTCCAAGCTTAGTGAAGACTTGGAAAAGTACTGGGTGTATGAAAGGCCTAGATTGGACAAGGATACGGTACTTATTGAGTTCAAGTGCTAAATATTATATCAATTCGTCAGTGGGAAAATCTAACATTAAAGCATCTGCAGGATGTTTGCTAGTACTGGAGAAGCCTCTAATGTCGATGATGATCTTTGGCTTTCTTCAAGGGTGGACTATAAACCTGTTATTGAATGCTGCGGAGGCACAGAGCTATCGTCATCTTACATTATGGGGAATCTTCTTCAACCACAAGCTTTTGGAACTTTTAGCTCTGCATCAATGTCCACAGGTTTTGTCATCTTAGACGAAGATGGGCGCCCTTATGTAAGAGAGCTTTACATAGAAACATATTACCAGATTACAAAAAACCGCAAGTAGCACACATTTAGCAGAAGGAGTTCAGCCATGAACTCCAACAATCAAACAACAGACAGAATGGAGTGACAATTAATTTGAACAAGGTTTCACATGGCTTTAATCCATTAGCTATTACTAGGTAAACATATAGGCATATATTAATCAGAGAACAACATGCTGGGATCAAGTTACTGATCAAACAATCATATAGAAATCATGAATTAATCGGGTGTTTGTTAAGGTGAAACACTTAAAACAGGATAGATAGCATGCTAGTTGAGAAACAAGTAGACAAGTGTCCTGGATCAATAGGAACAGGCTAAAGTGGAGTAACCATACTAACTTATTGGTCAGGACAAACTCACAGGATTCCTGACTGTGTTTATTCGTAAATGAGACACTCTTTTTTCCTTGTATAATGTTATCAAGCATACATTTTGGCTTTGATAAAGATTGATTTTGAACCTGTTTCCAGCCAGATGATCAAGCTTGTGTTGGTGAAGTAGGCTTGTTTCCAACCTATATGGGAGCAACTGATAGATTGCTGAATGCTGATCATGAGAAAGTGTATTTCAGGGGAATGCCGATGCACAAAGATATGGTATGCAGCATATGTCGCAGAAAAGCATTGTTCTCTATTGGCTTTTCCCTACAACACGTAGCATTTTCCTATTGAACTATGTGAAATCGAATTTGGATGAATTTAGAGACTGCTCATTCTTTACTTCCTAGCTTTAGATATAGAATTTTAAGCTAATAAGGTTCCTTTCTAGAGAATGAAACGGTTTTGATCAACTATTCATGATTTTACATGATAATTCTGACCATTAACTTTCAATTGATAAATTCCTTGTAAAGAGCGCCCACCCCCCCCCCACCCCCCCCCCCCAAAACCCCACACACACCACACCCACCCTCTCTCCAATAAAAAAGAATAATGTCTTTGTGCCTTTTTTTCCCCTGCTGATATAGACGACCAAGTTCTTCGACCAAACAATAGTCTGATTGTTGACTACAAATTGTGGATGATAGACTCAAAACTCAAGCCTTCTTTTCCATATTTTAATCGGATAAGTTATACTCTGCTGAGTAGCTTTTAAGTAATTGGATCACACTGTCATTGCTGCTGTAACTGATGCTGCAGTTATATTTTCCAGCAACTAAGGAGACATGGTGATATCCTAAAGCGAACTGTTGGAGGTTATCTTGTTGTTCAAGGCAGAGCTGATGACACCATGAATCTTGGAGGTATAAAGGTACTACACTACCATTCCACCACTATCAATCTCGTAGTTGACTCTACATTGTTCTCCTTTCAACATACCCGTAGTATCTATCAAAACTTCTGCCAAGTGTGCTAGTCTGTGTGCTTATATGCTACTGATATCCCTTTCCACTCATAGATTTATTCAGGCTAGTGGCTATAGTAAAAAGTTGCTCTTACTGTCATGGTTACTAGTATACAACACCATGAATGTTCACATAATCTCTGATGCACTTGACACTCAGAACATAAAGCACAAATTTATTATCTTGAGTGTTTGAATCTATAACATAGCTGAAATATTTTATGGACTGCGTTTATTGATTCTGGAAGCAATACATAAATAAAATTTTCTTGAGAGAATACATAAAGTACCCATTAAACTTGTTCGGAAAAAATATTTACACACCTAAACTTTACGGGCGACCTTTTACCCCACTATTCTAAACTTAAGTGAATTTAATACCCCCTTCAGTGATGACCTGGCGCAAGACGTGTAGTTCACTTTGTAGCTCGCGTGAAGGCAAAAAAAAAATAACTTAAAACTAATTATGGTCCACGTGTCACTTTCTATGGGATATTATAACTAATTAACTTAATATTTATTTTTTTCTCTTTTCTTATTCATTTTTCTTTTCTTTTTCGTTTTTTCTTTCTCTTTCTTTTTGTAAAAATTGTAAAATTCAGTTTTAAAAAATATTTTTGTTTTTTAAAAACTGAAAAAAATATTTCCAACAAAATATTTTCGTTTTTGAAAAATGTTATTTTTTCAGTTTTTTTAAAGATTTTCTTTTTGTAAAAACTGAAAAAACAAATTTGTATAAACTGATTTTTTTTTTTTGTAAAAACAGAAAAAAAAAATTCGTTTCTTAACAAAATATTTTCGTTTTTTAAAAACTGAAAAAATTATTTTCAACAAAATATTTTCGTTTTTGAAAAATATTTTTTTTTTAGTTTTTTAAAAGAATTTTGTTTTGTAAAAACTGGAAAAACAAATTTGTAAAAACAGATCTTTTTTGTTTTGTTTTTTAACATAAAGTTTTCGTTTTTTAAAAACTGAAATTTTAAAAAAAAGAAACTGGAAAAAAATGAAAATAGGAGTCTTTATGCGCGTGTAAACACAGCCACCACAAGACTGGTTCAGTATTTTGAAGGGGGTATTAAATTCACTTACGTTTAGAATAGTGGGGTAAAAGGTTGCCCGTAAAGTTTAGGTGCGTAAATGATTTTTCGGGACAAGTTTAATGGGTACTTTATGTATTCTCTCAATTTTCTTTTCTACCTGCAGACAAGTTCAATAGAAATTGAGCGTGTGTGTGATCGTGCTGATGTCAGTGTCCTGGAAACCGCTGCAGTCAGTGCTGCACCGCCAAATGGTGGTCCAGAACAGTTAGCTATATTTGTGGTTCTCACAGAGGGGATAACTATTTCAGCAGACACTCTGAAGAAAAGATTCTCAAGAGCCATTCAAAGCAATCTTAATCCTTTATTCAAGGTTTGTACTTTCTAAGGTTTAAGCATAAGGTTACATTCAACTAGAGATTACAGAATTATCCTATCCTAGTCCTAGAAGAAAATATTTGAGAAAATAGTTTCATTTCTCGTTTGTCAATCAAAAAAGAATGATAACAATAACTTCTTGTCAAAGTAAACAGACCTCAGAAATTTACAAGAGAATTGATACAGTATAGGGATACAAAACTTTTTGCTGTTGCAAGTCTTCATTATTAGGGTTCTTAATCCATTTTCAATTGTTTAAAGGTTGTTCCTGAGATTGTTAATTTTGGACATTTGGTATATTGTACAAGAGCACTAAGATCCATATGTTATGCCTTTTTAACTCTTCAATGAGTCCTAGTCTAGAAGCATTAGTTCTTGCCCTGGAAATTTATGGAAGATGAGTCGGAAATGCAACTCCACTGGAAACCCTTTTATTTGCATTAAATGTTGCAGGTCGCCCTCTCCTCTTTAGGGTGTCTTTGACTCTTCTGGACAACAAAGAGTGTCCTTCACTTTTCTTACCATTTCTGATAACCACTTTTCTTACCATAAATAGGTGAGCTCCGTGAAGATAGTCCCGATGTTCCCTCGAACAGCTTCAAATAAGTTGTTGAGGAGAGTTCTAAGAGACCAGTGGAAGCAAGATCTTCAGATACAGAGTAAACTTTAGCTAAAATCACAAGTCTGGTATGTCTGTAATCTGCTTATATAGTTATATACGTATAAGCAAAAGTGGAAGGGTAAGCGAGAAGATATGATGTTTACATTATTTTGTGCATGTAATAATATTAGTGATATTTGAATCTTAGTTGGAATTTTCTGGTGTTATTTGTTAGTCCTGTGAATTAAAAGAACCAAAGGATTTCAACTACAGTGGTATGAGATTTATCTCATTGTGCAAATGTCCTGTCCAAAGACTTATTTCTATCAGACAGAATTGACATCATGTCTCATAGTCCCCAGATTGCTTTCAGAAAGTGTTAAGAGGATCGAGAGGAGTAGTACGAACTATATCTCACAAATTGGTGGGAGAAATGAGACATGAAATTTGCACTTATCATTGATGGTCGTTGAAATGAGGCAAACCTCTCTATAAAGCTTCATTTGTTCCAGATTTTTTTGGTTGTTATAGCGAAGTGCTATTATAGAGAACGTATATTATAATATAGTATGAAAATTGGTTCGATAAAAGACTTTACTTTTATAGTGAATGGTTGTTATATAGCGATGATGTTATAGAGAGGTCTGACTGTACTAGTTTGTACTAGTTCGTTTCTTGACGATTTTGCTTTCCTATAGACTCGTGAAAACAGGGTAATGGCTAAGTTCAAGTCCTATGGAAGTCTGTCATTTGGTCCTCAACTCTTTCAAGCACCTGAGCACCCACTATTGTTGACCCAAACGTTTATTTAACTATGTCTCTAAACTGGTAGTAAATGTTTTGAATTATCATATACTTTATGTTAAGGAATGTTTACCTCGAAAATACGAGTAATAATTAAATTTGATTAGTGGTTTTAAAGATATGTGATTTAGTTCAATACCAATTAATAATTAAGAAATATGAAGTAGAAATGAAAGATAGAAGTGAATCAAACCAATGTTACTTAGCAGCAGTGACCTTGAGCTTAGTGACCTCGAGGTGGCTCAGGGCAGTAAGAACAATTAAGCAATAAAAATAAAGTAAGAACAATGGAGCTAAAGGACAATGTTGATGAACAGTAGGCAAAAAGGTAGAAAATATATTCTTTTCTCAGTGACGATAAGATATCTTACAAATGATTGGGATCCCCTTTATATAATAGGGGAGCCCTAAATAAGGAATATTTCTATTTACGGTAAGAAATATTCTTGGTACAACTGTCTAACCGCCTGGTACGAAATTGTACAATCATATTCCAGGATTTGCGCCATGACTTTAGGGACATGTCAGGAATCTATCTTGTTCTGGTACAAATCCATAACGGTACTATTTCGCGGTCGAGCACACTCGACCTCGGTATGCATCATGCTCCGCCCTCGAACTCTGGTCTGGTCCCTCGAGCTCGAACTTGGTCTTACCCGGACTCGGACTTCGGACGACCTCTCAAGCATATAGATCGAAGGCATTCGATCTCGACCGTATGGATAGTCCCGCGTTTCTTAGAGTAAGATGATAAGAAACGATTTGAACCTCGATTTTCTTGAACCTTTTATGATGACCTCATGCCCGTGACGGAGGCACTTGAAGTGACCGGAAATGTCATGTCAGCTCGCTTCCCCAAAACATCAAATGCGCTTCAGCACTGGTAGGCCATTTGCGCCGTCGATCCGTCACCGCCTTTCTGTAAATAGAAGGCTATTCTGTTGAACAAAGAATTGTACTTTTTTCATCTTCATCCACTTTTGGTCTTTTCCCTTCTTTGCTTCCTTCTTTAGTCATCTATTTCCATGGTTCGAACTTGCGATCACAAGGTCATATGGCAGCAACTTTACCAGTTACGCAAGGCTCCCTTTTTCAAAGCTTCGATTCGAAACAACGAGAGAAGGGCACCGAATCCTTCCCACACTAGAAAATATGCGAACTTTACACTGCTGCTCATCTCTCTTAACTTCAACCTGGTGTAGCACTTCATTCCTTTTGCGTTCCATTAAATGAGGTGGCACTATCATCTACTAACTTTTGCATCCCACATCGGAACAATGTCCCAAGGATGAACATCCTTGGATCGTTGCTCGTTCATCTTGCAACCTTCTTGGTTTTTCTTGCGATAGAAGGCGAAGCTACATCTTCTGTCTCCCCTTCTGGTCTTTTTCGTTTGCTGTTCTTTTTCAACAGATTATGGCCCAAAAGTTCAACGGAATGCTCAATGCCCGCTGCTGGAAATATAGTTACATTTATCGAGGGTTTTCTGCCCTAAATCTCTTCGGGCATACAGACATTTCCAAAGATTAAAATGGGATCCCCGGGGAGGAGGTTCCCGAGGATGACGCTCTCGAAGACGTGGCCTTAAAAGTAGATTAGGTTCCTGGCATCTGTTTTTTGCTTCTTTGTTCCTGTGTGAGTACCCTTCGTGGACGTTGTAGTTATATTTTCTAACCGTCCCTTGCATATATAAAAGGATCTCTTTTTCTCGTTTTTGGCTCGTGTTGAATTTATTTCGTCTTTATTTGCGAAAATTTTGATTGCATAGCTTTGGTGATGGGCCCAAACATCGGACTCGAAACATAATAAACCTTTAGGTTTTAATCGATCAATATAATACCCCTTAAGGTTTTTGTTAATCCTCGAGCTAGACTTAAATTGATTTGATGCGAGCTCGGGATGTCGGGACTCCTGAGTCCGAGCTGAGTGAGAGTAAGGTTTTGAATTTGAATTGAAGTTAGCCTTTAGGCTTCGCATCAGTCCCCGAGTGAGGATTTCTTCAAAATTGGGTAGCCCGTGGGCTCAGTAGTCGAGAGAGCATTTGTTCAAACTTGAATTAAAGTTAGCCCTTAGGCCTTTTTCTATAGTCCCTGAGTGAGAATTTTCTCAAACTCGGGTGGCCCTGGGACTTAGTAGTCGAGCGAGCACTTGCTCGAACTCGAGATAAGACGATAAGAAACGACTTGAGGCCCGATCTCCTCGATGTCTCGGTCATGATGCCGATCTCGTGACGTCAGCGTCTGAAGTGATTGAGAGGTCGTGTCTGCACAGTTTCCAAGGCCATTAATTAGGGGCGGCTGATGGTCGGCCTTTTGGCTTCCCCAATACGTTTGGGTGACTTTTATAAATAGTCTAACTTCTCAATTTTGCTAACTTTACTTCTCAATTCGTTGCCAAATCTTGCTAGTTCTTTCAATTCCCCTAAACCATACTTTTCCCAATTTGTTCTTCACTCCATCAACAACCTTTTCTTCTTCATTTGAAATACAATGGCTAAAACATCCCAAACCTTTTCCCAACAAGAAAAAGCCTCTTCATCATCACGGCCATCCAAAAGTAAACTGGTGGTGCCACCTCGCGTCGAGGAGTGTATTCCCCCGCCGTGTGAAATAACATCCGATTTTAAAATTACAAAACCTGTATCGATACCAGGCCAATGCGAGTCCATGCCCCGATATATTTGTTTGATAACCAAGGATGAGCTTAAGCAGGTAAAAAAGGATTGCAAATGGGATGACAAGGATGTAGTGATTCCTTCCCCAGAAGAGGACATTACTACCCATAAAGCGGGGTACTTAAGCATGTGTACCTACCCATTCACGCTGGGCCCGACAGATCCGGCTATGGGTCCCATAGACCCAGTTATTCTCGACTTCTTCCAACGTTACCAAGTGACGCTCGGCCAGATCTACCCTTCATTCTGGCAGATTGTTCATCTGATCAGATTTTTCTCGAGCCAGGTCGAGGGGATGCCTTGCACACTCGACCATCTAATCCGTCTGTACAGACCTCGACTATACCGAGGTGGTTTGATAAAACTGCAACGCCGATCCTTGAAATCTCTTTTCTCCAGCATCGACGAGGACAAAGACCGAGGGCGGATGAGGCCGTTTTGTCCGAGTCAAGACCTCTGACCTGATTCCTGCTGAGAGAATGCCATTCCCCGAGGAATGGAATATGAAACGTAAATAACTTTATACCTTGCTTCCCTTTTTCTTTCCTGGTTTTGTCTTCTTATAGATATAACCCCTTTCCGATGATGCATCTATTGCTTGGTTTCCTGGAGCGGTCCAAGATCTCGAGGGTTGGGTCTGCCAACTGGCCTCTACTTATTCATATGCGGAGCGTTGCTGGCGTGATTTAGTCAAGGGCCGATGGGAGGCAAAAAACCACGATGAGTTTTCTGGTTTACTTACTTGTGTTCCTTAATGCAATACTCACTCTATTTTTTATGCAGGTCTCGGGGAAGCTGTTGAAATGCGGCCCCCCACCTGGTGAAAAAGAGATCTCAAAGTCTCCCAAAGAAAAGAAGAGAAAGAGGGGGTCGTCTGCAAATACCCCGAGGCAAAAGAAAAGCAAAGCTCGAAATCCCAAGGCTGACATCGTGGCCCTATCTCCGGAAATGGCTCAACGCCTTCGGGACCAGGAAGAAGAGGAAGAGGATGATGACTGCCTCCTGGTGGCTCGGGAAAGAGGAAGCTCTGATGCTCCAAAGACCGATGAACCGACGGCGAAGGAGGCGATTCAATCTCGAACCGAAGAAATTTCAGAGAGGAGCTCGAGCAAAGTTCCCGAACCATCAGGCAGAAAAGGTGCACCTCGTCCCGGGGGACGTTTGATGAATGAGCTCGAAGAGCCTAACTCCGAGGCTTTTCAAAGGCAGGATAACACCCCAAGTGAGTCACTTGGGGTAATCAACATAAATAACTCACCGCAGGGTCCGGTGTTTTCTGAAGGGCAACTTCGAGATGCCCAGCACATGGAGACTCCTGATGTGGCAGCGACTCATGAAGAGAACGATATTTTTCGGGAGTGTTTCGCGGGAAAAGAAGAAGGTCCCGATCCCGATTCCTTGTTTATTCTTGAGGAGGTTGAGAAGCTCCTCAAACAAGTAAGTTTTGTCTTTCATTATTTTGGGTTTAATCTCCATCTTTCTGATTCTGACCTCCCTTTCTTGTGAGAAGGTCGTGTCGCTTCACCGACGAGCATTCGCTAAATCTCGGACTGAACTTGCCCGATCCAAAGCCGAGCTTAAGAAAGTCTTGGAAGAGAGAGATAGTCTTAAAATCCTCTATGTCAAGAAAGAGGGGGAGATCAGCAATCTACGAGTTGAATTGATGAAGGCCTGTCAAGAACAGGCCGAGTTCATTGAAAAGGTAATATAGTCTTTAAGGGTCTGTTATGCATTTGTTTGTTTTGGCGACTAATACTTTTAATTTCACAGTTTCATCAGAAGGGCGAATTGGTGTTGCAGCTTCGGGAGGAGCTTAAGATGAAGGAGGCCGAGACGTTGGGGTGGAGGCAAAGCATGGACAATCTTGTCTCTGAGAAGGAAACTCTTCGAGGGCAACTGGCTTCACTCGAACGCCAGCTTTAAAGTGTGAAGGAGGAGAGCCTAGCTCGAGGCTATGCAATCGAGGAGCTTAAAGCTAGATCCGCTCCTGAGCTGTCCAAGGCCAAATCTGGTGCTGAGGCAATTATGTCTTCGTACCGAGCCGATGCTGAAGCAGCTAATTCTCGGGCAAAGGAGATCTCTTCTACGGCAGAAGTCAAGCTATCAAGTGCACTTGTCCATGCTAGGCGACAATCCCGGAGGGTAACCCTCGAGGAGGTACATGCTCGCGGCTTTCAACCGATATTGAAAGGGCAAAGATTTTGGAAGAAGAGGTTGCCGCTCTGCTTTCTGATGAGGATGATTCAGCCAGTGGCTCCGAGAGTGGATGAGACGAAGATGAAGCCCCCGAGGGTGAGGCTCTCGAAGATGCGACTCCTGAAGATGTAGCTGCCGAAGATGTGACCCCGAAGTAGTTTTTTAGGTCTCCTTATTTTGTTTTTGCGCACATATCCCTGTATAAATATCTTTTGTAATCATCTTTTGGAAATACAAGAGGAACTTTTTATCTCATCTTTGACTTGTGTCGGATTTCATATTGTCTTCATTTATGGAATAATTCATTTGTATCACTTGAATGTTTGGTCCGAGAATTGGTTTGGGCTTGGGATATTATAGACCCTTTGATCTTTATCAATAATAATCCTCGAGCTAAGTTTAAATCGATCCGACGTGAGCTCGACATATCGTGACTTTTTGGGTCGAATGAGAACGGAGTCTCGAACTATAAGTTTTTGGTCCTTGAGCCTTTCGAAGTTGGCCCTTGGGTCCTTATATATCGGCCCTTAGGCTTTTTAAGTTGGCCCTTAGGCTTTTTAAGCTGTCCCTTAGGCTCTTTAAGTTGGGCCAATTCGGCCTCTAGAATGGCTATATGATTTTTCCTCAGTTCGGCTAAAAGACCTGGTGGAAATTTAGTTATGCCTTAGCATGTTGTTTTTGTACCTGTTGGATTTTTTCGAAGGTTCGACGTGTCGGAACCTTGTTTGTGTACTGATAATCGAATACATCTTAAGGTTTTATCAAGAGCTGATGTTATCGAAGCCTTTAGACTATTCGAGGGCTGAATTCATCGAAGCCCATTAAATTATTCGGGGGCTGAATTTATCGAAGCCCATTATATTTTTCTTTTGCCGAGGGTAGCCTGATTTAATCGGTTTTTCAATGTTTGAAGACCTTTTAATTTGTGGCGGAAGTCGGACGTCTCTGAGCCGCATTATTTTGGCCGTAGCCTTTATATGACCGTAGTCTTTAATATGGCCGTAGCCTTCGGGTATGTCTCTTAGACTTGTTTCCCGATGATTTTTCGAATTTATTTGAAAAGTTAGTCCCCGAGTATATTGGCCTTGGCCTTTTTTTCCGTAGGGGATGCCTCTTTGAGGTCTTATGAGTCCGAGCTTTCGATGACTCGGATGTACTGACTTTCGATGATAGTCCCTGAGTATATCGAGGTGCATTTGAATTTTGGGTCTTGAGCCGCTTCCCGTAGGATTGTAAGTGTAGAGCTCGTATGATAGTAAACCTCTTTGAGACACAAAGTGTTTTTGATATAACCAGAACGCTTCTTCTAATAATCGATACATGCGTACATGTTTTGTCGTCGGGGCTCGACTATCCTATATGGACACGGTTCATTTGACCGTTTGGCCCATTACAAAGTTCTCCTATCGAGGCCCTCTTAGGAGTGAAGTATTTTCCTTTGAAAATATAACCTCCGAGGGTGATGCCCTCCAGTATTCGAGGTTGATTGAAAGAAGCCTTGGATACTGTTGAGTTCTCCTTAGGTAGCACTCAGTTGTTGCCTCGTTAAAAACCTTGCCGCTAAAACCCGTTTGGGACAAAATCCGATCTAAGGGGAAAATAGTGCAACACATGCTTTAAAACCTAAGGTCTTTGCGTAAATAACGATGCCTTCGAGACTGTATGCCTTTGATGAACAGTAGTATCTGTAATGGGTTAGTTTTAAACCTAAATGGTCAAAAAGGATAAAAACATACCTTAGCAGTAGTATCTTTTGTGTAGTGACATGTTCCAATTGTTTGGCAGTTGTTCACCTTTCATCGTGCTGAGTTTGTAAGGTCTCCTTACCAACAATTTCGAGGACTCAATACGGCCCTCCCTAGTTCGGGCCCAATTTTCCTTCATTCAGATTCGAGTATCGAGGGTGATTTTTCGTAGAACTAAGTCCCCGACTCCGAAATGTCGGAGGTTGGTCCTCCTATTGTAGTATCTTTCGATCCTTTGCTTTTGCGCGACCATTCGAACAAGTGTTGCTTCTTGTTTTTCATCTGCCATCGGGGTATGAAGCAAAGGCGGGCTCGGCGGATGTCGCTTTAATTCTTCTAAGGCTTGTTGACATTCCGGGGTCCACGCGAAGTCCTTTTCCTTTTTGAGCGAAGAGAAAAACTGCTGACTTCGATCCGACGACCTCGCAAAGAATCGACCCAAGGTAGCCATTGCCCCGTTAGCCTTTGCACGGCCTCCATGCTATCCACGATCGTGATACCCTCGACAGCCTTGATTTTGGTACCTCGATTTGATGCCACGACGTCGAGGGACTCACTTGAGCCAACCCCGAAGGTTTCTCCGGGCTAAGCTTCATGCTGTATTTCCTCAAGATCGCAAATGTTTCCTGTAAATGAACTAAATTGTCCTCTGAGCACAGGGACTTAACCAACATATCATCAATACAAACTTCCATTGTTTTGCCTATTCGTTTTTAAAAACATTTTGTTAACTAGGCGTTGGTATGTAACTTCCTGCATTTTTTCCACCCGAAGGGCTTTACGTTGTAACAACAGGTTCCAAATTTAATAATAAACGTAGTCTTTTCCTGGTCCTTCGTGTTCATCTGAATCTGATTGTACCCGGAGTAGGCATCGAGAAAAGTTAGGGTCTCGTGGCCAGCTAAGGCATTGATCATGCGATCGACGTTTGACAAGGGGAAAGAATCTATTGGACATGTTCTTTTCAAGTCCTTATAATCTATGCACATTCTAAGTTTGTTTCCTTTTTTAAGAAGTTTGGTTACCTGGTTCCGTCTAGGCCGGGGCTGTGATGGCTATTTAGCTGCCTGCTTACCTTTGGTGCTCGATTTTTCCGAGGTCAAGGGCTCTGGTATCCGCACCACTTCCTCGATCGCAAACATCTCTTTTGCATCATGTCGCTCTGCGTAGACTGATTTCACTCCTTCCTCCGTCGGGAATTTCATCATTTGATGAAGAGTTGAAGGCACTGCCTTCATGTTGTGTATCCACGGTCTCCCGAGGAGTGCGTTATACCTCATGTCGCCTTCGATGACATGGAACTTCGTATCTTGTATGGTCCCGGCTACGTTTACTGGCAAGATGACTTCTCCCTTTGTTATTTCGCTCGCCATGTTGAAGCCATTCAGGACCCGGGATGCAGGTACAATCTGATCTTACAGGCCGAGTTGTTCCACGACCTTCGATCTGATTATGTTTGCTGAGCTACCTGGATCCACTAAAACACGTTTAATTTGAATTTTATTTAAAAGGATAGAGATTACCAGGGCGTCATTGTGAGGCTGAGATATGCCTTCTGCTTACTCGTCACAGAATGATAAGACGTCCTCGGGCACATAACTCCGAGTTCATTTTTCTCTGGTGATTGATACTTTGGTGCGCTTGAACACAGGTCATTGAGGGACATCGACTCAGCCAATGATCATATGGAATACATGTTGTGGTTCTTCTTGTTCGTTTTTCCTTGCATCTCTTTCTCTGAGGTGATTTTTAGCCCGATCTCTTAGGAATTCTCGAAGATGGCCCTCGTTGAACAAACGAGCCACTTCTTCCTCAGCTGTCTGTAGTCTTTTGTTCGATAACCATGCGTGCCATGATACTTGCACATCAAATTCGGGTTCCTTTGAGAAGGATCGGTCTGTATTGGCCTGGGCCACTTGGTGTCTTTGATTCTCCCAATAGTTGAGTCAATCCCCGATGCATCTATGCTGAAATTGTATTCTGATAATCGGGGAGCCTCTGCGGGGTCGGGATGTTTGTCGAACCCGATCTTACTTATGAGTCCCCGTGAAGTTCGACCTCAATTGTTTCTCCGATCGTTCCGAGGAGTGTTACGGCTCGGGCCGTTGTTTCTTCGTTCGACATACGGCTGGTACCATTCTTTGTTTAATCCCGTTCGCGATTTGTGTCCCTCGGTGGCTTGGATGTGAATCTGTTAGGATGAACTGAGCCCGAGAGGGCTCCCAACTGGTCGTCCTTGACCCTGATTTTTGACTGGTAAAGATTGTGCATGTCTAACCATGTCACAGCTGGATATTCGATCAAGTTCTATTTCAACTGTTGAGACGCGATTGAGCTCCTTTCATTCAGACCCTGCATAAAGGCTTGAACTGCCCAGTCGTCGGAGACCGGTGGTAATTCCATTCTTTCCATCTAAAACCGGGACACGAACTCCCTTAGCATCTCGTCGTTCCTTTGCTTAATTTTGAAGACGTCCGATTTTCTCGTGGCCACCTTTATGGCCCCGGCGTGTGCTTTCACAAAGGCATCTTCTAGCATAGAAAATGAATCAATGGAGTTAGGAGCTAAGTTGTGATACCAAATCATGGCTCCCTTTGATAGTGCTTCCCCAAATTTTTTCAACAAAACTGACTCGATTTCATCGTCATTCAAGTCATTTCCTTTAATCCCATAAGTGTATGAAGTTATATGCTCGTTAGGGTCGGTTGTCCCGTTATTTTTGGGTGTATCGGGCATGCGAAACTTCTTGGGGATGGGCATCGGAGCCGCGCTTGGGGGGAATGGTTTTTGTATGAATTTTTTGGCGTCTAAGCCTTTCAAAACTGGAGGTGCCCCTGGTATCTGATCTACTCGGGAGTTATAAGTTTCCACCTTCTTATCATTTTCTTCAATTTTCTTTTCTCCGGACTCGATCCTCTTGGTTAGTTCGTCGAGCATTTTCGCAATTGTGGGGTTAGTTGCCGAGCCACTTTCATCGGGCTTCTCTAGCACTAGTTCTGTACGCCGAGTGTTTACTGGTTCGGCTGTGTTTGGAGTTCTATTCTGACTCTGAAGTTGAGCTATGGTGATTTGCTGAGCTTGCAGCATCTCGAATATCACTTGGAGGCTGACTCCCCCTTCTTCCATTCCCTGTGTTCTTTGGCCACCGGGTCGGGCTTCCCTGCGTATATCTGCTTCGGGGTCCGCGCCTAGATCTGCATTCAAAGCAATGTGCAAACTAACATCAACAGGTTCCAGATTTGGCACTTCCCCTGGGTTTATCAGTGGTACACCGACTCCTGCGTTGCTGTTTTCTCCAAGACCTTCGTTGCCGTGAATGGGTGCGTTTTATGAGCTAGACATGTTTCAGCCTGAAAATCAACAAATCTTGACAAGAAAAAGTGTAAAAACAACGTTTGTAACGAGAATCAGTAAAAAAATAATCACTATTATCTTTAGCCCCACGGTGGGCGCCAAACTGTTTACCTCGAAAATACGAGTAACAATTAAATTTGATTAGTGGTTTTAAAGATATGTGATTTAGTTCAATACCAATTAATAATCAAGAAATATGAAGTAGAAATGAAAGATAGAAGTGAATCAAACCAATGTTACTTAGCAGCAGTGACCTCAAGCTTAGTGACCTCGAGGTGGCTCAGGGCAGTAAGAATAATTAAATAATAAAAATAAAGTAAGAACAATGGAGCTAAAGGACAATGTTGATGAACAGTAGGCAAAAAGGTAGAAAATATATTCTTTTCTCAGTGATGATAAGATATCTTACAAATGATTGGGGTCCCCTTTATATAATAGGGGAGCCCTAAATATGGAATATTTCTATTTACAGTAAGGAATATTCTTGGTACAGCTGTCTAACCGCCTAGTACGGAATCGTACAATCATATTTCGGGATTTGCGCCATGACTTTGGGGGCGTGGCAGGAATCTAGCTTGTTCTGGTACAAATCCATAACGGTACTATTTCGAGGTCGAGCACACTCGACCTCGGTATGCATCATGCTCCGCCCTCGAACTCTGGTCTGGTCCCTCGAGCTCGAACTTGGTTTTACCCGGACTCGGACTTCGGACGACCTCTCAAGCATATAGATCGAAAGCATTCGATCTCGACCGTATACAGATAGTCCCCGCGTTTCTTAGTTGATTGATGAAAATCACACACATTTCTCACACATTTGAAGTCGGAACACTAGATCGATATTTGCCTTAATTAAAGAAGTATTGAATAAGTTGGATTAACTATCATATTAATGACTGACAAGTGTTTTAAATCAAAAGACTGTCTTCTAAAGCATGATAATCAATAACTAACATCACTCGTATAGACCTACGGATAATCTTAGAACAAAAAATACATTCATCAGAAAAGATAAGTACAAATTAGAGGTCTAAAAGCATAAATTTAGTACAATGTAGCAAGTTTTAATCCTTCTTGTAACGCCAACTTTTCAGCACTACAAATATGATTTTTTTTATATATCCAAAATAATTCCTATGTCCATAATTTATGATAATCTTTCGAAAGAAGCTTAAGAAAAAACTCTATGGATTTCTCAATTCGCTCCATAAAACAAAACTACACTTTATAAAGCTAACATCGAAATTCAAAGGAATTGGCAGAGACTATCAAGTCAAAACGAAATGGCATATATGTACTAGAATTAATGAATTCGCAATAGTGAATAGTCCAACTAAGAGAGAGCAAGGGACAGAGAATCCTGTTAGAAATATGCTTTAGAAGCCGCTCTCAGTAAAATTTTCAGCTATTTACTGCAGTAATTTAGTTTGAATTTGAAATAATTTTGAACTAGTCTTTAGGAGTGAACTAGTCTCTAGGAGTTAGTTATTTTCAGCATATTTTGTGCTGATTTTTAGGTCTTTTAAGTTAGTATTTCTCTTATAAATTATAGTCCAAATGCAGTAAAATAATATAGTATTTTCAGCTTTAGTTCCTTTTACATCTATTCCAGTATATTTTTTATTTTCTTGTCATCTTCCTAGTTATTTCTCTCAATTTCTTTTATCAAAAACCAACAATTGGTATCAGAGCCATCTTCTTAAGGGACCTAAGTAAAATCTTTTCTTAAGTGAGATGGAGACTGAAATGAGTTTTTCTCAATTGGCTCCTCCAGTCTTTGATGGTGAAAATTACCAACTGTGGGCAGTGAGAATGGAGACTTACTTGGAGGCTTTAGATCTTTGGGAGGCCGTGGTAGAGGATTATGATGTTCTTCCGCTGCCTACCAATCCCACGGTGGCCCGGATCAAGAGTCACAAGGAAAAGAAAACCAGAAAATCAAAGGCGAAAGCAACTTTGTTTGCTGGTGTGTCTGCAACAATTTTCACGAGAGTTATGGCTCTCAAATCAGCAAAAGAAATCTGGGATTATCTGAAGGGAGAATATACAGGAGATGAAAGAATACGAGGCATGAAGGTGTTGAATTTAATAAGGGAATTCGAGTTGCAGAAAATGAAGGAATCTGAGACTGTCAAAGAATACTCAGATCGGTTGCTTGGCATTGTTAACAAGGTAAGATTGCTTGGTACTAAATTTAAAGATTCAAGAATTGTTGAAAAAATTCTTGTTACGGTGCCTGAAAAATATGAAGTATCCATAACTACCTTGGAAAATACAAAGGATCTATCCAAGATTACCTTGGCAGAATTGTGAAATACATTGCAGGCACAAGAGCAAAGGAGGCTTATGAGGCAAGATGGTATGGTTGAAGGAGCCCTGGCAGCCAACCACAAAACTCAAAGCAAGGGTAATAATGTAAAAAATTACCCGCCTTGTCAGCACTGTGGCAAAAAAGGTGATCCACCATTCAAATGTTGGAAGAGGCCAGATGCAAAGTGCAAAATTTGCAACCAACTTGGTCATGAAGCTGTAATTTGCAAAGACAAATATCAAAAGCATGAAGCAGATGCCCAAGTCGCCAATGAAGAAGAAGAAGATCATTTGTTTGTGGCAACTATTCTTTCAACCAAAAAATCTGATTTTTGGTTGATTGACAGTGGTTGTACAAACCACATAACATATGACAGAAATCTTTTCAACGATTTCACGTCTATAGGAAATAAGAAAGTCAGAATTGGAAATGGTGATTATATTCTTGCTAAAGGAAAAGGAACTGTTGCAATCCCAACAAATTCAGGTACTAAGAAAATTTCAAATGTTCTTTATGTTCCTGATATTGATCAAAATTTATTAAGTGTTGGACAACTAATGGAAAAAGGATTTAAAGTATCCTTTGAAGATAAATATTGTTTCATTTATGATGCAACTGGACTTGAGATTTTAAGGGTTAAAATGAGAGGTAAAATTTCTCATTTGATCCAACCGAAGATGAAGAATGGAGCCAAAAGAATCTACTAAGTGCAGGTAATTCTCCAACTGAGGACATATGTGAAAATAAGGTAAGGAAGAAGTTGTCAATATTTCAGAAAATGCAATTCTGGAAGAAAGTTGACAAGTCTCAAGGCAAGATGCAAATGAAGCTGAAAAATGAGCCAACTTATTTCATTAACAATCATGAGATGCAGCAAAATACAGAAGTGAACTCGATTCACTGCAAGTCCAAAGATCAGTTGGCAGATTTACGTACAAAGTCGCTTCCAGTTAAAGGTTTACAAGGGACAAATTCAGAATTTGCAGCTTCAAAAGCAAGGAGGTGTGTTAGAAATATGCTTTAGAAGCTGCTCTCGGTAAAATTATTTTACTGTTTCAGCTATTTACAGCAGTAATTTAGTTTGAATTTGAAATAATTTTGAACTAGTCTTTAGGGATGACAATTGGGGCAGAGCGGGGCAGGGCAAACCTTAAATGGGGCGGGGCAGGGGAAAATTTGAATGGGGCGGAATAGGGCGGGGCAGCGCAAAATATTATTTTTGTCAAATTTTAATGGGGCAGGGTAGGGCAGGGCACATTAGCCCATAGCATAATGCAAGCTATAAGCAGGCCCAAAGCGTCAGATTTTCAAAAACTTTATATCCTGCGTAACTGCGTTGTTGCTTCTTCGGTTCTTCTTCTTCTGAAATTTTGAACTGCCAGAGCTAACTTTATACTACAATCTGTGAACTAAATCAATTTTTAATCATTATTACTGCTACGCTAGACTAATTTTTTATGTAAAGAAATTCAACAATCCATACTATATGATAAAAAACTATTTTTACCTTACTATTTTCAGGATTACTTGGCCATAAAAAAGGGGAGAAAAATGCACTGCCGCAAATGTTATTCAATTTCAGATTCTGTTGCAAATCGCTCGTGTTGGAGCTTTTTCCTTTTTTCAAATATTAATATTCCTGGTTTTCTTTCATTCATTTTTTTTTCTTGTAAGTACTGTTATGCTACGTTTTAAATCTGACTTAAAAAAACTGAGAATTAGGATTTTCGGAAGAATTTTGAACCTTTTCAAAATGTAAAGGGGTTAAGAATTCTATTTTTGAGTTGGACTCGCTTTAAAATTTGTATAATATAGTTCTGCTCAATTGTGAATGTTTGAAATGCTTGGTTTTGTTTATATAACATTGATAAAAATTATCTTTTAATTTAACCAATATGCATAAACAACTAAATAATATTTTAAATGTTTCAATAGAGTTGAAAAGGTAAAAGAAATTAAAAGCATACTCTAAAATGAAAAATAAAGAGAAAAAAATAAAAGAGAGCTAAACGGGGCAGGGCTTAATAGGGCGAGGCGGGGCAGGGCAAAATTTTTACAAAAGGCTAAATGGGACAGGGCAGGGCGGGTCAAAATTTTAGCGGGTCAAGCCTTGCCCTGCCCCGCCCTGCCCTGCCCCAATTGCCATCCCTAAAGACTACTAGTCTTTAGGAGTGAACTAGTCTCTAGGAGTTAGTTATTTTCAGCATATTTTGTGCTGATTTTTAGGTCTTTTAAGTTAGTATTTCTCTTATAAATTGTAGTCCAAATGCAGTAAAATAATATAGTATTTTCAGCTTTAGTTCCTTTTACATCTATTCCAGTATATTTTTTTATTTTCTTGTCATCTTCCCAGTTATTTCCCTTAATTTCTTTTATAGAAAACCAACAAATCCAAACTATCTGATTGAAAAAAGAAAAAAAAAACTAAAGCTATGATTAATTGGTTTGCACAAAAAAATTCTCCAGAAAAATTATCAAAGAATTGTCTCTAAAGGCCACAGTTTTCTGATCTTGTCAAAGTATGTATCTTTCATCTTGTTTGCTCGATACATGTTCTGAAAAAGAAACAAAAAGAAACCTTTAATCAGAAGGAAAAAAAAGAAGAGAAATAACGACGAACCGATGTTAATTCATTTTTAATTTCCAAGAAAACAAATTAATCAGACAAAAGTAATACCAAATGAAAAAATTAGTCGTCCTTCTTCAGCAAGTGATCCATCTCCTCATCTTTATCAGTCTCGAGTGTTGGGCATCTGCCAGTCATCATCTTCAGTCTTCACAACTCGAGCCATCTCCTCTTCAGATTGTGCTTTTGAGATTACTAAATAGTCATG
Organism: Nicotiana attenuata; assembly: GCF_001879085.1. NCBI lineage: Eukaryota > Viridiplantae > Streptophyta > Magnoliopsida > Solanales > Solanaceae > Nicotiana > Nicotiana attenuata. The sequence goes on from NC_032000.1 coordinate 51,856,157, forward strand.
AAAATTTTCGAAATTAAATACAAGATGCTTGTTGCGCATTCAGCGTCTCATCCATAGCCTTCACAAGCATATTATCTAACTGCTTTTGTAGATTTGATCTTTCTTCCATCAGGTCTTCTATGGTTTTCATGATCAAAGGCTTGGCTATTTTTTGGTTATAATCATTGGATATATGAGATAGAGCATGAAGTTTCTTCTACTGGTACGCCATATCCAGTTCAACCTTTTGAATTTTTTGGGATAACAGGCTCATTGCCTCTTTTTCATTCGAGCTTTCTGCTTTAAACTCTTCAATTTCTGATTCAAGTAATTCAAAAACACAGTCAGATTGAGAGAGAGCTAGAGATGAGTAAAAAAGAATTAGTAATTGAATAGAGTTTAGAAACGTACTCTTATTAGCGGCGTCGGCGTCGGCGTCTTCCATTTTCCGATGATCAATACTACTAAATATTTGAACTACATTTTGTAGTCAGATAAATATTTTGTCTTCTAAAATAAAAATAGTTAGATAAAAGTTAAAACTATTTGTCATGACAAAATAATAGCCACAAATTTAAAGAGACGATAAACTTACCAGTTAATTATAACTTTGGTCGTATAGTTAGGATTGTCACTGCAATAATAGTATTTTAACCACAATAAGTTATATGTGCAAAATTTCATAGGTGAATATTTTTATTTCAGAGACAAAAATAAGAGTTGCTCAAACACTATCAAGTAATGAAAATTCAATTTTAACTATAGATTTTCTCAAAATAATTGAAAATATAGTAATTATGTATAAATTGAAGTATTAATAAACTTTAAAATAACAAACTAAATTGCAAAAGTTAATCTTCAATAATAGATCATTTGTATGCCTATTTGTAGCCTCAAAACTTACCAATTTACGTTTTATTTATCAAACTCATATTTTACTTTATTGCAACATTTTATATTTGGACGTTAATTATATATATTTGGTGTAAAATTCAAAATATATTAACATATATAGAGAATTTATGTATGTATTGTACTTAACTATTTTTTATGTAACTCCTTAGGGTAATTTCTTATATATTTAAGATTTATTTTTAATTAAGTCCTCATATATTGAAGACTTTAAGAGTTGTTTGATATATATATATATATATATATATATATATATATATATATATATATATATATATATATATACACACAACATATTTAAGTATTTTTAATAAGTACTTAAAATAATTTCATATATCTAATGATTCATTTTGAAAATAAGTTCTCATATATTGTAGAACTTTGTCATGGTTTAGGTGCATTTAATTTTAATAAATGACCAAAGCTCCAAAATACATACAATGAACATATTTAACACTACAAAAAATTTATGAAATTATAATTCATTAATTTTTATATAATTCTACTATCGCTATTTACACAAAGAGTTACGAAATTAATTGATACTTAAGTCCACATGAAAACTAATTATGTTATAATTCTTATTAAATATAATGGAATTATAGCTAATTAATATGTGGATGACTAATTATATAAAATTTAAACAACTATAATCTTGTACCATATATGCACACACACACATACACTTAAATCCAGAGAAAAATTAATTATAAATATACAAGTTTCTAAATTTCACAAATTAAATTATACATCGAACATAAGAATTGAGAATTAAATATGATAAAGATATAGGAAGAGAATCATGTTTCTCTTGGGACTATTATTTGATATTTTATAATATTTACATAATTCAATATTATTAAGTTTTACTTCAAAAAAATTTAAGATTTTAATATGGGTTATATAGCAGTGTATAACAAAACTAACAACTAGTATATCATAATTCATATTAAAAAATTATACTTGTAATTTTCAATACATTTTAATTAAGTATGTAATTATTTTTCATTAGATTTGAATAAACAATATCAAATTTAGACAAGATGTTTGTATCTATGTACATTGATCGCTAATTACACTCAATTTAGACAAATAGAAAAGTTATTTATTTAATGGTTTATTTTAATACTATTTTAATAACTTAATAACTACGTAATCTACTTAAACGCTAAAATTAAGAAGTTAATATAATTGAAATAGGAATACATAAGAAAACTAATAATACAGTATAGGACAAAAAAAAAGTTATAAAGAATATAATATATTTATAGAATATCTTTATTTCATGCAAGTTAATATTTTTATTTTATTTAGTATAAATTATGTATTTGATCTTTTGTATTTTACATAGACAAATTTCTTACTTACTTGCATATGTTAGGAGTAGTACTTACGTTTCTAGTATTTATGGCATTTGTAATACATTAACTAAGAAATAAAAGGAAGCATAAAGGCCAATTGGCCCAAACCAAAATTCACAAACCTAATAACATTCTCACTTTATATGGTTCCCTACCCTGCCGCCAACCCCATCCCTCCTTTTCCATTTCCTTCTTCAACAATGCTGAAGAGAGCAAACCAGCGGAATCACTAGCTAGATAGCCCAATGGCTTCTTTTTTTTCCAGGTATATTTATGTATATATATCTTAGGATTTTTAGATCCCAATACACCTATTTGATTTAAAATTTGGGATTTATATTCTAACAATTTGATAGATATTTTGCCGTATTGTGATAGGTATTGAGTGGGACTTTGAAGATTAAAATGTAATATTGGGAGGAGCCACAGTTCGTCGAAAAGACATTACAAAAATGAGGTGATAATTCTTTCAAAAGTTTTTAAAAAAGCATACAGGTTTATTTTCTTATCTTGTTGCTTTGAGTTTTCCACTCTTATTGTATACTAAAAATTCTTGTATTAATGCGCTTTTTGGTTCACTCATTCTTTTGTGTTAATTATTATTTCTTTTAAATTTATAGGGTGCATTTCAATCTATTCAATGCAAGAAGATTAAGGATTCAACCTTGATGCAAAGAGTGAAAGTACTTCATCCTTGACACCAGAAGATCATCTGGTGGCGACATCTGAAATTTCCGGATCAAATACTTAAAACTTAGTTTTCTTTTGACGTGGAACCTTTCATAATTTTATAAATTTATAGATTAATGGTTGCATAATTTTGTATTTATACTCCTATTAGTTTTGACAGAATGTGAGTTTAAGTTTTTTCTATTAACTAGCTGCTATATTAACTAGTTGTTATGTCTCTGTACAAGAGTTTACATACTTCGGAAANTATCTTTTGTACAAGAGTTACATACTTGTGGAAGTATGGATATTATGTACTGTATATAGACAATTGTATATTTTAGAATTAATTCATTAAACTATTTTAGATTTCAATTTGTACAAATAAGTGATATTTAAAGTTTATTACTGTGTATTTTCTATGGTTTGATAAATAAAAAGTATGGATATGGAATATTTGAAAATTTTAATAATAATTTCCTATACTTGATCTGTACTAAAAATCTATTCACCAAACAAAATATAATAAAATATTTAATCGTGGATATTTGACGATTTATAGCCATAAAATTATGGGTTGATAGCTAAATATAAATGCTATAATATAAATCTAATATGAGAGCATAGCTACGTGTTTTAATTTTGTAGCTAAATAAATAACACCTTTTGCCATTTTGTAGCTAAATAAATAACACCTATTGCCACAGTATATCCCTTTGTATCTAAAGTATGGAAGATAGCTACAAAGTTAATTTATCGTGGCAAAAGATAAAATCATTAGCTATAAATATATATTCTTTGTGGCAAAAAGTTTTATTAATATAGTTACATCATAAAAATTCTTGTAGCAATAAGTATTAATCCTTAGCTACGGATGCTACGGAAAAAATTATTGTAGCTAAAGTGTTTAGCCATGAAATTTTTCATGTTTAGCTACAACGTACTTCGTAGCTGTATATACATAATGTTGTAGTGTGTATCTATAAATGATGTTCTTATCGTATCGTTTTAATGATTGTGTCATGACCAAAATTAAAGCCGTATAGTCAATATGTCTATGTGTGCGCGCAAGAGAATATGTTGCGTATAATAGAATTCGGTAGTGGGAATTGCTTGACCATATTCTTTATTTACTTTTGCTGCAAAATACAAACATACTGAAATGTTTTTGATTCCCTGTACTTGGAACTATTGTGAATCTATCTATCTATCTATCTATCTATCTATCTATCTATATTTACTATAAAAACACAAATAATTTATGCTAAATATTAAAATATTAGCAGAATTTTATGCCCCTCAGTATTAAAATTTGCAATATTAAATATTTTTGTTCTGCAATTTAGGAGTCATTGTTTATTTATAAAAGATGTGTGCAATGTGTTTTCTAGATGAAATCAAAATGTATATGCAACACGTCACACTTGCAAAAAACAAACAACTCAAACTCAAGATTTTACATAGCATGAAAATCCAATTTCCGTTTATATACAATGTAAAACTTAGTCTTTTGATGTCAAAAAAAGTACGTCAATGAGGCAACACAACTAAAGATTTATTCAACGTGCTTCCTCCGGTCCACAATAAGTGATTTTTTGGCTGTTTTCGCACAAATTAAGAAATCTGCATTTTAACATTAATTAGGAATAAAATTGACCATATAAAACTTTACTACCTCTCATATAAACACTCCTAATACATACTCCAACACTATTTAACTCCAAGGTCAATGCAGGAAAAAAATAATTAATTCGTTCTTGAAATATGAAAAAATCACTTATTATGGACCACAAAAAAAAGCCGAAAATTCACTTATTTTGGACCGGAGAGCGTATCTTGTTCAATTGGGTCTTTTTTTTTTTCTACTTAAAGAAACTGAAATAGTTAGTAATATAACTCTTAGCAACAATACATGTTGGCATTGGTTATTATATGAGTACATGAATAAATTTTTAAAACATGCAATGAATGAAATTAATTTACCTCTAGAAATTAAGCTCAAACTTTGTGCGTGAATGAATGAATAGATAAAGTCGATTATACAAAATTCAATGAGGCAACGAAACCCTTTATATAGTGGTTAGAGTAGAGTTCAATGTCCTTACCAACATGGAATTGGTATGATTTAGAACTTCAAGAATAGGCAGGACATTGTAGCTAAGCGTTGAACCTTGTTGGTTTTAGAATTCCGTACAAATTCTTATTAGGAAGACGTTTTAATATTACACCTTTGTCCAACCTGTTAATAAAATGATTAATGTATTAAAGAGCATAAAAGTCGATTAATATTATGGGGATATTTTGATTGTTCAATATTTAACATGGAATATTCATACTTTTATAATAATAATAATAATATAGATATTGCCACAAGTTGTATGCTAGCTGAAACTAGTGCAATGAATGACTTCATGAATATGAATATTCTTTCGACTTTGCTCAATTTCTTGTCAACACCACTCTCTTGCTTCTTAATTTTCTCAAGTATTATGTAACTCTCTATATCTGACTCTGAAATTGGAAACAAAAGCAATTCAAATAATAGTGCAGTTAAACCTTTCTATATCAGTCTCATTCAGGGCGAAATTATGTTGGCCCAAGGGTGGTTAACTGAACACCCTTCGCCAAAAAAGTATACTACGTGTTATTGATTAAAAAAAAGACTTTAAACACCCTTGCATAGGCTACTGGCAAACGGTGTCCGAATTTTCTGGCTTCGCCACTGGCCTTATATTTGTTTTGATATTTTTGGCTGCTATAGTAAAATGTTGTTTTAAAGGATATATATTATAACGCAACATAATAATCGATTCCGACAAAAACTTCAACTGTTATTGAAAGAGTCTGACCTGTACCAGTCAGCCTGAAAAAGAGATTAGTGTTTGCTACACATAAGGTAAGATAATTAACTTATCAATTGGAAACGACAGAACTAGGCCATGTGAACATACATAATTAGATGTCTATATGCAAGATACATACCTTCACCTTTTGCCTCGACTTTCTTCAACTTCTTTTCATCAGCCAAATCTTTCTCGGTTTTTCCATCAGTCCCGCTTGGCACATGCGACTCTGAATTTGTCAAGAATATACTTAAAGCATTTGTGAATGTCAAAGTTATTATTAATCAATGAAACTTAATTAGATTAACTTTAATTCATAACATATAGTCCTTATATATGTTTTAGTTTGCAAACCCTTTGCGGCGCTTGCTTCCTAGCTAGAACTCACACAGCGCAAACATAAATGAGAACTAAGCACAGTCTGACTCCCTAGCGCATAGAGCAAGAGTAAGCTACTTCACTCGAGAAGAAGAAATAGGCTAACGATCGGCATGACGTTGTTAGGATCTCATATAGGCCTTTATGGCCCTGACCTGTAAATGGACCTTTATGAGCTTCTAAAATATCTTTTAGTCCATGACCAATACCCCAATTGGTCCTATACATGCCTTTACATTTATCTTGAGCCCGGGGTTTATCGAAAACAGTCTCTCTACCTTCACAAGGTAGGAGTAAGTTTAAAAAATTTATTGCGGATAACATAACATGCTACACATACCTTGATCTTGGAAATCTACTCCATGATTCATCACAATCTCTTTCAACTCCTGAAATACTTTTTGGTGTCCGACGAGGAGTGTCATTTTAGTATTCATGATAGCATGTATTAATTCGAGTTCCATGATTTCCTTCTCAACGTCTTCAAGTTCTGGCTGAATCCAGGATTTAACGAACTGTATCTTTGCCGCCCTTTCTCTACTATCAGATTCAGACGACGACGTTTCATCATTGACGTTCATCTCATCATCACACTGATCCAGCTGATCTCCGGTAACATTTTTTTGCTCAGCCATGAAATTTAAATAGTAGAAACCTTTGCTGATGATTTTGTTTAATTTGTGGCAACACATGTGACCTAGTAGCAATAACCCTATTTATAATAGTATGAAACCTACTGGAAAACTTATTCATATATATTTCTGAATTACATAGTAAATATAAAATTCTAAACAATTTAGGTTTCCACACTCCAGATTTGAATTAGTATTCTGCCGGATTGAATTCTACAACCAAAATATCTTTCGAATATATAGCACGGGGGCACGTTGTGGGGATGTTCATTTATTCATCTGATGATATACTTAGCAAACCTGTGAAATTGTAATATGGAATATACGTCATTTTAGTTTCATAGGTGGGGGAATAACAATGTAAATTCTTTTTTTTTTTTTTCAATTAACTTGATGATACTTCTTTTGAAAGCATGATTTGGTCATATTCTCAATAATACATTATTGTTAAGCAAAACGAAACGTAGAAAAATACTAGTATAAATTTTAATATTTTCCTTTTCAATGTTTTTGGCTAGAATGATTTAATATCTACAAAAACCTTTTATTGCACTAAATATAAGCGTTTATATTTATCTATATATCTATACCTATCTATCTATCTATCTATCTATCTATCTATCTATCTATATATATATATATATATATATATATATACACACACACTAGTTTTTTTGTACGTGCATTGCACGTGTACCTCGCGCTCTCAATCAATAATTAAATAAATAAACCAAGCATAAATTATTAAAAAATAATAGTTTCCGCTAAAATAAATGCAATATTTTTTAATACTAAAAATTATTGTTATTACATTAACATAGTAATTGCATTCAATATATCTAAAATATACAAACACAATAAAACATTTTTAAAAAAAAAGAATTCCCATATTTATCCTGATTGAAGTGAAATCTAGTGAGTGTTAATGGTCAAGATCATCAAAAAAAAAAAAATAATCTCTAACAACTGAAAGATGTAGGGAGCTGTCATTTGTTGTAACAAATGCAAAATGAGAGAAAAAAATTAATGACAACTCAAACAAATTATCTTCTATTATTCATTCTTATTGCTTCAAGTTTGAATTATTTTAATTGACTCTTAATACTATATCATCATTGATTATGTTTTATTTTCTGATTGCTTTAACCACCAATGCTCTATTTATTGAAACAAGTTTATGTATCCTAAGAGTTTTTTCACTTGAATATTTTTAACTAATATGATGAATTTAGAAAGGAATTGGATAGAATTATTTTGTTAAGTGATTAATTCAAAAACTTAATTATTTGCTCTCAACATGAACGAAAATAATTTATTTTTATTGATTCAAATTCTTAATATTAGTTCACCCAATTTTTAAATATTTAACTGCAATTATAATTTTATTTACTATAAATTATGTATTAAGGGATAACAAATCGATCTCATAGTTTACTTTTGGATATTTATGTTTGCGAAATTATTAGTGTTACCAAATAGTTATATTACTTATTTAAAATCCTAAAGGTCTTTTAAATATTAGGCATAAAGTTTCATGATCTATTAATACTTTAATTTCATTAAAACACACGTTAGTTTACCCTTTTTCTATAGAACCTACATCCACTAAAAGTAATATGAAAATAATTATAGTTAAGTTATATATGGAGTTTAAACAAGGAAAAAATATATGTATGGTAAAATACTAATTGATATTAAAGTCCTAAAATTTAGGACTTCTTACCTATCACAAATAAAGAAAGATTTAATAATCAAAATTTTAGTCAATTTTAGAGTTCTAAATATTAGAAAATTAATTAAATGACTATTTTACCCAATGTGAAATCAATTTTTAAAGGGTAAAAAAGACGAACGACATTTCGCTAAGGGCCTTCGTGCTTTTAATATAGTATAGATATAGATTATTATAAAAACATAAATAAAATCATATCTTTTTTCCGTAGCTTTACACTATCTATGCTTTTCTCTCTCTAGAAAACCTTTTCTCTCAACAACGGCTATTTCTTTTCCCCTGACTTTGCACGTACGAGTCACGCTCCACTAGATGGAGCCGCCGGGAGGCTTCCCACCGGCGTGTACGGCAGCACAATCGTCCATAACAGGCGAATCGACCATCAGAGAGGATCATAAACAAGGAAAACCTACATATGAAAACACCATCACTGCCCCATCTACATCCTCTCAAATCCCCAATCCAAATCCCAATCGGCAAGATAAAGAAAAAGTTATAGCAAGACACATGACTCATAGTGGCATGCCGGTAGTGATATTCAAAGCAAAAGACTACTATGGCATAATGGCGGATTCATGTAAGTACACAATTGTGGGAAGATTTCTTCGACCCCGTCCCCAAATTGACCGAATTAGGTCAAGATTTAAGGAAATTGTTCCATTAAAAGGGACGGCCAGAATTGGGGTGTATGACAATCACAACGTCTTCATCGACTTGTTCAATGAGGATGACTGGAAATCTGTTTGGTTTAGAAGAGCAATTGAAATCGACGGAATGAAAATGTGGCTACAAAAGTGGTTACCAGACTTCAAACCAAAGGAGGATCTACCAGTCGCTCCGCTTGGGTTCACCTTCCGGCTCTCCCCTTCCATATTCATGACTGGCACTATATAAAACAACTATTGAGCTCTATAGGTACGCCCCTATACGCTGCTACTATGGGTAGAACTAGGCCTAGTATGGCCAAAATTAGAGTGGAGGTAGACCTCTTGAAACCACATTCACAGAGTGTATTCATGGGACAGGAATACGACGAATCGCCGTTAAAGGGGTATACTTAAAAATTGGAATATGAAGGCGTTCCGAAATATTGCAAACACTGTCGGAAATTGGGCCACTACATAGTTAATTCCTTTCTATTTAATGACTAAAAGAAAGGAAATTTATAGGTGTTTTGTGTGACAAAAAGGTGCCACCAAAACTTAAAGGTAAGTTTTACACCAACTATGTTGTATGGGGCTGGGTGTTGTCCAGTCAATATCGCCCATGTCCAGAAGATGAAGGTAATGTTGAGATGGATGTGCGGGCACACCAGGTTAGATAGGATTATGAATGGAGTTACAATGTGGGTGTGGCCCCTATTGAGAATAATATGCGGGAAACAATGCTCGGGTGGTTTGGACATGTGAGGAGTGTTGGGTTTTTAAGTATTTATGCTTAAAAGTGGTTGAATGGGAAATGCAGGAAAAATGAAATATTTGAGTTTCATTTGAGATTCCCTCCTTGATGAAGGGACATTGTCCCATATTGGAAGAGGAAGAGGTTTTTAATGGGTATATAAACAATTACTCTTCTTCTAGCTCTTAAAGAGTTGAGAAGAAGACAAGCCTCGCGCCGTCGTCGTCGTTGCTCGCTCGGCTCGGCTTCGGCTTCGGCTTCGATTTTACCTCTTAATTGTTGAGTAAATAGCCATTTAGAGTTTCAAGTTGTAGTGTCACGTGTGCAAGAACCGCACGCGCCAACTAACTGAATTCGTTACTATCTGTTAAGAAAGATTAAAGATTAAATTCGTTAAAGAATAACAAATTTTTGAAATCTTGGTAATTAAATGACATCCTTTGGTAACACGAATTATCTTTTCGATTTGTAAATCTAATATGCTATACTTTGCAAATTCCTTAATATTTAATCACTAAAAGAAAGGAAATTTATAGGTGTTTTGCATGACAAGAAGGTGCCACCAAAACTTAAAGGTAAGTTCTACAAAATGGTGATCAGGCCAACTATGTTGTATGAGGCTGGGTGTTGGTCAGTCAAGATCGCCCATGTCCAGAAGATGAAGGTAGCAGAGATGAGAATATTGAGATGGATGTGCGGGCACACCAGGGGCAGTTTAAATAGGATTATGAATGAGGTTATTCGCGACAAGGTGGGTGTGGCCCCCATTGAAGATAAGATGCAGGAAATGAAGCTTAACAGGTTTGGACATATGAGGAGGAGGAGAACAGATGCCCGTTGAGGAGGTGTGAAAGGTTGACATTGGAGGGCCCACAGAGAGGTAGAGGTAGGTCAAAGTGTTAGAAAGTTGAAACCCCAGCTCAATTTGGTCATCAATGGAGATATGATGTTTGAACAAGAGAGAAGAGAAAGGGAGGAGGAAGACCGACCAGACTAGGCTTATCTTCGATATAACCTTGGATCTGTGTCGGCTATCCTTTTATTTGAAGATGGTTATCACAATGAATCACAGCCACACATCAAATCCCTGATCGATTAAATCTGGACCCTTGATTCATTTAATGCTAGAAGCTTCTCTCCTCATGTGAATAGCACGTGAGGGAATATTGTTAGTTAGGATAAAATTTTGCTGTTATAATTAGACAAGTAGGAATAGGACAAGTGTAATTAGTATTTTCTTTTTTCTATTCTTTTATTCAATACTCAATTATGTGTGTGTGTGTGTGTGTGTATATATATATATATATATATATATATATACACATGTACAAATGGTTGAACCGATACACAAAAAATTTTCCAATTCTTCAATCTATCATTTTCAGTTCTGCACAGCTTCATCTTCAATTTCTTACATGATATCAGAGCTTTAAGCTCGATCAACAGTGATTATCCACCATCAAATTCTATCCTTCAGCACCTAGTGAAGAAAATTGGCTGTTTCTGATGAAAGCAAAGTTGCAGAAACCAACAACACTACTAAGGCAGTAGGATATGACATCAATCATCCCTATCACCTTAATAACTCTGATTCACCTGGTATGACTCTAGTCAACACTGTGTTTGATGGAAGAGTTTATCCAGGATGGAAGAGATCTATTCTTCTATCATGTCAGCCAAGAAGAAGCTTGGATTCATCAATGGAGCTTGCAAAGCTCCTAATCTCAACTCTACTGAATAAGAGCAGTGGAGTTATGTCAACGACATGGTTACATCTTGGGTTCTAAATGCACTGTCAAAAGACATTGTTGACAGTGTCATATACTTAAAGACAGCTAAGGAACTCTGGGCAGCTTGGAGCAAAGATTTGGCAAATCAAATGGTGCCAAACTTTACCACCTGCAAAAGGAGTTATCAGGTTTAGTAAAAGGTGACAGTGGCATTGCTGGATACTTCACCAAACTTAAGCGATTATGGGATGAATTAGATGCACTAAATGTAATCATAGCTTGTTCGTGTGTCTCTGTGTGTGAGGGAAAAGCAAAGTTGACTAAGTCTTTGGAAGATAAAAGGTTGATTCAATTTTTGATGGGGTTGAATGATGTATATGCACAAGCTAGAGGAAACATTCTCATGATGAGCCCTTTGCCTAGTATGGATATTGCATACTCACTCCTTTTGCAGGATGAAAATCAAAGGGAAATATATGCAAATGCACACTTCATCTCAAATTCTGCCTCTTTCATGGTTGCTAGACAAGGAAAACAACCAAATGCACAGATTTTTGCTGACTTTGCAAGCTTTCATGGCAGCAGGACAAGGAAGGAATATTCAGAGGTTCAGAAATCAGACCCCAAGAGGGACAGTAACTGCTCAAAAGTTCAACAATCCAGCTCAAAAGGTTGCAAGGCCACAACAAAAATTCAAAGGGAAGAAGAAATATAATCCTAATCTTTCTTGTACCTATTGTGGAAAGATAAGACATACACAAGAGGATTGTTACAGACTAATTGGGTTCCCAGATGATTTTGAGTAACTTATCAGAATCATGTCAAGACAAATGTGGCAACAACACATGAGGAAGAAATTGCAACAGGACAGAACAATGTGAACAAGAACAACAGTTTTGGCCAACAATTAAGCAAAGAACAAACTGCAGAGATGATGGAGGTATATAAGCATGCAAAATTAGCACAAACAGGAAGCTCAGGAATTAATGCCAATGCAATATCTGGTAGTATTCTAAAATACTCACGATCAATGTTTACTAGTTTGAAATCAGATACTTGGATAATTGATTCTGGAGCATTAGAACATATGTGTGTTGATCCTAATTCTTTCTTGTTTCTAATTCCACTCTCTGTACCTTTGAACATCAGTTTACCTAACTCTTTCAAGGTAAGTGTTACTCATATAGGGAATATCTCCATTCTTCCAGGTCATGTCTTAACAGATGTGCTTCATGTGGCATATTTTAAATATAATTTACTATCTATTCATAAGTTCGGTGTCCAATTCAAGTATGATGTTCTACTTACATCTAGTGGGTGTCTGTTGCAGGGCCTCTCAATGAGGAGTCCTCAAGTTTTGGTGAAGTTAGAGAAGGTCTCTACTTGTTAGAACCCACTAGTTTTAAGTCTAGAAGTATGCTTAGTAATGATGTAATTCCATTTCCAAAAGGATGAAATTTTATTCCCAAGTCTGTTTTAGGTTCCAAACCAGTACATGTTAATATGATGCCTGATGTAAAGCTTTGGCATGTAATGTTGGATCATGTTCCAATTTCAGTAATGAAATATTTACATATCCTTCATTGTGGTTCTAATTCTAATTTTATTTGTGATATTTGTCCTAAGACTAAACAGACTAGGAAACCTTTTCCCATCAGTAGCATAAAATCCAAGCATGCTTTTGATCTTATGCATATTGACACCTGGGGACCTTACAAATCTAGCACTTATAATGGTTTCAAATATTTCCTCACTATTGTTGATGATACAGTAGAGGAACCTGGACATTCTTGTTGAGTGTTGTTGGCCCGAGTAAAGGTTAGTTTTGAAGACTGGCAAAGGAACTCACGCATGAACCAGGTCCATCCCTTGTGTGCATAGAAACGGGCAGATTCGAGCATGCAGGATGCACGTGAAGGAGATAAGCTTAAATTGGTGTATTAGTATCTCCTGATCGAAAAGGTTGCATAATTGATAAGGAGAAGGACTCCTTAATCAACGAGAACACTATCCAACATAAGGAAGGAGTTAGAACTTGAAATCAACTAGGACTCTTCCACCAAGGAAGGATTGCATCAGAACTCTAGTTATTTCTTCATCTACTAACTCTATAAATTGCAGGATGTTCTCACATTACATGTGTTGCACAAAAACGCAGAAGTTAAACGTGAATTGAGAGCAAAATAGCAAGTTATTTTGCAAGCAGTTCGTGTGTGATTCAAGTGTGCAAACCTGAAGCTACAAGAACCAGATTGAAGAACCAGCTCCATAAAGAGTTTTATGTGTCTTTCTTTATTTCTAGTTCAATTATAGTAGGTGTTTTCATATTGTACCTTTCAACTTTATCTAGAAGCAGTTGTAATAGCTACTTTAAGTATTCAAGTTATTTAACTTGATGTTGTCGCACTAGTTAGAGGCTGGTTGTTACAACGAGATTAGAGCTAATCCTTAGGTTTACAAAGAATTTTATAAATGTTGTTTTGGCTTAGTGATTTAGTGAAGTGTTGGGGAAAATCCTACTGAGTAATAGGTCGTGGTTTTTTCACCTTTTGAGCCGGGTGTTTTCCACGTAAAAATACTTGTGTTCTTTACTTTTGACATTTATTATTCCGCAACAGTAGTAGAAGGAACAGATAGAAGAACCAGGTCCTTCCATAATCAGTTTAAGCAAAAAATTGGTCACCATACAAATCACCCCCCCTTGTGTGGTATTGAAATGTAAAACATCAATTGGTATTAGAGCGGGTTATCCTTGAAGAGGCTAACACCTTAGGAACAGATCAAGAGGAGTGCACCATCTGGAAACTGGAAAGGACAATCCACTGCTAGGCCTCCACTCTTTAATGGCCAGTACTACTCCTGGTGGAAAAACAGGATGAGAGATCACATCATCAAAGAGGATTATGAACTATGGGACATTGTTACTAATGGTCCCTTGGCTACCATGAAGAATAATGCTGAAGGAGTAGATGTGCCAAAGACTAGAGCTGACTGCACTGTTGAGGATTTGAAGAAGTGGGAAAAGAATGCTAAGGCCAAGAAATGGCTTGTGTGTGGACTTGGTCCAGACGAGTACAACAGCATTCAAAGATGTACTGCTGCTAAGGAAATTTGGGACACTTTTCAAGTGGCTCACGAAGGAACTTCTCAAGTGAAGAGATCAAGGGGAACATTGCAGTATTCTTAATATGTGAATTTCACCATGAGGGAAGGAGAAACCATCCAAGAGATGTATACAAGGTTCACAACACTAACAAATGAACTTAAGTCTCTTGGAAGGATTATCCTTGAAGAAGACAAGTTTGAGAAAATTTTGACAAGGGTTTTGCCAATTACTTGGGAAAGCAGAATCACTGCTATTCAGGAATCAAAGAACATTGCCACTCTCAAGTTGGACAAGCTAATTGGAAATCTCACTGCCTATGAACTTAGAAGGAAAACCATGAAGATGGATGCACCCAAGAAGGAAAGGAGCCTGGCTCTCAGAATAGCTGAAGGTGCAGATCTAGAGGAAGATGAAATGGCTATGATCACGAGGGATTTCAAGAAGTATCTAACGAGAAGAAAGGGTTCTTCAAGAGGTGCAACCTTCAACAAACCAAGGGTCCCTGAAAAACAGACCAACGAGGGCTGCTACAAATGTGGTAAGACCGACCACATGATAAAAAACTGTCCTCAGTGGGAAATTGAATGGAAGAAGGAAAGGGCTGAACGAAGAAACAGGAAGAAGGAACAGGTGATGAACAAAGGATCAACAAAGGCTATGGTTGCTTCTTGGGGAGAGAGCTCAGATGAGGATTCAGAAGATGAAGATGGAGATGAACAAGCACTTATGGCCATTGGGGAATCTGATGAGGAATCAGAGGTGAGTGTGATTCATCTCAAAGACAAGATTAAATTTTTATCTAAAGAGAGTCTATCTGAATTACTGCTAGATTTCATTGATGAATCTAAGGTCATAAATTATGAAAAGGAACAACTGTCTAAGGAATGTGTAATCCTGAAAGCTAAGTGCAAAAATCTGGAACTCAGGGCTAGTGAAAGTGATAGTAAAAATGCTGAGTTGAAGAACCAGGTTCTTGAACTTGACACCACTATACTAGAACTTAGATCTGAAAATTTGAAACAGAAATTAGGAACAGGTAAAAAGAAATCCGATCACACACATCTCACCTTAGAAGAAAATTTAGGAAAAAGGAAGGATGAGATGTACAAAAGAGATGAGCAGATAAGAGTCCTAAAAGAAGATCTAAGCAAGGTTAAGTATGAACTAGACAGAACTTGTAAATGGAATAAGTCCTCTGATGCACTTTCATGGCTACAAGAACAACATAGTAGCAATAAGAGAGGACTTGGCTATGGGACTCCTGCACCTAAGTGGGATCCCAAAAGCAAGTACATCACACTTCCTGAGAACAAATTTTGCACACACTGTGGTAAGACTGGTCACTACAAAAGTGAGTGGACTGCAAAAGAAAAGGCCAGTCACAAGAACAAAACTTTTATTCAAGGGAAAAATAGGCTGCCAGGATGGGCTAAATAGAATTTAATTTTCCCTTTTGCCTATAGAAAGGGACCCAAACTAGTTTGGGTTCCTAAGACTAACCCCTGATATCCTTTTGCGGGTCCAAGTGAAGGGGAGTAGCCAAATATGGTACATGGATAGTAGCTGCTCAAAGCATATGGCAGGTAGCAAGAACCAGTTCCTTTCACTTGAGGACCTCAAAGGAGTTAATGTCTCCTTTGGAAATGGGAAGAAAGGTGAGATCATTTGGGTTGGAAAGGTAGGTAAGACCGATTCTCACTCTATTGAGAATGTCTACTTGATAGATGACCTAAAATACAGCCTAATCAGTGTATCACAACTGTGTGATAGAGGTAGCTTTGTAGCATTCACCTCTACCAAATGTTGTGATAAATCTTACCACTGACAAGATTGTTTTCAGGGAAAAAAGAGTAAAGATCTGTCCACACTTTCAAAAAATAAACTCACTTGCTTAAGTGTGTTGGATAATGATCCCCACCTTCGGCACAAAAGACTTGGACATGTCAGTCTAAGTCAACTCTACAAACTAGTCTCCAAGGACTTGGTGATATGACTGCCTAACATTAAGTTCAAGGAAGACAAAGTTTTTGAGGCTTGTGCAAGGGGGAAGCAGGTAAGATCCTCTTTCAAAAGCAAAAAAATGGTAAGTACCACCATAACGATGGAACTGGTCCATATGGATATTTGTGGACCAATGAGAACTCTGAGCAGAGGTGGAAAGAGATATGTGATGGTGCTTGTTGATGATTACTCTAGGTTTACCTGGACATTGTTTTTAACATCTAAAGATGAAGCAGTTGACATGTTTACTTCTTTTGTTAAAAAAACTCAGAAACAACTAGGTAATCAACTTGCATCAATTAGGTCTGTTCATGGAACTGAATTTGGAAATGCTAAGTTTGCTAAATTTTGTGATGTGCTTGGCATAGATCATAATTTTTCTGCTCCCAGGACTCCACATTAAAATGAAGTAGTTGAAAGAAAGAATAGGACACTTGAAGATATGGCTAGGACTTTGCTTCTTTCTAGTAAACTGCCCCATAGTTTCTGGGCAGAAGTTGTAAATACTGCATGCTACATCATCAATAGGTGCATGACTAGACCACTTGTAGAGAAGACTCCCTATGAGTTACTTAAAGGGAGAAAACCAAATATATCCCATCTTAGGGCATTTGGATGCAAGTGCTTTGTGCACAACAATAGTAAATACTCCCTAGGTAAGTTTGATCCAGAAGTGATGAGGGAGAATTCTTGGGATATTCTTCACATAGTAAAGCTTATAAGATATACAGTAAAAGAACTATGCGAGAATAAAAAATGTATATGTTATTTTTTTAAAATTAACATTCTTTCTGAGAGGCAGGAACAAGATAATGAAGAGATTGGGATGATAAGAAATTCAAATGGTGAAACCACAGTCCAGCCTGAAGATGCATCACAGGAAGGAACAGGTGATGGAACAGGTCCTTCCACCCAGGGCAACATGACAGGGGGAACTGACTAGAGAGGAACTGATCCTCAAACCTCGAGGGAACCTGTCCATGAACCTATTCCTCAGTAACAAAACCAGGAAGGAAAATCCAAGAAGTCCCACTTGACTGCTGTCAAGAGAATATTGAGATACTTGAAAGACACCACTGACATTTGCCTTTGGTATCCAAAAGGTAGTAATTTTAACCTAGTGGGATATGCTGATGCTGATTATGCAGGGTTCCTTGTGGATAGGAAGAGCACCTCAGGTATGGCACACTTCTTTGGTTCATGTCTTGTGTCATGGGCTACCAAAAAGCAAAATTCAATGGCTTTATCTACTGCTGAAGCGGAGTATGTTGCTGCTGCTTCATGTTGTGCTCAATTGCTGTGGATCAAACAACAATTATTGAACTTTGGAATTGATGTTGGTTGCATCCCTATTTTTGTGATAACACTAGTGCTAGTAGTATGACAAAGAACCCGGTTCATCATAAGAGAACTAAGCACATAGATGTTAGGCATCATTTTTTGAGGGACAACTATGAGAAAGGCTTGATCTTCATCATAAGAGAACTAAGCACATAGATGTTAGGCATCATTTTTTTGAGGGACAACTATGAGAAAGGCTTGATCACTGTGGAGTTTTGTGCTACTCACAAGCAAATTGCTGACATCTTCACAAATGCCTTAAGTAGAGATCACTTTGAGAGGAACAGGTTGGAATTAGGGATGATTAAGATCACCTAAAAGGACTAGTTCAAGGTTAAACGAAAAAAATGAAAAAAAATTTAAAAAAAAATTGGTTAGAAAGTCTGTAAATTGAGTATAATTAGATTAAATCTTGCTCAGTCTCATACTTTTCATAGTATACTCTTGTGCCATGTGTATAAATGACTCATTAATCTCTAATGATATTTTCTCTATTTTGGCAAATTAGACTTACGCAAGAGAATTATCAATGAGGAACCTGGTTCATCAAGATAACACGGTATGTTATCTACACTTTGCATAATTTGAAATAACTATATTTGGATCATGAGCAGAGTCCTAATAAATACCAAAGTTCTTTTGAACTTATCCGTTACAAGTGAACTAGTTACGTTCAAGACTTCTGACCGTATTAAACTACCTAGATTCTTTTAAGTCTGCTACTCAGGGGGAAGAAAGTGGTTCTTCCGAAACTGAACATGTATCTTCTGATTCTAAAGTTTCTCCTGAGACAATTTCTAAAGTTGCTGCAAATTTGGAGAATAGATTTGTTGGATCTATAGCAGGTGTTGAGACTACAGAATCTGAAAAAGTTGGTGGTAAAAATGAGAAAAAAAGGAGAGCAAGGGTGCTAGGAGTATTGTGAGGGGAAAGGGGACAAGAGTGGCTGATTCTTCACTCACTCCTGCGAGTTTAACCAAAGACGCAGGTGCAATGGTTGTTTGGGGAGATGAACATGGTTCATCCGTAGAGGAAACCTTCGCAGACCTGCTGAAGAAAGTGACTGAAAGTTGTGATCCAGCTTCTTGATAGAGTTATCAATGGCACCAAAACTCATACCATTCCCTATGGCTTCATTCTCACAACTGTGCTTGCACATTTCAATGTACCTATGAAAAAGTGGGAGGTTAGTACAATCATGGATCATTCTTGGGATAATATTCTGCTTGCTTGCGGTTATGAAGTCAATGTCCCTCCTAAAGAACCTAGTTCATCCAAAAAAGGTACCACTGAATAGCAAGGTCAGAACCTTGGTGCAAGAAAGTGGGGCTAAGGATGCTGAGATTGAAAGGCTGAAGAAGAGGTTGGTTGAGGTGGAGACTAAGAGAGATGCTCTCAGAACTGAGCTGGCAAGAGAAAAAGAGAAGAATGATGGCATTCTTCAAGGTATGCTGAAACTCCTCCAAGTCAAAAACCAAGCACCTAATTCTTCCCAGCCTTAAGCCTTCTAGCCTAGTGTAGATCAACCAGTGACCCTGTTCGGGACGTTTTGTTTCTTTTGCTCATGTTTTCAGTACTTTTATTTCTTCTTATGCTTTGTGGTAGAATCTTATCAATCATAAATGAAATTCACTATTTTTGCTCTAACTATTTGTTTATATTTCTTTGATGGATAAAATTCTTAGCTTGACCTATGATGATTAATCCATATTTGCATTTGAAGTAGCCCCAGTGGCCATGAGTAAGCTTTAAAATCTGGTTATCTCACATTTTTTATGCAACTTTTCGATGATGCCAAAAGGGGGAAAAAGGTTTTGCTTTAAACAAGTGATGTTTACACTTTGAACAGTGATGTTTATAACCTAATGTACCTGGTCCTTGATGCTAAGTGATAAAAAAGAAAAATGTTTCTAACATTGTGTTGATGTTAAGCTGAGTTGAAACAGGGCCTAAGCTTATGAAAAGCATAGAGTTTGTCATCATCAAAAAGGGGGAATTTGTTGGCCCAAGTAAAGGTCAGTTTTGAAGACTGACAAAGGAACTCAAGCATGAACCAGGTCCATCCCTTATGTGCATAGAAACGGCTGATCGAGCATGTGGGGTGCACGTGAAGGAGATTAGCTTAAATTGGTGTATTTAGTATCTCCTAATCGAAAAGGTTGCATAATCCATAAGGAGAAGGACTCCATAATCAAAGAGAACACTATCCAAGATATGGAAGGAGTTAGAAGTTGAAATCAACTAGAACTCTTCCACCAAGGAAGAGTTGCATCAGAACTCTAGTTATTTCTTCATCTACTAACTCTATAAATTGCAGGATGTTCTCACATTACATGTGTTGCACAAAAACGTAGAGGTTAAACGTGAATTGAGAGCAAAATAGCAAGGCTTTTTGCAAGCAGTTCGTGTGTGATTCAAGTGTGCAAACCTGAAGCTACATGAACCGGATTGAAGAACCAGCTCCATAAAGAGCTTTATGTGTCTTTCTTTATTTCTAGTTCAATTATAGTAGGTGTTTTCATATTGTACCTTTCAGCTTTATCTAGAAGCAATTGTAATAGGTACTTTGAGTATTCATGTTATTTAACTTGATGTTGTCGCAATAGTTAAAGGCTAGTTGCTACAACGGGATTAGAGGTAATCCTTAGGTTTACAAAGAGTTTTGTAAATGCTGTTTTGGCTCAGTGATTTAGTGAAGTGTTGGGGAAAATCCTACTGAGTAGTAGGTCGTGGTTTTTTCACCTTTTGAGCCGGGTGTTTTCCATGTAAAAATACTTGTGTTCTTTACTTTTTACATTTATTATTCCGCAACAGTAGTAGAAGGAACACATAGAAGAACCAGGTCCTTCCATAATCAGTTTAAGCGAAAAATTGGTCACCACACAAATCACCCCCCTCTTGTGTGGTATTGAAGTGTAAAACATCAAGTGCTAAGAGAAATGCTTTTCCTATGCATAAAAGTTTCTTGTCTATGGTAGAAATACAATTCAATGTAAAGGTTAAGATGATAAGATCTGACAATGCTTTGGAATTGGGAAAAGGGACACAAGAAGCAACTTTTCTTGCTTCAGAAGGGATCATACATCAGTTATCTTGTGTTGGTACTCCTCAACAAAATGAAATTGTTGAGGGGAAGCACTGACATCTTCTAGAGGTAGCAAGGGGATTAATGTTTTAGTCCGGGCTACCTATATCATATTGGGGAGAGTCTATTTTGACTGCAACACATATCATAAATAGACCGCCCTCCAAAGTACTGCATGGTAAGACTCCATTTGAGGTCCTTTTTCAACAAAAACCTCAATATGAAAATTTGAGGAACTTTAGATGCCTATGCTATGCTTCTACTTTAACACAAGGAAGAAGCAAGTTTGATGAGAGAGCAACAACCTGTGTGTTGATTGGATATCCTTTGAATAAAAAAGGATACAAACTATTGGAACTGGAAACTAAGAGGATCTTTATTTCCAGAGATGTCAAATTCTTTGAATCACATTTTCCCTTTGCCAAAGTTAATCCCACCAACAACCCTATATTTTCAAATTCCCCCCTTTCTTTGGAATCCACTTACCCTCCACATATACAAACAGAAACACCATGTTCAGCATGTATGGATTATCATAATCCAACCTCACTACCATCACCTTCTCTTCAACCTAATTCTTCTGATCCCTACAACACATCTACTTCTCATGAGCATGTGTCTCCTGTTCCCTACACTACTCCCCCAAACAACCTAACTAGCTCTCCTGTTTCTGCACCTAGCGAGGAAGCTCCACTAAGGAAGTCCGATTGAATCACACAACAGCCAGTCTATCTTAAGGACTATGTGTGCAATAGCATCATGTTTACTGATTTGGACAAGATATGTTTTTCTCACCCAAGTAGGCCTTGTACTTACTTATTTTCATCTCTTACCATCAATAATCAACATCTCATCCAGTCCTTATCTACATTAAGTGAGCCTAGTAGTTATGCACGGGCTTCTCAATATCCAGGTTGGAGGAAAGCCATGGAATCAGAAATTCAAGCTCTACAAGACAACCACACTTGGAAAGTGGTTGAGTTGCCTAAAGGGAAGAAAGAATTACCTTGCAAGTGGGTTTATAAGGTGAAGCATTTATCTAATGGAACCATTGAAAGACTAAAGGCAAGGCTTGTAGTAAGGGAGAATATCCAAAGAGAAGGAATAGACTACAGTGAAACATTTTCACCAGTAGTCAAAATGACAACTATAAGTGTCTTCTTACCATTTCATCTAAAAGAAGTTGGAATGTGTCTCAATTAGATGTGAATAATGATTTTCTACATGGTGATCTACAAGAGGAAGTGTACATGAAATTTCTAGCAGGACGCACACCTCCTAGTCCTACACATGTTTGTCTACTGAAAAAGTCTCTATATGGTTTAAAGCAAGCTTTCCGGCAGTGGTATGCTCGTCTTGCAGGGGCATTAAGTTTCAAACGTTATTCATCATCATTAAATGATTATTCTTTGTTTTTCAAGAAAACAGGAGGTCTGATCTCTATTCTAGCTATCTATGTCGATGATATACTATTGACAAGGGATGATCTACAAGAAATTCAAAGCATCAAAGAGTTCCTCAACTCTGAATTCAAGGTAAAGAACCTAGGAGACATACACTATTTTCTTGGACTCGAAATTTTGTGAGAAAATAATGGTTTCATTGTCAGTCAACGAAAGTTTACCTTGGATATGCGCAACGAGTTTGATGTCTCTCACTTGCCTCATGCAACTTCCCCTCTAGATCCATGTTCTAAACTTCGAGCAGATAATGGCCCTCTCATGGACAATTCTACTCTATACCGACACTTAGTTGGGAATCTGAATTATCTCACCAACACACGCCTAGATCTCTCCTTTGTTGTTCTCACTTTAAGCCAATACATGCAACGCCCTTGCTTGTCACATTTCTTTGCAGCATTAAGGGTACTGAAATACTTGAGTGCTGATCCTGGCCAAGGAATTTTGTTATCTTCTAAACCAAATTTTTCTCTGCTTGCTTTTTGTAACGCCGACTGGGCTTCTTGCAAAGATACATAGAGATCGGTAAATAGTTTCTTCATTACTTTGGGAGGTTCTCCGATTTCTTGAAAATCAAAGAAACAAGTCTCCATATCTCATTCTTCTGCCGAAGCAGAGTACCGTTCCATGAGGCGAGTGACTGCCGAGCTAACCTGGCTTGTATGCCTTTTTGACGACCTCTCTACTTCCATTACTCTTCCAATTCCTCTCCACTCAGACAGCAAATCAGCCATCCATATTGCCCGTAACCCTGTTTTCCATGAACGCACAAAGCATGTCGAACTTGACTGTCACTTTGTGCGTCAACAATTTCTTTTTGGGCTAATTACCCTTTCATTTGTACCATCCAGAGATCAGTAGGCCGATCTGTTCACCAAGCCTCTTTTAGGGGTTTCTTATAGAGGGATTCTCAGCAAGTTGGGGGTCACAACACTCCCCTCTAACTTGAGGGAGGATGTTAGAAAGTTGAAACCCCAGCTCAATTTGGTAATAAATGGAGATATGACGTTTGAACAAGAGAGAAGAGAAAGGGAGGAGGAAGACCGACCAGACTAGGCTTATCTTCGATATAACCTAGGATATGTGTCAGTTATCCTTTTATTTGAAGATGGTTATCACAATGAATCACATCAACACATCAAATTCCTGATGGATTAAATCGGGACCCTTGATTCATTTAATGCTAGAAGCTTCTCTCCTCATGTGAATAGCACGTGAGGGAATATTGTTAGTTAGGATAAAATTTTGCTGTTATAATTAGACAAATAGGAATAGGACAAGTGTAATTAGTATTTTCTTTTTCTATTCTTTTATTTCAATACTTAATTGTATATATATACATGTACAAACGGCTGAATCAAAAAACAGAAAATTTCCAATTCTTCAATCTATCATTTTCAATTCTGCACAGCTTCATCTTCAATTTCTTACACAAAGAAGAAGTGGGGAGAGGTGATTAGGAAAGACATGGCGCAACTTCAGCTGGCCGAGGACATGACCCTTGATAGGAAGGTGTGGAGGTCGAGGATTAGGGTAGAAGGGCAGGTGGTTTAGATTTTTCATACCAGTAGTATTCGTATGCACTCTCGCATTCTGTTTGCGTTAGGTTTCTATGACTACGCGCCGTTTATTTCATTTTGGACATCTTAATATCTTATTGTTTTTTATGCTGCTTTTACATGGCTTTTTAGTGTTGTCCCTTCTTGTCCATCTTTTCATTAATATGGTGCTTGTGGTTTCCCTGGCCGAGGGTCTATTGGAAACAACCTCTCTATCTTCACAAGGTAGGGGTATGATCTATGTACACACTATCCTGCCCAGACCCCGCGGTGTGGGATAATATTGGGTATGTTATTGTTGTTAAAAAAAGGAAATTTAATCATTACTAAGTTATAAACACGTCCATGTTGGGATCGAAATAACGTGGTGCATGCGAAACCTAACAATGCAAAGCTGGTGGACTATAAATCAGACAAGAAAGAAAAATATACTAAAGAATATGACATTAAAATGGGGTTTGGTCAATTGACCTACACATAAAAACTAGTATAAAAATATACAAGTTATTGAGAGAAAAATATCTCCTAAACAAGACTCTTTAATGACTACATTATAGATGCTATTGTTGTTGTTCTCGTTGTGAGAAGAAAATGTCAATTTATAGAAATACAAAACTTCCCCTCCAAGAAAAGGATAAGACATATGAAAAAGATTTATTCCTTTTAGAGTCTTTATCCCCTCCTTCAAGAAAAAGAGTCCTAATAGATTAAAAATTCAGGGCAAAATTCTAACAGTCCACATATCCAGTTGATCTAATGCAACTCTAGTTTTTTCCCAATCTCTATTTAGACTTGGCTATCCACATGCTGCCTATTCTACTTATGATGATTATTCCAGCAATTGTATATATCTATATGCTTACTTTTTTTAGTTCATAATTATGTATCTATATGCTTACTTTAGCTCCAATATTTGCTATGCGTTTTTTAATTAACTAGTTTTAGAGTACGCGAGTTGCACGTCTACCTTGATTATTAAAATTCTTCTTATTTATAAAAATAATATTAATAATATTCAAAATTGATGTTTGAGATAATTAAATATTTTTAAATTATGACTATATACAAAGACAATTGCAAAATATTTGCCTATCAAAAGAGGTTTAATAGAGATGTATTTTTCAACTCAAATAGAATATTTATTAGTTTTTGTCTTATTCAAACTTACTGCTTTTCTACCTAGCAATCACCTCTCGACCAAAGGCTTGCATGATTTAACTGAATTGTGTTTTAAATTTTTTATTCACTTGAATGGTGAAATAAAAGTTTATTATGTTTATTTGAGCATCAACTTTGTAATAAGTGATACAAAATCACGATGTCACGACCCAAAATCCACTAAGGGTCGTGATGGCGCCGGACACCATTGTCAGACAAGCCAACACTAATTAATTAGTAACTTCTTGTTTTAGATAACTCTGAATTTACTTCTTTTATATATTTAAACAAGTAAGAATAAGTTCCACTGAATAAATAAAAATATCTTTAACAACTTCAAATACTGAATAATCCCATAGACATTCCAGAACCCGGTGTCACAAGTACATGAGCATTCACTAGGGAATGAAATAAAATACGGTAATTATCCGGAATACAAGGTGGACAGAAGTAAAATACAGTACAATACATTGAAGGAGACTCTGCTGTCTGCAGGTCGTCCCGAGAAGTGCAGCTCACCTAAGCCTCCGCATCAACCATGCTGTTACGCCCACTAGGCCGCTAGAGTTACATGTGCCTGTGCAACAAAAATGCACAGCAAGTGTAGCATGAGTACGAAAACAACGTGTACTCAGTAAGTATCCCGCCTAATCTCGAAGAAGTAGAGACGAGAGATCGACTTCGACACTTACTAGTGGTCCAATGATGGTACATCAATAATATGACAAATCGAGGATTTATATAACATGATTATAATTCAATAGAGTGAAGCAAGTAAACAATTCATTCTTTTATGTGAAATTCCCAAATTTCCCTTTTTCATCATTTATACACATATATTCTCAAGTCGGGAAGAAACAATATCAACTTCAATAAATTTTCAAGGCAAGCAATACAAGCATGCGCAATTCATGCCAAGGACGTGCGGCCCGATCCAACAATATTTAAATTGTGCACTGCCAGAGGGCCGAATGGCGCGAACCATAGATGCATCTATTACCCCGCTCGCGAATCATACATGCGACATGGTCAAATATAAATAAACAATCACCCTGCTCGCGAATCATACATGCAACGCAGGTACACATAGAAACACATACTCAAACAGTCATTCAAGACATTCATCGAGGAGACAATTATTCAAGGAGGTGTATATTTCCCTTTTTTACAAGCCATGCAAATGAAGTTCAATCTTTTTAGAAATTCATTTACTCATTCGATGTGATTTAAGCAATTCAAACGGTCAATAAGACTACAAATATCCCAAGTATAACATGCTTTTGAGTCCTAGACTACCCGGACATAAATATAATAGTAGCTACGCACGGACTCTCGTCACCTCGTGCGTACGTAGCCCCCACAAATAGGAGCACAAAACCAATTAACTCACATATGGGGACAATTCCCTCTTACAAGGATAGAAAGGAGACTCACCTCGCTCTGAAGTTCCATAACCGGCATTCCACGCCCTTTCGAAGACTTAAATTGATGCACAACGCTCCAAAGCTAGCCAATAATTATGCAAATCCTTTAATATATGTTCATTTACTCATAATAATCCAATTTATAACAATTCCTAACCCCGACCGAAAAGTTAACAAAAACGCCCTCGGGCCCACGTGTCCCGATTCCAAAAATTTTCGAAGATAAAGTTTACCCATAAGCTCACGAACTCAAATATATACTTTACTCTCAATCCCATGACCAAAATCGTGGTTAAAGTCCAAGAATACGAATTTTCTAATTTTTCCTCAAACCCCTAAATTTCTACCAATTTACATGCTAAAATCCATACATAATCAATATATTTAACTCAAGATAGGTGGGGTTAGCTTACCTTGTCGTTGATGATGAAAAACCCCCACTTGAAGCTCTCCAAAATCGTCCACACCAAATGAAAATGGGAGAAAAATGACCATCTCCCAATTTTAAAAGAGCACACTGCCTCCAGCCTTTCCGCACCTGCAGCCCTCGCTTCTGCGGCGCACGTGCCGCTTCTGCGGTCCCAGGCTCAGGGCCAAAAATCGCTTCTGCGGTCTCCTCAACGCAGGTGCGCTCCCGCATCTGCGGTTAAAGTACCGCACCTGCGGCCATAACCTCGCAGGTGCGGTTACACCAGATATCAACTATCTCAATTCTTCTTCAAACTCCAAAAATTGATCCGTTAACCATCCGGAATCCACCCGAGGCCCCCGGGACCCCAACCAATCATGCCAACCAGTCCTAAAACATAATGCGGAAATGCTCGAGGCCTCAAATCACATCAAACAACGCCGAAATCACGAATCACACCTCAATTCGAACTTTATGAACTTTAGTACTTCAAACTTCTACATTCGATGCCGAAACCTATCAAATCACGTCCGATTGACCTCAAATTTTGCACACAAGTCATATTCGACATTACGGACCTACTCCAACTTCCGGAATCAAAATCCGACCCCGATATCAAAAAGTCCACTTCCGGTCAAACTTCTAAAAAACCTTCAAATTTCTATCTTTAGCCAAATGACTCCAAAATGACCTACAGACCTCCGAATTTACTTCCGATCGCGCTCCCAATACCAGAATCATCATACGGAGCTATTCCCAGGTTCGGAATCCCAACGGACATTGATAACACTGAAATGCACTTCAACCCAAACTTATGAAATTCCTTCAAAGTGCTAACTTCCACAATAGGTGCCGAAACGTTCCCGGGTCTTCCACAACCTGATCCGGACATACGCCCAAGTCCAAAATCATCATACGAACCTGCTGGAACCTTCGGATCCCAATTCCGAGGTCGTTTACTCAAAAATCCAATCTTAGTCGATTCTTTCAACTTATAGCTTCCGAAATGAGAATTCTCTTTCCAAATCAACTCCGAACTTCCCGGAATTCAATTCCGACCATGCGTACAAGTCATAATACCTGAAATGAAGCTGCTCATGGCCGCAAACTGCTGAACGACGCGCTAGAGCTCAGAACGACCGGTCGGGTCGTTACATTCTCTCCCACTTAAACATACGTTCGTCCTCGAACGTGCTGAGAACTGCACTGGAGCGGTCCGAAATCGTTGTTTAACTCCTTGAGCAACTACCCGTGCTATCACAACTCAGTTGAGCACAGTAGCCCGATCAAACCTGAAGATACCCTCTTTTATTTAGGCAAAAGAGCCTTAGAGCCCAGTTTTAACATCCGAAATTCTCTGCCAGGCTTGTTTCCAATATATGGACACCGTATCAATCACTACACGAGGTACCAGAACATGTCTGCATACCTTTGCCGAATTCTTACCATGCACCACATCATTCACAGGACTATAATAACATTCTCTGATCATAATAACCGACATTCTCCGAATTTGATGCTCACAATGCACCTCATGATATATATAAGTTTTATTCCAACTCCCGTAATACTGCCACGACGGAAGAGATGTGTAGAGATTCATAACCAACTGCCGAGTCAACAAATCATTGAGTCTGTCACATCTCCCTCTTTTACGCTACACCTGTGAGGGTGTAAAGGAGTTTTTCCAATTAAAGGACAGTCGGAACGGGATTTATTATTAACATTCAGAGTCGCCACTTAGGAGATTAATAGTGTCCCAAGTCACCGGTTGAATCCCGATCCGAGGAAATTATGACTCTGTTAACAGTCCGCGAACCAGAACTCTGAGTAAGGAATTCTGTTAACCCGGGAGAAGGTATTAGGCATTCCCGGGTTCCGTGGTTCTAGCACGGTCGCTCAACTGTTGTATTTGCTTTTATCTGATTTTAAAATATATTCTAACCTATGTGCCTTTTATTTTAATCGCCTTTATTTTTATGTCTTTTTAATAAGAATTGCAACGTCTTGAAAATGTATCTCGAACCACGTCACACCAGTGCACCCGTGGCTTTTGACGCATTTCGACTCCGTCGAGATTTAGATTTGGGTCACATAAATGTGCACCCGCATTTAGGAAGGTAATATTATTAAAATACGCGCCTAAAGCAACTATGCGTTTATTATATTTGGGGGAGACCATGAAATTTGCTAAATGGTCCGCCCGAGTTCTAAGCATTTTATATAGCATCTATTGAGGGCCCCGTGATTTTGCATTTTTATTGGCGAGGCTCATCTCACTTTATTATTTAAAAGGCAAACCTAGAGTAATCTATAATTTTCTATCATGTATTTTAAAGGAAAGGCCCTAATTAATTAATTATTTTGTTACTAAACCATTATTGAAAGAATTACATCTCAATATTAAATTAAAGTGCTTTGATAGTCAACACAAGAGCCCCAGCCGACTGGGCTTCACAACAGCCCAAAGACGGAGAATGGCTTAACCTTGCAAAAGGGGAAGAGCTGACCAACGTTGGGCTTTAAACAGATTCAGGCCCAGGACTGTCCAAACAGAGGCTGTTACGTTTGGGCTCCTGAATGAGCCCAGATCTTATACTGATGCTATTTGAATCTCAGCCTACTGGTTTTTAAACTTACAACAGCCTTAATTGTTGGCAGGCCCAAGTTCAAAAGAATACAGGGCCCAACGTTTAAGTCTTCAACTTGAAACAAAGGCTGAGAATGCAACAATTCTAATCTACAGGCAATTAGCTACAATCCGTATTATTAACAATCCTAAAGTCAGATTGCAAGGAACTAATACAAAACAGTCCACATCTATATTCAAACCTTGAGCCCAAACGTATATCATTTAATTTTAGAACTAAACTACTGAAGCCACCACTGACAAACGATTACCAGACCTGGATTTTAACAAGGATAGGAACCTATATGGTGATTTTCAAGTTCAATTTCCATTTGTAAAATACAGCTTCATGAGAAACCAAATTATACTACACTAGGGCTACTATTTTAGAATGAACACATTGGAAGTCCAATTCTAACAGTCCAGTACAGTCCACAGTTTCATTAATACAACTGAAATATGGTTCAAATGAATCAGTCACGCGAAAGTCTAAACTGAGCAATAACAGTAAAATTCAGGTGCAAGCATATATTCCTTTATCATTCATACTTCAAACTTGTAGTCTACAGGTGAAGGCAATCTTCAGCATCATTTGAGTCTAAGAAAATACCTGAAGAATGAATCAAACAGAAAAGGAAGAAGTCAGCAGCAGTAACAACTCCCAGCAGTAGTTCAGGAACGAGTTTAAAACCCAGCAGCAATCAATAAATGAGTATAACAGCCCAGAAAGTATTCAGCAGTTCAGGATAAGTTGGAAAACCAAGCAGAATCCACAGATCAACCCAAAATAGCACCAACTAGCCAGAAATGAACCCAGCACTAATACAACCAGTAAACAACCAACAATCAACTCGAACTAGGCAAATCTCATGCACATCTGACTCGAACAACTTGTAAATACCAATGTCGAGCAAAATCAGGTGAGTTCAAGTTACTTCTGATCCTTAACGAGCTAGAAAATTGGATTAAGGACTGGAATCTGAAAGTGAGCTAAGGAAAAATTAATGAAACAGTAATTTTTTTTTTATTTTTCTGTTGTTTTTCTGGGAATTTGAGAAGACTAAGATCTAAGAGAGTTGGATTTCAAATTTCAGATCTGAAACTTCTGAGGAATCCGAGGGAATTTTTTAGAGGTTCCAAAACTTGTGAATCAAGGCAAATGAATGCCTATTTATAGGTGAACTTAGGGTCCAATTTCAGATTTTCCTTTTACCCCTTAGTCCCTATTCTAATTCTATTTTTACCCTTTATTTTCTGACTTGTTACACAAGTAACTACACCTATTCTATTGAAATCTATACTATAGTCCATCCTAGAAGGTTCTATACCCATTACAATTCCTATTCTACCCTTACTTTACTTCAACAATTACCAATCTTAATGAAACTACCCTTTTCCATGCCTAAACTACCCTTTGAATCCCCTGAAATTACTGACTAAGTTAAACCAGTCCATTAACTATAACCAAGCAATCTATTTCTAGGGCTAATCAAACTAGACAAATTAGCTAATCAAGAGGTTGGAACAATTAAAATCAAACTGCAGTAAACAATTAGGAGTCGACTAACTGAACCCAAAATCAGACCACTTAAACGTATATGACTACCGGGAACAGCACTGACATGAAGAACAAAACTTAAGCTAGATCATGAACATGGAATTACTAATGCAATTACTGAATTAAACTAAACTAAACTAATTGATTACTACTAACCAATAACAACAGTAAAAGCTCAAATACTGAAGAAAAATTGAAATCAAAAGTGCCCTAAAGAGTTAAAGATTATCAAAACAGATTTGAACAAGAGCATACAGAATCAAACAGCATCGAACAGAACTTACTAATTTTGAGCACTCGACTGATTATGGGGCGAACTCTGACCAGCTATTGTTGTGAATCCTCCGGGATTCTTGACACGCAACATCCCTAATCGTGTGTTTTTCAAAAGAAAACACGTGATTAGGGAAATTACGGTCCAAAATCCCCAAGATTTCTGAGTTAGGGTTCTGCCGGGCTTTGGGACTTAAAATTCGTAACGTTCCGGGCAGATTCGAGACTAGTGGCTATGGGGGTTGGGTAGAGGAGACTCAAATGAACCTAGGGTATCAATTTGGGACCATTTGACATACTTTGGATCTTGGCCGGAAAATATTCAAACTGAGATTCGACCAATTCCGGGCAGATTCGAGAGAAACTAACCGGGGATTTGGATAGGGAAAGGGGAGAGGGACCTAGGGTGTTAATTTGGACCGATTTGGGAGAAGTTGTGTCATGGCCGGAAAACTTCGATCTAATATTCGAAGCTTTGGGGTGGGATTCGAGGAGAAATAAGGCCGGAATCGTGACGAGGAAGATGAGATGAAGAAGTGGTGTAATTTTCAGGTGATTTGGATGGTCGCCGCCGGCGGAGGCGATTTCCGGCCGGCGGCAGGCGGCGGAGGACGGCGGAGGACGGCGAGGTTAGGCGTCTCTGATGAACAGGTGAGAGAGACGGGAGGGTGAGGGGGTCTGAGGGGGGTAGGGTAGTGTTAGGACATATTTATACCACAAAACCTAGGCAGTTCTCGTCCGTTGGATCAAAAGGATCGAGGGTTGTGATTAAATTGGGGAAAACGGGGTCGTTTTGGGTAGGGTGTGGAGGCTGGACCGGGTTGGGGTGATTTGGGCTTGGACTGGGAGACCGGGTTTGGGAGAGAGGTATTCCTTTTGGGCTGATTAATTTGACTGAAATGGCCCAAAACTGAGTATTATTAAAGCACCCTCTTTTAAATGCTTTTGTTTTCATTTTTATTTCCTTTGTTTATTTTTTAATTCATTTTGTATATATATATTTTTTCTGATTTTATAAAAAAATGCAAAGATTAAAATGAGACCTAATTTATTTCCAAAATTTAGCTAATTAATTCCTATTTAAAGTAAACTCAAGACCAATTCAACAACTATCAATTTAAAAAAATGGAAAAATGGACTATTTTTGTTATTTTCTTTAAATTTTGTCCTAAAAATAACTTAACCACTAAATAATCCTTAAATATGAAATTAGATCCTAAATGCAAATGTTAGGCATTATTTTTTATTTTATATTTTCATATGAAATAAAAATGCACAAATAAAAATGCGAACAATTAACAGAAAATAACACAAAATTCACAAAAGTGTAAAATAATGAAAGAGAAATTATTTTGTTTGAATTTTGGGAATAATTCATATATAGGGCAAAAATAACGTGCTCACAGAGTCTACACTCCTGACAAGAATATTACCTCCTTCTGAACCAAATAATGATCTTTGCTCTTTAATATACTTCATACAATCCGATTGCACTGATCCTAGGTCCAATAACCTTGTATCACCCTGTACGAACTGCTCAGGCAACAAGCCACCCTAGACATGACCAAAAGTCTCATATGATGCCACAATGTGCCAATAGGCTACCAACTCGAACGTGATACATAAGAAAGACGAGCTCTATAAGGGACTACTCCACTCACACAGCTAAATATGAACTTTCCTCAGAAAATGGAAAACAAAACACACAGAATAGAATATAAAGGACTGTAATCGTCATCACACTATTGCGGCGTGAAACCCGATCCAAAAAACATACCCATGGCGGCGTGCCACCCGATCCACACATAAAATTCACATGAGGAGATACATATCGAGCTAAATTGCTCATTACAACAAAATATCGAATATCGGTCATTAGCACGCTAAGTGCATAACACCATCCCTGAGGGGACATATAGCGCCATAAGCTAACAAACCCAAGCACAACTGGGGTGCGATATATATTCTAAAACTAAAGAGCCATCCTGCTCACATAACACCATCTCTTCGCGGAACCTCAACACATAAGAAATTTACCAAGCCATTTCGCAACTCACACGGCACAATATAGCATTACATGAAATAGCCGACGACGAATTAACATCCAACGTCCGAATACTCCTCCATAAGGAGAGCTATGCTGAAATGAACACATTCGGCCTGATATAGAGCCCACATTCATATTTAAATCGATCCACAGACCTCAAGCCGATTCTGATCGTACCGAACTAGGCCAATAATCTTTTCTGAGTCCATAATAACCTCTTTTTCCCATAACACACAAGAACTACCATCATAACCGAAGTAATCCTCCACAGTCCATAACCTAA
This sequence comes from Nicotiana attenuata, assembly GCF_001879085.1. Lineage (NCBI taxonomy): Eukaryota > Viridiplantae > Streptophyta > Magnoliopsida > Solanales > Solanaceae > Nicotiana > Nicotiana attenuata. The sequence goes on from NC_032000.1 coordinate 51,890,124, forward strand.
TAAACCGAGTGCCCTCCAGGCATAAATTCTCAAATTAACCATATCACCACAATTTTCATACTTGGTTTTATTTTCCAATCAATCAAGTGACTACATACCACACTTATACAACTTTCCCGTGGAACACACTCCCACGGTCTTCCGCAACAGATGACAAGTCTACACACCCATACTACCGGCCGCAATAATGTTGAAAAGCGAGCAAGAATCCATAACCAGGATGCAAAGCCTTTTTCACAAAACACCGATCCTAGGTGACGCTGAGGACAATTCTAGCTTACTCTAATCATTCAAACCCCTTTCATGCTCATCCGAGCTCGTGACATCCTTGTCAACACCAAACCGCAACCTTGATCCTCACTTTCAAATTCCATACCGCTCACTGCACCTAACAAGCCAACATGCGATAGTACAAGAATTTCATAACAACTCCTGAACCACTAACATGGTAATACTTCCTCACATGGAAGCTTTTTACTTAACTCATTCCAAGAGAACCATAGCAACACACGAGTGAATTCCCACAACCGTAGAAGATGGAATTCTTCAAGTAGTGGCCTAAACCACCATAGCCCTTTCCGGGATCCGTCTACAAGCAGGCCATAATACTAGAATACTTGCGAATAAACCCAATTACGACGGCCGACAAGCCTCACCCGTACCATCACAAATCACTTGCATAACTTAATCACGCTGAAGGAACCGATCACTACCACAGTATGCCAACTCAACCATGGCTAACCAATCCAACCTCTTCCAATTTATCCTTAATTGCCTTAGAATAATAATAATTTCATTTAACACATAATGCACTCAACCCGAGTGGCCTTGAAATACGGGACCATGCTGTCTCAAATCCCACAAACCATCTCATACCTTCCTTGTGCGCATATCCGCATCTCGACTGGTACATCCATTCTGGTAATTCCTCTACGAATCCGAAGTCTTTTCTCCTTTTCCTCCCAATGCTACACTGCAAGCCAAAACATCATAGAACATTCTGAGCCTCTCATCACAAGCTGCTTCACAAGCCTGATTCTTAAACACACTGCGGTCTTGAATCCTTAGACACCGCATTTATAACCTTTGAATTCACTAGGACCGTTATTGAGAGTCACCCACTCTGATATGGTCCCGAATATAATCAACTGCAAGGCTTTTCTAGCCCATGACCACCCTCTCAAAGAAGCACCCGGCTGAAACACCTTCCTTGCCACTCACTTCTACGCGAAGCATAATTCCCGAGTCTTCCCAAAGCTCGAACATGAGTCAATGATGCCAATTATAGAACACATTCTTCAATTCCTTTGCTCACAGATGTTCTCTTTCCTTATCCGAAACAACTTACCAATACGCCGATAACCCGAAACCTCACAAGAAGATAATCATACAAACCAATCGTATGCGGTGGGACTCTCCCACTTAGCTTGAAGCCACCATTACGCAACTCTAGAATCCAACAAGATTCTTTCTCCATTGTTGGCATGATCTAGCACAACCAACCCGCCAAGCTCCTCGAAATCTTTCTGTAAACCTTTTATGAATACTCTGAATCATTAACCATATTCACATGTCCGACCTTTTTACCAGATAGCCAGTCTGATTCTTCGCAGAAGCTTCGCCAACCACGCGACCGCTGATCTGCTCACAGGAGATAACCCACCTGAGCCCGTGCTCATTCACCAGCTGCACAAGTCCATTCACTCCTCGTGGAAATCAACTAAATGTGCGACAATATCTCCCAATTCAAAGTTATGTTGTATCCTCTTTCATATCAAGCATCTCCTTTCCGTCATATCAAATCTCCCGCTGAATAATAGCCGATACTTCAAATTAAGTCCGTAGACCCAACCACTATCCACTGAAACTCCCAAATCACTCCAAACTTTCCTCAAGGGTGTAGTTATCCTGCCACTGAATCCACGTGCTGCTCTGCCACTCTCCCACTTAGGCCGAACCCTATTCCTTAAGCAACTATTCGACTTCCGCTTCTTACGCCTGGCCTTCTAAAAGTTTAACCACCGTATGACACTTCCCACACGTCCTTCCTCATCCTTTGTTGCTCAGCTGATGCCTTAGATCAAAATCTGGACATCCATAGGCCAATTGCTTTTCTCAATTCCTGAATTATAATAAGCGCTTCGCGTCGCATAAGATCGATTGGGAAGGAAACAAAGGCATAAGCCTCAAAGGAATCAAATCGCACGATGAGGAATCAAGAAGGGAAGTACTCCTAACAACCCTGTAGCCTCCCGAAGATAAGTACAGACGTCTCCGTACCGATCTGCGAGACTCTACTAGACTTGCTCATGACTCGTGAGACCTAAGGGAACCTAGTGCTCTGATACCATGTTGTCACGACCCAAAATCCACTAAGGGTCGTGATGGCGCCGGACACCATTGTCAGGCAAGCCAACACTAATTAATTAGTAACTTCTTGTTTTAGATAACTCTGAATTTACTTCTTCTATACATTTAAACAAATAAGAATAAGTTACACTGAATAAATAAAAATATATTTAACAATTTCAAATACTGAATAATCCCATAGACATCCCAGAACCCGGTGTCACAAGTACATGAGCATTCACTAGGGGATGAAATAAAATACGGTAACTGTCCGGAATACAAGGTGGACAGAAGTAAAATACAGTGCAATACATTGAAGGAGACACTGCTGGCTGCGGGTCGTCCCGAGAAGTGCAGCTCACCTAAGCCTCCGCATCAACCATGCTGTTACGCCCACTAGGCCGCTAGAGTTACATGTGCCTGTGCAATAAAAATGCACAGCAAGTGTAGCATGAGTACGAAAACAATGTGTACTCAGTAAGTATCCCGTCTAATCTCGAAGAAGTAGAGACGAGAGGTCGACTTCGACACTTACTAGTGGTCCAATGATGGTACATTAATAATATGATAAATCGAGGATCTATATAACATTATTATAATTCAATAGAGTGAAGCAAGTAAACAATTCATTCTTTTATGTGAAATTCCCAAATTTCCCTTCTTCATCATTTATACACATATATTCTCAAGCCGGGGAGAAACAATATCAACTTCAATAAATTTTCAAGGCAAGCAATATTAGCATGTGCAATTCATGCCGAGGATGTACGGCCCGATCCAACAATATTTAAACTGTGCACTACCAGAGGGTCGAATGGCGCGAACCATAGATGCATCTATTACCCCGCTCGTGAATCATACATGCAACGCAGTCAAATATAAATAAACAATCACCCTGCTCGCGAATCATACATGCGATGCAGGTATACATAGAAACACATACTCAAACAGTCATTCAAGACATTCATCGAGGAGACAATTATTCAAGGAGGTGTAAATTTCCCTTTTTTACAAGCCATGAAAATGAGTTCAACCTTTTATAAGTTCATTTACTCATTCGATGTGATTTAAGCAATTCAAATGGTCAATAAGACTACAAATGTCCCAAGTATAGCATGCTTTTGGGTCCTAGACTACCCGGACATAAACATAATAGTAGCTACGCACGGACTCTCGTCACCTCGTGCATACGTAGCCCCCACAAATAGGAGCACATAACCAATTAACTCATCTATGGGGACAATCCCCTCTTACAAGGTTAGAAAGGAGACTCGCCTCGCTCCGAAGTTCCATAGCCGGTATTCCACGCCCTTTTGACGACTTAAATTGATGCACAATGCTCCAAAACTAGCCAATAATTATGCAAATCCATTAATATATGTTCATTTACTCATAATAATCCAATTTATAACACTTCCTAACCCCGACCAAAAAGTTAACAAAAATGCCCTCGGGCCCACGTGCCCGGATTCCGAAATTTTTCGAAGATAAAGTTTACCCATAAACTCACGAACTCAAATATATACTTTACTCTCAATCCCATGACTTAAATCGTGGTTAAAGTCCAAGAATACGAATTTTTAGGTTTTCCTCAAACCCCCAAATTTCTACCAATTTACATTGTAACGACCCGATCGGTCGTTTTGAGCCCTAGCGCGCCGTTCAGCTGTTTGAGGCCTTGAGCAGCTCCATTTCAGGTATTACGACTTGTACGCGTGGTCGGAATTGAATTTCAGGAAGTCCGGGGTTGATTCGGAAGGAGGATTTTTATTTCGGATGCTTTAAGTTGGAAGAATTAACTAGGATTAGATTTTTGAGTAAACGACCTCGGAATTGGGATTCGAAGGTTCCAGCAGGTTCGTATGATGATTTCAGACTTGGGCGTATGCCCGGATCGGGTTTTGGATGACCCGGGAGCGTTTTGGCGCCTATTGTGGAAGTTAGCATTTTGGAAAAAATTTCATAAGCTTGGGTTGAAGTGCATTTCAGTGTTATCAATATCCGTTTGCGATTCCGAGTCTGGGATTAGCTCCATATGGTGATTCTAGAGTTGGGAGCGCGATCGGAAGTGAATTCGGATGTCCGTGGAGTATTTTGGAGCCATTTGGCTAAGGATAGAAATTTGAAGGTTTTTGAGAGGTTTGACCGGAGGTAGACTTTTTGATATTGGGGTCGAAATCCGATTTCGAAAGTTGGAGTAGGTCCGTAATGTCGAATATGACTTGTGTGCAAAATTTGAAGTCAATCGGACGTGATTTGATAGGTTTAAACATCGGAAGTAGAAGTTTGAAATTTTAAAGTTCATAAAGCTTGGATTGGAGGTCGATTCTTGGTTTTAGCGTTGTTTGATATGATTTGAGGCCTCGAACAAGTCCGTAATGTGTTTTGGGGCTGGTTGGTATGATTGGTTGGGGTCCCGGGGGCCTCGGGTGGATTCCGGGTGGTTAACGAATCGAAAATGGAATTTGAGAAATGCTGAAGCTACTGCTTCTGTCTTAACTGCACCTGCGGTTGGTGGACTGCAGGTGCGAGACCGCAGATGCGGTCCTCACATCGCAGAAGCAGCCCAGGGTAGAACAGGCCAGGAACCGCAGATGTGGCTCCCAAGCCGCAGAAGCGGCACCGCAGATGCGGTCCCAGCTCTTTGGCCCATTTTCGCAGATGCGGCCCATTTCTCGCAAATGCGGGACCACATGGTAGTGAGGTTCTTTTAAATCGGGGGTTGGGTTTATTTCAACCCCATTTTCTTCCATTAGAGCCGATTTGGAGCAACTTTGAGGTGCCATTTTCACCACCAAGCATGAGGTCAGTAATTTATGTTAGTTTTGAGTTAAATACATGATTATATATGAATTTGGACATGGAAATTTGTAAAAAACTTGGGGTTTGAGGGAAAACCTAGAAAATTGATATTCTTCGAATTTGACCACGATTTTGGGTATGGAATTAAGAAAAAAATATATATTTGAGTTCGTGAGGCTATGGTAAACTTATTCTTCAAAAATTTTGGAAATTCGGGCACGTGGGCCCGAGGGCATTTTTGTCAACTTTTCGATCGGGGTTAGGAATTGTTATAAATCGGATTGTAATGAGTAATTGAGCATATATTAATGGATTTGCATAATTATTGGCTAGCTTTGGAGCATTTAGCATCGATTCGAGTCTTCGGAAGGGCATGGAATGCCGGTTATGGATCTTCGGAGCGAGGTGAGCCTCCTTTCTAACCTTGTAAGAGGGAATTGTCCCCATAGGTGAAATAATTGGTTATGTGCTCCTATAATGTAACGACCCAAAAGGGTTATCACCTATTTTCCTATTCATTCCGTGCTTCCGAGGCCTTGAAAACCTCATTTTTGGTCGCCTCAATTTGCGTGCGCAGTCCGGGCGCGTAGCCGGAAAGCCTAAATGTGAAATTCTGTGAAAAATGCTAAAATTTGGTATTAAAATGAATAAGTTTGACTTTGGTCAATATTTTGGATAAATGGACCCGGACCCATGATTTGACGGTCTCGAAGGGTCCGTAGAAAAATATGGGACTCGGGCGTATGTCCGGAATCGAATTCCGAGGTCCCAAGCCCGAGAAATAAATTTTTGAGTAAAATTGTTTTTCTGAAATTATTAAGGAAAATTGAAATGAAAATCGATTAGAACGTGTTGGTATCGGGCCCGTATTTTGGTTCCGGGGCCCGATACAGGTCTTATATGTGATTGAAGATATTTCTGTGAAGTTTGGTTGAAATCGGACGTCGCTTGACGTGTTTCGGACTATAAGTTCTAAATTTGAAAGTTTATGAAGTTTGAAGAAAAACTATTGGTTTTGAGGTTTGATTCATTGTTTTTGATGTTATTTTGGCGATTTGATCGCACGGTTAAGTTTGTAGGATGTTGTTGAGTTGGTGTATGTGCTTGGTTAGGAGCCCCGAGGGCTCGGGAGTGTTTCCGGGGTGGTTTTGAACTTAGCAAAATTGCAGAAAAATCTGCAACAGGTGCACAGACCTTTTCTTCTTCGCGTTCGCACCCTCTATCTCACGTTGGCGTTGCCTTAGCCCCCCCCCCCCCTTCTTCGCGTTCGCGAACAAGCTCACGCGTTCGCGAAGCCCCAGATTTTCCTCCTTCACGTTCGCATACCATATCTCGCGATCGCGTAAGCTTATTGTCCTCACTCATCGCGTTCGCATAAGGCCTCATGCGTTCGCGTAGGCCAAATCTTGGACCCCCAGTATTTTCCTCTTCGCGTTTGCACTCTCCCTCTCGCGAACGCGATGGCTTGTCAGCTCCTACCCTTCGCGAACGCGACCCTCCTGTCGCGAACACGAAGGGAAATTTTGCCCAGTTATATTATTAAGTCTCAGAGCAGTGTAGTCGCGAAATTTTCATAAAAACATCCGAGTTTCTTCTTCTCCAAGGTCCTTAGGCATCCATTGAAGTTTCCTTTCATCAAGACCTCTTGGGTTAGTAAATCCCAACTCGTTTTCTTCATTTTCCATCATTATTTATTGAATTCCTAAGCTTAAATCATGTGATTTAGGGTAGAAATTGGGGGAAATGGGTAGAACTAAAGCTTTCTACTTTTTCTTGATTTACACCTCGTTTTTGGGTCGAATTTGAGAATAAATTATATATTCGGGCTCGTGGGTGAATGGGGGATTTGATTTTGATCCGAACATCGTGTTTTGACCAAGCGGGCTCGGGGGCGATTTTGGGATTTTTGGGAAGAAAGCCTGGAAACCTATAATTAGACATTGGGTATGATTTGTTTAGCATATATTGATATTATGAAGTCATTATTGTATAGATTTGATTGAGATGGAGCCGAATTCGAGAGGGAAAGCGGTTGTTGTGGATTGATTTGGCCGTGGATGTCGAGGTAAGTGTTTGGTCTAACCTTAGCTTGAGGGAATATGTGTTGAGTCTTATTTGCTACTTGCTAAATGTCGAGTGCGATGTATAGGCATGGTGACGAGTATCTATACATTGGTGTCTAGCATGACCGTGAGTCTTTATATTGCGAATATTTGATTTTGTTGTATCTCCCATGCTTAATTGACGATATCTATATGATATAAAGAGCATGTGAAAGAAATTGTGATCTATGAACTTCGAGGAGCATTGGCTCGAGTTGTGAAGTGAATTGTGAAGTAAAAGTGAGAAAGAGAAGAGATCATTATGTTGCCCCTTTGCCGGGCTATTGTTGAGTTGTGGTTCCCTTGCATTGTGTTCTTAATTGATACGGATGTTTAGGTTGATGATTCTTTGTGTTGGGTAAGTATTTTGGTTATAGTTGAGGTAGTTAGGTGTTGTAACATGTTTGGTTATAGTTGAGGTAGTTAGGTGTTGTAACATGTTTGGTTATAGTTGAGGTAGTTAGGTTTTGTAACAAGTTTGGTTATAGCTGTTTCTTCCTTGCCGGGACGTAATTACCAATGCTGTCGAATTCATTGCCGGGGTAGTGTAGACCTTATTGATCCCTTTTCGGGACTCTTGTTATGGTTGTTGTTAATATTATATGTGGGTCGGGTTGCACGCCGCAACAATACTAAATGATATGGATCGGGTTACACGCCGCAACAATACTATATATGGGTCGGGTTGCATGCCGCAACAATACTATATGTGGGTCGGGTTGCACGCCGCAACAATACTATATGTGGGTCGGGTTGCACGCCGCAACAATATTATATGTGGATCGGGTTGCACGCCGCAACAATGATAATTGTGGATCGGGTTGCACGCCGCAACAATGCTAAATGATATGGATCGGGTTGCACGCTGCAACAGTGTTGTTATATATTGGGATCGGGTTGCGCGCCGCAACAATCATTGATACAAGTGTGTTTATTTTGAGATATTAGTTTTTTTTGTTCGTTGTAAATTCTAAGTTGCCCTTAGACCGTTACTCTGGATTTACTGTTAATACTGGTATACCCCCGCAACATGTTTCCCCCTCCCATCTTTACTTGTTTATTCCTGCTCTACTTTCCGCTGTATATTATATAACTGCACAGGTTTAATTGGTAGTCAGGTCCTAGCCTCGTCACTACTTCGCCGAGGTTAGGCTGGGCACTTACCAGCACATGGGGTCGGTTGTGCTGATACTACACTCTATGCTCTTTTGCACAGATCCAGGTATTGGACGGCATCAATAGTTGGAGGGCTTCCTTCAGTCCACCCCGAGACCCAAGGTAGACCTGCAGACGTTCGCGGGCCCGGGCGTCTCCCTCTATTTTCATTCACTCTTTCATTATCTTTTGTTCAGAAACAGTTTATTGTATTTTTCTTCAGGCCTTGTATGTAGTAAATCTTAGATAGTCTGTGACACTGTGACACCAGTTCTTGGGTAGAGGCATATGTTGTATTTCCGCATTTTCATTTAGTTTCTTTAATTTAAGACTTCCGCTTAATTATTAAATTCCATCGTTTGCATGCGATTGCTGATATTTGTTGAAAGAGGAAATGTGTTAATGAAAAAGGTAATTAAGGTTTGGCTTGCCTAGCTCCCACTAGTAGGCGCCATCACGACTCCCGAGGGTGGGAATTCCGGGTCGTGACAAGTTGGTATCAGAGCTCTAGGTTACATGGGTCTCACAGTTCACAGACAAGCTTAGTAGAGTCTGAGGGATCGGTACGAAGACGTCTTTATTTATCCCCCAGAGGCTATAGAGTTAGGAAAAGTTTCACTTCTATTCTTTCCTGTCGTGCGATTTTGTTCTCTCAGTGCTAAATTGAAACCTCTACTATTGTCCGTTTGCGAATGGCGAGGTCACGTACCGCTTCTTCAGCCGAACAGCAGCACAAACCAATGGTAGATCAGCGACGTCTTCGGAGGCTTTGTGGAGGTTAGATAAGTTCTGCCAAGTTTTTCACTACTACATTCAGCGGTGCATCTACCGAGGGTCCCCAGGAATTATCTAGATAGCTGTCATGAGGTTCTCAAGGACATGGGGATCGTGGAGACCAATGAGGTCGATTCTGCTACTTTCGCTTGTCTGGATCTGCCGAGACCTGTTGGAAAGATTATTGATTGGCTATACCAGCTAGGTCAACAACTTCGACTTGAGGACAGTTCACGCAGCTATTTCTGGAGAAGATCCTCCCGATCATTCAGAGAGAGGCCTATCAGGGGCAGTTTGAGCGTCTCCAGCAGGGTTCTATGGCTGTTACTCAGTGCGAGATCAGATGCATCGGCTTGGCTTGTCATGCTCTTATCACACCTCCCACTGTGAGAGAGAGTCAGGAGGTTCATTGAGGGACTCGTCCAACCCGCTCAGTTAGCTGGAGGTGGAGGTAGAGATGCTAGAGGTGGAGGTAAAGGTATTCGAGGTGGAGGTGCAGGTATGGTTCTAGTTTGTGATAGAGGTGCTTTATTTGATCCTATTTTGCACTGTGTCTGGTCATGCCTAGTGATTCACTGAGTATTCCTGTTTATGTGTCTACACCGTGAGTGATTCTATCGTGGTTGCTTGAGTTCATCGTTCTTGTGTTGTGGTGATTGGGGGTCTCGAGACGCGTGTAGATTTGTTGCTCCTAGACATGGTCGACTTCGATGTTATATTGGGGATGGACTAGTTATCCCCGTATCATGGTATTTTGGACTGCCATGCCAAGACCGTGACCTTAGCTTTACCGGATTTGCCCCGTTTAGAGTGGAGAGGGACTCCAGGCCACTCTACCCGTAGTGTTATTTCGTACGTGAAGGCTCGGCGTATGGTCAAGAAGGGGTGTTTGGCTTATTTGGCTTACGTGCGCGATTCTAGTGCTGAGGTTCCCTCTATTGATTCTGTGCCCGTGGTTCGTGAGTTTCCTGAGGTTTTCCCTTCAGATCTGCCGGGGATGCCACCCGACAGGGATATTGACTTCTGCATTGATTTGGCTCCGGGCACTCAGCCCATTTCTATTCCGCCATATCGCATGGCCCCGCCAGAGTTGAAAGAGTTGAAGTAGTAGTTGCAGGACTTGCTTGAGAAGGGTTTCATTAGACCCAGCGTTTCGCCGTGAGGTACGCCGGTGTTGTTGTTTGTTAAGAAAAAGATGGTTCGATGAGAATGTGTATTGATTACCGGCAATTGATCAAGGTTACAATAAAGAATAAGTATCCACTACCGAGGATTGATGATTTGTTCGACCAGCTTCAGGGTGCCGAGGTATTTTCAAAGATTGATTTGAGATCTGGCTACCATCAGTTGAGGATTAGGGCATCCAATGTCCCTAAGACAGCTTTCCGCACTCGATACGGGCATTGTGAGTTCTTGGTGATGTCATTCGGGTTGACAAATGCCCCAGCAGCTTTTATGGACTTGATGAACCGAGTGTTCAGGCCTTATTTGGACTCATTTGCGATAGTATTCATTGATGATATATTGATATACTCCCGCAGCCAGGAGGAGCACGAGCAGCACCTCAGAGTGGTTCTTCATACTCTGAAGGATAGTCAGCTATATACAAAATTTTCGAAGTGTGAGTTTTGGTTGAGTTCAGTTGCATTCCTGGGTCATGTCGTATCAGCAGAGGGTATCCAGGTTGACCCAGAAGGGTGCCCAGTTCAGATGGTCGGACGAGTGTGAGGCGAGCTTTCAGAAGCTCAAGACAGCTCTGACTACGACACCGGTATTGGTTTTGCCCACAGGTTCAGGGCCTTATACAGTCTATTGTGATGCTTCCCGTATTGGGCTTGGTGCAGTGTTGATGCAAGATGGCAAGGTCATTGCCTATGCTTCGAGGCAGTTGAAGATTCATGAGAAGAACTATCTAGTGCATGATTTGGAGTTGGCAGCCATTGTTCACGCATTGAAGATTTGGAGGCACCATCTGTATGGCGTGGCATGTGAGGTGTTCACTAATCACAAGAGTCATCAGTACTTGTTCAAGCAAAAGGAGTTGAATTTGAGGCAGAGGAGGTGGTTGGAGTTGTTGAAGGATTATGATATCACCATTTTGTATCATTCGGGGAAGGCCAATGTGGTGGCCGATGCTTTGAGTAGGAAGTCAGCCAGTATGGGCAGTCTTGCTTAAGTTCCGGTCAGTCAGAGGTCGCTTGCTTGGGATGTTCAGGCTTTGGCCAATCAATTCGTGAGACTGGATGTTTCTGAGCCTAGTTGAATATTAGCTTGCACGGTCGCTTGTTCTTCGTCATATGGAGCGTATTCGTGATCGGCAGTACGATGATCCCCATTTGTGTGTCCTTAGAGACACGGTGGAACGCGGAGGTGCCATGCATTTCACCTTAGATGATGATGGAGTTTTGACATTTGCAGGGTCGAGTATGTGTGCCTAATATGGATGGGGTCCGAGAGTTAATTTTGGAGGAGGCCCATTGTTTTCGGTATTCTATTCATCCGGGCGCCGCGAAGATGTATCAGGATTTGCGGCAACATTATTGGTGGCGTAGGATGAAGAAAGATATTGTTGCATATGTGGCTCGGTGTTTGAATTGTCAACAGGGTAAGTATGAGCATCAGAGGCCTGGTGGTTTATTTCATAGGATTGAGCTTCTCGAGTAGAAGTGGGAGAGGATCACTATGGACTTCGTTACTGGACTTCCGTTGACCCGGAAGAAGTTCGACGCAGTTTGGGTCATTGTTGATAGGCTGACCAAGTCAGCGCATTTCATTCCTGTGGCAGTCTCCTATTCATCCGAGAGGTTAACTGAGATCTATATCCGGGAGATTGTTCGCCTTCATGGTGTGCCGGTATCTATCATATCGGACCGGGGCACGCAGTTTACCTTGCGTTTCTGGAGAGCAGTTCAGCGAGAGTTAGGCACCCAGGTGGGGTTGAGCACAGCATTTCATCCTCAGACGGACGGGCAGTCCGAGCGGACTATTCAGATATTGGAGGATATGCTCCGAGCTTGTGTTATTGACTTAGGAGGTTCATGGGATCAGTTCTTGCCTTTAGCAGAGTTTGCCTACAACAACAGCTACCAGTCGAGTATCCAGATAGCTCCTTATGAGGCTTTATATGGTAGGCGGTGTCGATCTCCGATTGGATAGTTTGAGCCGGGAGAGGCTCGGTTGTTGGGTACAGATTTGGTTCAGAAGGCCTTGGACAAGGTCAGGATCATTCAGGATAGGCTTCGTACAGCTCAGTCTAGGCAAAAGAGTTATGCAGATCACAAGGTTTGAGATGTGGTTTTCATGGTTGGTGAGCGAGTATTGCTCCGAGTGTCGCCTATGAAGGGCGTGATGATATTTGGGAAGAAGGGCAAGCTTAGCCCTAGGTTCATTGGTCCGTTTGAGATTCTTGATCGAGTGGGAGAGGTGGCTTATGGACTTGCATTGCCGCCTAGCTTATCAGCCGTGCATCCAGTTTTTCATGTATCCATGCTTTGGAGGTATTGATCGCGGCCGTCTCAACACTACACAATGGCAGGAAGAGTGGGTAGCAATAACTAATACCCGAATAGTGGATCGGGGTCAAATTTCCACAGGGAGCTTGGAATGGAGTTGTATTGCCTGTTTAGTTTAGAATGGCGTTTGTACTTCTAATTGCACTCCTAACATTTTTGGGGGTTATTTATATTTAAAACTACTTTTGTAATCTAAGGATTAAAGCTAAATTATGCTAAGGAAATATTTCTAAGTTGTGCTTGATATAGGAAAAAGGCACTAGGGTTGCGACACTACCTAGGTGGCTAGCTAACGGGTAGAAGCTACTAAGGGGAGATTGATAAATCTGGGTTTAGTGCTATAGCCGTTGCACAATTGCACTCGTTCTAACACCTCTCGGTAGAGAGAACGATTTTGCCCAATTGACTCTCTCGAGACCAATTAGGTAGGCCAATTAGACCGGGTAACTAGGGCTCAAGTAGGGTAGTTACTCTTTCGAGGTTTAACCCGTTAATTGGGACTACCGTTCTCATGGGTCCATCCCAATTCCTTGTTGGGTTAACTTTTAGGGTCATATGACTCTCTCTCTCAAGAAGAGTTAGACCCACTAAGCTTGAATTCATGTTTGCAACCACATATTCTAGATTGAAACACAAAATCAACCCAAATAACAAATACCCAATCTCAATCTCACCCTAGAATGCAACACCCATTAACTACCCACACTAGGGTTGAGCCACAACCCTAGCTAATGGGTTTAGCTAGACATAATTAAAGAAGAAACAATAGAAATAGATGATGAAATGAACATAATAATTGATTACTACTTAAAATCTATGATATTCAAGAGTAAAATTGCCAAAATAGGCTACAAAATACTCCTCACGAGCGCAGCTCTCGTTCAGCAGCTAAAAACATAACCTAAAAATGTCAAAAAGATCTATTTATACCGAGCTAGAAAAACTGGAAAAAAATGCCCCTGCGGGGTAGGCGCGGACCGCGCAAAAAGGGAGCGTGACCGCGTTGGCTCTTGGACTCTTGAACTCTGTTCTCTGAAGTTGGGACCGCGGACCGCGCAGAAATGGAGCGCGGCCGCGTTTCAGGACGGGCGCGGACCGCGTATAAATGGAGCGCGGCCACGTGGCAGTACTTTGGCGAAAACACCATCTCTCTGAATCTCATCTACGCGGATCGCGTAAAAAGGAGCGCGGACCGCGCAGGTTGCCCTTGAATGAACCAGTCTCTGAATCTCCTAGTGCGGCCGCGTGGCAAAACAGTGCGGTCCGCGCTAGGTCTTCTTGTTCCCCACTTCAATTGGTCTTTGACACTTGCCAGGTTTCACTCCGTTTTTAGCCGATCTTTGACATTTGTCATCTTGTCGCTCAAACCTGCAATCAAGCGCAACTTGTAAGGATTTTGTGATTGTTTTGTGGCAATTCATAACAAAAGCAATAGCAAGTAGGGGTATAATCATGTTAAAATCCTAACTTATCAACTCCCCCAAACTTAAACCTTTGCTTGTCCTCAAGCAAACAAAATAAGACCTACCCCAAAGGAGCAATCCAAGAATTTCCAGCTATCCTAAAGTACCTCAAAACAAGCATCAATTGGGACTAACAATTGCCATCAATACGAATGCATCATTAACACATTTTAGGCTTTTGAAAACTATGGATCAAGTGTGCCACAAGAGCATCAAGGGTTGACACATTTCATCAAAGAGCTTTTCTCAAATACCTTGGTCATTGTGGAACCCAAACTCAAACATCCTCAACTCTCCCTAAGTGAACCTCACCTTTTAGAGTAGTGACACACAAACCGAGGTTGATGGGATTTTTACTCAATTCTCTCAAAAAGAAGTTCACAAATCCGGCTCTAGGTACCATATGCTTGCCCCTTATGTAAGTATCCACTAATGTAGGTTCCGTTCAACTCAAGATCATATAGGGCTTTTGTGGAGTCATTGTAAAGGCTTTTGGGCAAGGATAGGACATGTTTTTGTTCAAGTGGGTTTAATATTCCCTTAAGCACTTCTTTTGATTCATTTTGGCACACTTTCTTGACTCATTTGAGTGTTCACTTCTTTTTCAAGGGGTTAGAGAGACACACTGTTACTCTTTCTTATGCAATTCAACACATTTCTCCTTTTTCTGCTTTTTTCCACTCCCTTTTTCACCTTTGTTTTCTTTGAATCCCCTTTTTGACCTTATTCACTTTGGTCTTTCTTTTTGTCTTGTCTTTTCTTCCTTTTTCATTGCCTTTCTTTTCTTTTGCTTTTGTACCTTTTACCACATTGTTTCCTTTCTTGCCTCTCCCCCCAAACTTAGACATTTGTCATTTACTCAAGGGAAGATGTGGGTGCCAAGAGAGGGTCTCATTAAAAACGGGTATAGGCTTGTAGTTTTGGTTCTTGAAAGAAGGAAGTTTAAGGATCAAAAGGGTTAACTAGGGAATCATTTCATTGGTAGGCTATGGAGTTGTTCAACTTAGTATTTGGATCAAGGAGAGCCTATAATCACTTCTCAAGTCAAATTTCACCTAGGATTTCGCCTCAACAAACATTCGGGGCAAGTTCTAGACCATCGGCTCGGGACTTGGACTCACAATTCTAATTCTCACCACACACCCTCAAGGATTGCTAAAGACATCGAGTCGAGGTCCCACGACGACCTTAGTTATGATTCAAGCGCACAATGGTTCAACAAGACCACATGATGATTGTTTGGTCAACACAAGAGTCTCAAGGCCACGACTTTCACCATCCTAAGCACAACATTATGTCTTTGACCATGGGATCAAAGGCAAATGTGTTAGGCCCAAGTGAAGCTTTGCCTGAGGTACCCTTAACTACGCAAAATCAAAAGAAAGAAAAATCAAACACGGACTCAAACCCTTAAGAAGGTTGTCACGCCATCTATCATTGGGAAGAGCCACCCTGTTCGCACAACACTCTACCCTTGGAAAGAACCGTGGCATTAAGAAAACCAAGGGCTTATTGACAACGCCAAAACCAAAACAAAAGGCTACGAGCCTAAATACCAAGCTAAAAACAAAAAATTTTAACGAAAATAGAAAAACCGAATGAATATGTACAATGGGGAGTAGAATATACAACGGGGATGAATATATACATAAAGTAGAAAACTAGCCAAAAATAGCAGTTATATACAGACCAACTATCAAATCTAAAACATAAACTAAAAGTCAAATATATACAATCATCCAAATGTATCAAAAATCAAAACAGTAGGGCGCACCCCCACGAATAAGAGCTGGCATTATCCCCAATGCCAACTACCAAAATAAGCATAAAAACAGAGAAAGGATATAGAATGGCTCCTCGAGCCTGATCCGGCTGCATGGGCTGATCAGTGGTCCCCTGGTCCTTTGTACTGGCAGGAACCTTAGACTGGTTCCTGGCCTGCTGCTGCTCTGCTGCTAGGACAGGGGCCGGGTCATGGACCGGCTGAACATCTAGTGGAGCAGTGGAGGTACCCTCCTGAACCTGTGTCACCTCTATCACAACACCCTCAGTGCTAGGAAGCTTCCTCTTCTTCCTTGGGTGCCTAGGCTCCTCCTCCTGCTGTGGCTGCGCTGCTGCTGGATCTAGAGTTGGATCCCCCAATAACAAGTCTAATGGCATCTGGTCTGCCAAAAGCTTGTCCACATCTGCTCGCGGCTTCTTTACCGACTCCAGAGATGCCCTCGACTTTCTCATTTTCTTATGTTCCTTTGCAAGATCCTTCAAAGCCTTGCCATGTGAGGCTACCACCGTAGTCAAGGTGGCCTGGGTCTCCAAAATCTTCTCCTGGTTAGCCAGGAGCTTCTTCAATGTCTCCTCAATGGAAGGAGGAATCTAAGCAATGGCTGGTGCTGAATGTGCCTCAACTGTAGTAGCCAAAGTGGACAACTTGGATGTCGCTGCTGACATCCAGTTGTTTAGACTAGCTAAAGACTGACTGAGCTGGTGGGTAGTGAACGGATGAGTCTTTGAAATGGGAACTGCCGGGTCAGTTGAAGTAGAAGGACCTGGGGGTAAGGGCTCACTGGTGGAAGTGGTCGGGATGGAGAATGGTCCAATAGAAGGCTCTACCGCAACTGGCTCCTCAGACTGGCCAGTTGGGGCAGAGGTGGGTGGCTGGTACTTTTTGGATTTTGAGTTGTTTGAACCCAATTGGCTATACCATGAATAGGGGGCCACCGGCTTTGTCTTGACATCAAATCGCTTTTTCTTCACCTCCAAATCCTTAAAGTACATGGACAGAGTGTTCGGGAAGGGGTAGTTTGTGTTGGTCTCCTGTCCGACTGTAGAGATCACCCTCGAGATGATGTTGCCCACATTGAGACGAAGCCCGGCCATGATAGATGCCACAAAAACAGCCCGGGCAAGAGGAACTGAGTGATCATGTGTGGAGGGATCAAGTCTACTACAAACGAATGTCAACCAACCCTTTGCTTCAAAATTGAATGTGTTCCTTAGAATCTTCTCCCCCGCCTTCAACCATTTTGGAACAGTGCCCGGGGCTGCCAAGTACTCGGCCAACCAGGGACGCACCTCCTCACCCATTGCTAACTTCGCTAAGTATTCTGTTTCATCCTCCTCTTTGAACCCCAAATATTCATTCAAGGACTTCCCATCAAAAACCACCATTTTATCTCGCACCTTCGTCGCCTTTGTGTCCTTAACCACATGAGAAACATTGCAATAGAACTCTTTTACCATATGCTCATTGGCATCAATACACCTCTCCTTGAACAAGCCCCAGCCATCTCTAGTACGGAATTGCTCTTGCACCTTCGGGTTGAGAGGTAGAAGATCACTGTCAATGAATTATCTCTCCGGGATCAATTTCCTCACGGGCCACCACTCTCTAAATTTGTGGAACGCTATCTCACTCACAAATCTGTCTGCCCAGGCTTCAGGTTTTCTGGTTCGATCAACTCCCCCGACTTGAGGCTCACCTCCCTCACCATATCCTGCACTCTCCCCAGATAATGAAGCTATGGGGGAGGTGGAGTATTGTTCCTCACTTCTTGCTACGGACTCATCAAACGAATCCGAAATTACATTGACCGGTCTCTTGGAGGTGGGTGAAGGTGGAGGAGTGTCATGTAATTGGAATGGGTCAGAGGTGTGAGTGGGGGCTGATTCTGAGGTGATGCTCCGGGAGGGTGCATACTCACTCCCCGAAGAGTGGGAGGCAGCCCTATCAGCAGCCCGTAT
Organism: Nicotiana attenuata; assembly: GCF_001879085.1. Classification (NCBI taxonomy): domain Eukaryota; kingdom Viridiplantae; phylum Streptophyta; class Magnoliopsida; order Solanales; family Solanaceae; genus Nicotiana; species Nicotiana attenuata. The sequence goes on from NC_032000.1 coordinate 51,908,022, forward strand.
CAGCTTACGGGTCTTTTTAATGTTTGCCCGGGCCTGGGGAGTGAGTTTAGCAATTCTCTTTCCTTTTCCCCCTCGGGAGGAACCACCTCTCCCGGGTTGTTATTGTTCTGTACCTCCTCGTTTCTTAACCATGATCTGCAAAAATACACGTCTAACATTGTTAGTTTAAGCACATGCAGTGAATTAGATGAGTTACACATGAGGAGAAAACACAGGTAATTTGCATAACACAGAAATAGTACATGGGGGCGCGGACCGCGTAGGTTTGGAGCGCGGACCGCGCAGGGCATATGCCCCNCTAAGCTTGAATTCATGTTGACAACCACAAATTCTAGATTGAAACACAAAATCAACCCAAATAACAAATACACAATCTCAATCTCACCCTAGAATGCAACACCATTAACTACCCACACTAGGGTTGAGCCACAACCCTAGCTAAGGGGTTTAGCTAGACATAATTAAAGAAGAAACAGTAGAAATAGATGATGAAATGAACATAATAATTGATTACTACTTAAAATCTATGATATTCAAGAGTAAAAATACCAAAATAGGCTACAAAATACTTCTCACGAGCGCAGCTCTTGTTCAGCAGCTAAAACATAACCTAAAAATGTTAAAAAGATCTATTTATACCAAGCTAGAAAACTGGACAAAAATGCCCCTGCGGGGTAGGCGCGGACCGCGCAAAAAGGGAGTGCGACCGCGTTGGCCCTTGGACTCTTGAACTCTGTTCTCTGAAGTTGGGACCGCGGACCGCGCAGAAATGTAGCGCGGCCGCGTTTGAGGACGGGCGCGGACCGCGTATAAATGGAGCGCGGCCGCGTGGCAGTACTTTGGCAAAAACACCATCTCTCTGAATCTCATCCACGCGGACCGCGTAAAAAGGAGTGCGGACCGCGCAGGATGCCCTTGAATGAACCAGTCTCTGAATCTCCTAGCGCGGCCGCATGGCAAAACAGTGCGGTCCGCACTAGGTCTTCTTGTTCCCCACTTCAATTGGTCTTTGACACTTGGCAGGTTTCACTCCGTTTTGAGCCGATCTTTGACATTTGTCATCTTGTCGCTCAAACCTGCAATCAAGCGCAACTTGTAAGCATTTTGGGACTATTTTGTGGCAATTCATAACAAAAGCAATAGCAAGTAGGGGTATAATCATGTTAAAATCCTAACTTATCAACTCCCCCAAACTTAAACCTTTGCTTTTCCTCAAGCAAACAAAATAAGACCCACCCCAAAAGAGCAATCCAAGAATTTCCAGCTATCCTAAAGTAACCTCAACAAGCATCAATTGGGACTAACAATTGCCCTCAATACGAATGCATCATTAACACATTTTAAGCTTTTGAAAACTATGGATCAAGTGTGTCACAAGAGCATCAAGGGTTGACACATTTCATAAAAGAGCTTTTCTCAAATACCTTGGTCATTGTGGAACCCAAACTCAAACATCCTCAACTCTCCCTAAGCGAACCTCACCTTTTAGAGTAGTGACACACAAACCGAGGTTGATAGGATTTTCACTCAATTCTCTCAAAAAGAAGGTCACAAGTCCGGCTCTAGGTACCATATGCTTGCCCCTTATGTAAGTATCCACTAATGTAGGTTCCGTTCAACTCAAGATCATATAGGGCTTTTGTGGAGTCATTGTAAAGGCTTTTGGGTAAGGATAGGACATGTTTTTTTTTGTTCAAGCGGGTTCAATCTTCCCTTAAGCACTTCTTTTGATTCATTTTGGCACACTTTCTTGACTCATTTGAGTATTCACTTCTTTTTCAAGGGGTTAGAGAGACACACTGTCACTCTTTCTTATGCAATTCAACACATTTCTCCTTTTTCTACTTTTTCCACACCCTTTTTCACTTTTGTTTTCTTTCCCCTTTTCTCCGTTTTCTTTGAGGATTTCGCCTCAACAAACATTCGGGGCAAGTTCTAGACCATCGGCTCGGGACATGGACTCACAATTCTAATTCTCACCACACACCCTCAAGGATTGCTAAAGACATCGAGTCGAGGGCCCACAACGACCTTTGTTACGATTCAAGCGCACAATGGTTCAACAAGACCACATGATGATTGTTTGGTTAACACAAGAGTCTCAAGGCCACGACTTTCACCATCCTAAGCACAACATTATGTCTTTGACCATGGGATCAAAGGCAAATGTGTTAGGCCCAAGTGAAGCTTTGCCTGAGGTACCCTTAACTATGCAAAATCAAAAGAAGAAAATCAAAAACGGACTCAAACCCTTAAGAAGGTTGTCACGCCATCTATCATTGGGAAGAGCCACCCGGTTCGCACAACACTCTACCCTTGGAAAGAACCGTTGCATTAAGAAAACCAAGGGCTTATTGACAACGCCAAAACCAAAACAAAAGGCTACGAGCCTAACTACCAAGCTAAAACCGAAAAATTTTAACGAAAATAGAAAAACCGAATGAACATGTACAATGGGGAGTAGAATATACAACGAGGATGAATATATACATAGAGTAGAGAAGTAGCCAGAATTAGCAGTTATATACAGGCCAACTATCAAATCTAAAAACATAAACTAAAAGTCAAATATATATAATCATCCAAATGTATCAAAAATCAAAACAGTAGGGCGCACCCCCACGAATAAGAGCTGGCATTATCCCCAATGCCAACTACCAAAATAAGCATAAAAACAGAGAAAGGATATAGAATGGCTCCTCAAGCCTGATCCGTCTGCATAGGCTGATCAGTGGTCCCCTGGTCCTCTGTACTGGCGGGAACCTTAGACTGGTTCCCGGCCTGCTGCTGCTCTGCTGCTGGGAAAGGGGTCGGGTCATGGACCGGCTGAACATCTGGTGGAGCAGTGGAGGTACCCTCCTGAACCTGTGCCACCTCTATCACAACACCCTCAGTGCTAGGAAGCTTCCTCTTCTTCCCTGGGTGCCTAGGCTCCTCCTCCTGCTGTGGCTGTGCTGCTGCTGGATCTAGAGCTGGATCCCCCAATAGCAAGTCTAATGGCATCTGGTCTGCCAAAAGCTTGTCCACATCTGCTCGCAGCTTCTTTACCGACTCCCGAGACGCCCTCGACTTTCTCATTTTCTTATGTTCCTTTGCAAGCTCCTTCAAAGCCTTGCCATGTGAGGCTACCGCCGTAGTCAAGGTGGCCTGGGTCTCCAAAATCTTCTCTTGGTTGGCCAGGAGCTTCTTCAATGTCTCCTCAATGGAAGGAGGAATCTGAGCAATGGCTGGTGCTGAATGTGCCTCAACTGTAGTAGCCAAAGTGGACAACTTGGATGTCGCTGCTGACATCCAGTTGTTTAGACTGGCTAATGACTGACTGAGCTGGTGGGCACTGAATCGATGGGTCTTTGAAACAGGAACTGCCGGGTCAGTTGAAGTAGAAGGACCTGGGGGTAAGGGCTCACTGGTGGAAGTGGTCGGGATGGAGGATGGTCCAATAGAAGGCTCTACCGCAACTGGCTCCTCAGACTGGCCAGTTGGGGCAGAGGTGGGTGGCTGGTACTTTTTGGATTTTGGGTTGTCTGAACCCAATTGGCTATACCATGAATAGGGGGCCACCGGCTTTGTCTTGACATCAAATCGCTTTTTCTTCACCTCCAAATCCCTAAAGTACATGGACAGAGTGTTCGGGAAGGGGTAGTTTGTGTTGGTCTCCTGTCCGACTGTAGAGATCACCCTCGATATGATGTTGCCAACATTGAGAGGAAGCCCGGCCATGATAGATGCCACAAGAACAGCCCGGGCAAGAGGAACTGGGTGATCATGCGTGGAGGGATCAAGTCTACTACAGACAAATGTCAACCAACCCTTTGCTTCAAAATTGAATGTGTTCCGTAGAATCTTCTCCCCCGCCTTCAACCATTTTGGAACAGTGCCCGGGGCTGCCAAGTACTCGGCCAACCAGGGACGCACCTCCTCACCCATTGCTAACTTCGCTAAGTATTCTGTTTCATCCTCCTCTTTGAACCCCAAATATTCATTCAAGGATTTCCCATCAAAAACCACCATTTTATCTCGCACCTTCGTCGCCTTTGTGTCCTTAACCACATGAGAAACATTGCAATAGAACTCTTTTACCATATGCTCATTGGCATCAATACA
>NC_032000.1:51912133-51999081 GCF_001879085.1 Nicotiana attenuata
TTGCTAGCATAATACACAGGATGGAACATTTTGTTGATCCTTTGGCCTAGCAACGCCCCAACCGCTACATCACTCGCATCGCACATAAGTTCAAAAGGCAAATCCCAATTAGGTGCGGTGATGATAGGAGTTGTTGTCAACTTGTGTTTCAATAGCTCAAAAGACTCCATGCACTTCTCATCAAAGATAAACTTGACATCCTTTTCTAACAATTTGCAAAGCGGGTTCACAATTTTTGAAAAATCTTTAATGAATCGCCGGTAGAACCCGGCATGACCAAGAAAACTCCTCACCCCTTTGACAGAAGTAGGGGGAGGGAGCCTTGAGATAACCTCAATTTTTGCCTTATCAACTTCAATTCCTTGCCTTGAGATTTTGTGACCCAATACAATTCCCTCTTGCACCATAAAGTGACATTTCTCCCAGTTGAGCACAAGTTTGGTTTCTTCACATCTTGCCTAAACCCTATCCAAGTTCACCAAACATTCCTCAAATGAATCTCCCACCACGCTGAAGTCGTCCATGAATACCTCTAAGATATCCTCCACCATGTCGGTGAAAATTGTAATCATACATCTTTGGAAGGTCGCTGGGGCATTACATAGTCCGAATGGCATTCTCGAGAAAGCAAACGTGCCATAAGGACATGTAAAGGTTGTCTTCTCCTGATCCTCCGGGGCAATGAGAATTTGATTATACCCCGAGTAGCCATCTAGAAAACAATAAAAGGCCCGGCCCGCAAGACGATCGAGCATTTGGTCCAAGAATGGTAGTGGGAAATGATCTTTTCTTGTCACCTTATTCAGCTTTCTATAGTCCATACACACTCTCCAACCCGTAACTGTCCGAGTAGGAATGAACTCATTGTTGGCATTGGTCACTATAGTCATTCCACCCTTCTTTGGCACACATTGGACCGGAGAGGTCCATGAACTATCCGAGATCGGGTAGACCACACCGGCGTCAAGCCACTTGATAACCTCTTTCTTTACTACTTCTTGCATCACCTCGTTGAGTCTCCTTTGATGTTCAAGAGATGGTCGTGCATCCTCCTCCAAGATGATCTTATGCATGCAAAATGCGGGGCTTATTCCCCTAATGTCCGCCAAAGTCCATCCTATTGCCCTTTTTCGCTTTTGAAGCACCTCCACAGTGACCTCAACCTGCAAGTTAGTAAGAAAAGAAGAAAGAATAACTGGAAGAGTAGAATTAGAGCCCAAGAATTCATACCTGAGGTGTGGAGGAAGTGGTTTCAACTCCAACACCGGTGGCTCCTCAATTGATGGCTTGGTTGGCGGAGTTTTGCGATTCTCAAGATCCAAAGATAGCTTCCTGGGCTCATATGAATGTGAACCCATTCCATGCAATTCATTCACGCACTCCACTCTACCGGCATCATCATTGACATCCATGTTAAGAAGCACGGCTTCAAGAGGATCTTCAACATTAATCAAGGCACTTGTGTCAACCACTATCACCACCGTGACAATGTCCACAAATGAACACACCTCCGTACTATTGGGTTGTCTCATTGATTTGCACACATGAAATACCACCTTCTCATCACCCACACGGAATGTTAACTCCCCTGCTTCCACATCAACCAATGCCTTCCCCGTAGCTAGGAAAGGTCTTCCAAGAATAACAGGCACTTCGAAATCCACTTCACATTCCAATATGACAAAGTCGGCCGGCAATATGAATTTGTCCACCCGGACAAGCACATCGTCGATTATACCTAAAGGCCTCTTCATCGACCTGTCCGTCATTTGAAGTCTCATTAAGGTTGGCCTAGGTTGCCCAATTCCCAAAGTCTTGAAGACTGAGTACGGCATCAGATTAATGCTAGCCCCCAAGTCACATAGGGCCTTAGCAAACTCCGCACTCCCGATAGTGCAAGGAATAGTGAAAGCTCCAGGGTCTTCTAGTTTCGGGGCCATAGAATGCACAATCGCACTAACTTGGTGCGTCATCTTTATTGTTTCACACTCCATAGAACGCTTCTTGCTGACTAAATCCTTCATAAATTTTGCGTACCCAGGCATTTGTTCAAGTGCCTCCACTAAAGGAACATTGATTGTGAGGCTCTTCATCATGTCTATGAATTTCTTGAACTGATTGTCATTTTTTTGCTTTGCTAACCGATGAGGATATGGTGGAGGTGGTCTAGGCAAGGGTGCCGGGCACCACCGGCTCGGGTATATCAATAATGTGTTCCCTAGACGGGTTTCATGGCATCTTGAGTCTCTACCCCGGCCTCATCATCAATATCAATCCGCACATCATTTGTCACTATTGGTTCAACCACATTGTCAACATTCAAAGGTACATCATCATCATGCAGCTCAACTTCATCATTCACAACCCGATTCTCATCCGAGGCATGCACATCACCGCCTCTTCCACTCCTAGTTGTAACCGCCATCACATGATTGTTACCCCCCTTCGGGTTCACTACCGTGTCACTTGGTAGCGCACCTTTAGGTCGGGTATTTGAAGCTTGAGAAATTTGTCCTATTTGCACCTCTAGGTTCCGGATAGATGTGTTATGTGAAGCCAATTGTGCGTCAGAATCTTGGTTCTTTTTCATTATCTGCTCGAACATCATCTCTATCCGTCCCATATCACTCCCGGAAGAACTAAGCCCTTGTGACTGAAAGGGGGGTGGATTGTTTGGTTGTTGGAACATGGGGGCCTTTGAATGCCTTGCCCCCTACCACCATTATTCCACCCTCCTTGATTGCTATTGTTGTTGCTCCAATTGTTGTTGTTCCCGTTCCAATTGCCTTGGTTATTACCTTGATTACCCCAATTGTTGTTCTGATTGTTATTGTTCCAATTGTTACCACCTTGTTGTTGATTATTGTTATTCCAATTGCCGCTTCCTTGTTGATTGCCCCAATTGCCTTGGGGGCTCCATTGTTGATTCCCTTGATTTCCTCTATTTCTTTGGTAGTTATTGACATATTGGCATTCCTCACTTTGATCATCATAACACTCGTTCGAATAACCACCACCATCATTGTTGTTGTCAAACTGCTCACCATTACCTTGAGGTTGTTGTTGCCCTCTTTGCCTCCTTTTTAGCATAGAAACATTCTCCATTGCATTGACTTGGTGCAGATTTTGTACTTGTTGCAATTGCGCCTTCGCCAACTGATTCGTTGTTGTTGTAAGTTCGGCAATAGCTTGGCCATGGTCATTCAACTCCTTGTGAAAATGGATAACCGTGGGGCCACCTTGGGGTACATTTGCTCGGCTTTGCCATGCCGAAGAGGTGTCGGCCATTTCATCAAGTACGCCACATCCCTCTTGGTAAGAAAGTTTCATAAAGTTCCCACCGGCCTATTGGTTCACAATGCACTGATTCGTGGTGTTGATGCCCCTATAGAAAGTATGCTGGATCATCGCCTCAGTCATGTCGTTGTTAGGGCACTCCTTCACCATTGTTCTATATCGCTCCCAGATCTCGTGCAATGGTTCCGTTGGCATTTGCTTGAAAGCTAGAATCTCGTCCCGAAGAGTCACCATATGACTTGGAGAAAAAAACTTGGCAATAAATTTGTCCGCCAATTCATCCCATGTGGTGATAGAATGATTTAGTAACCTTTCTAACCAGTCCAACGGTTTGCCCCGAAGAGAAAACAGGAAAAGCCTCAATCGCACCGCATTCTGACACGTTTGTTTGTTTGCTGCCCCAGCAAGTATCTACGAACCCCTTCAAGTGCTTGTATGCATTTTGGTCAGAGGCGCCCGTAAAATATCCCTTTTGCTCGAGCAAGGTCAACATGACATTTGTGATCTGAAAGTTCCCCGCCCGGATTCGGGGAGGAACGATGGCACTCGCGTACCCTTGATTAGGAAGAACTCTTGGGACTGCTCTTGGCGGTGGCGGAGGAGGGTCTAGAATAGGATTGTTGTCATTTGCGTTGGCCGGATGGCCTCTACGTGGAACTTGAGGTGGTATAACCTCTTCGGGCTTAAGATCCTCTACCTCCTCCCCCACGTTCACGTTGCCAAGAGGGTCGTTTGCATTGAGAGCCACAGTACCTGAATGATTGACACAAATAGAATTAGTAAACAAGAAGAAAAGAGAAGCAAAATACAAAACTAACTAAACCGATAGTCAACACCGTAAGCTCCTCGGCAACGGCGCCAAAAAGTTGATCGCGACCGTCTCAACACTACACAATGGCAGGAAGAGTGGGTAGCAATAATTAATACCCGAATAGTGGATCGGGGTCGAATTTCCACAGGGAGCTTGGAATGGAGTTGTATTGCCTGTTTAGTTTAGAATTGCGTTTGTACTTCTAATTGCACTCCTAACATTTTTGGGGGTTTTTATATTTAAAACTACTATTGTAATCTAAGGATTAAAGCTAAATTATGCTAAGGAAATATTGCTAAGTTGTGCTTAATATACGAAAAAGGCACTGGGGTTGTGACACTACCTAGGTGGCTAGCTAACGGGTAGAAGCTACTAAGGGGAGATTGATAAATCTGGGTTTAGTGCTATAGCCATTGCACAATTGCACTCATTCTCACACCTCTCGGTAGAGAGAATGATTTTGCCCAATTGACTCTCTCGATACAAATTAGGTAGGCCAATTAGACCGGGCAACTAGGGCTCAAGTAGGGTAGTTACTCTTTCGAGGTTTAACCCGTTAATTGGGACTACCATTCTCATGGGTCCATCTCAATTCCTTGTTGGGTTAACTTTTAGGGTCATATGACTCTCTCTCTCAAGAAGAGTTAGACCCACTAAGCTTGAATTCATGTTTGCAACCACAAATTCTAGATTAAAACACAAAATCAACCCAAATAACAAATACCCAATCTCAATCTCACCCTAGAATGCAACACCCATTAACTACCCACACTAGGGTTGAGCCACAACCCTAGCTAAGGGGTTTAGCTAGACATAATTAAAGAAGAAACAGTAAGAAATAGATGATGAAATGAACATAATAATTTATTACTACTTAAAATCTATGATATTCAAGAGTAAAAATGCCAAAATAGGCTACAAAATACTTCTCACGAGCGCAGCTCTTGTTCAGCAGCTAAAACATGACCTAAAAATGTTAAAAAGATCTATTATACCGAGCTAGAAAATTTGGACAAAAATGCCCCTGCGGGGTAGGCGCGGACCACGCAAAAAGGGAGTGCGACCGCGTTGGACCTTGGACTCTTGAACTCTTTTCTCTGAAGTTGGGATCGCGGACCACGCAGAAATGTAGCGCGGCCATGTTTGAGGACGGGCGCGGACCGCGTATAAATGGAGCGCGGCCGCGTGGCAGTACTTTGGCAAAAACACCATCTCTCTGAATCTCATCCATGCGGACCGCGTAAAAAGGAGCGCGGACCGCGCAGGATGCCCTCGAATGAACCAGTCTCTGAATCTCCTAGCGCGGCCGTGTGGCAAAACAGTGCGGTCCGCGCTAGGTCTTCTTGTTCCCCACTTCAATTGGTCTTTGACATTTGGCAGGTTTCACTCCGTTTTGAGCCGATCTTTGACATTTGTCATCTTGTCGCTCAAACCTGCAATCAAGCGCAAATTGTAAGCATTTTTGGGACTATTTTGTGGCAATTCATAACAAAAGCAATAGCAAGTAGGGGTATAATCATGTTAAAATCCTAACTTATCAGTATGCACAGGTTTTATTTGGGTTGACCCATTGGGAAGGGTTTTCAGGGGTTATAGCAGGGATAGGGGTGACGTAACCAGCAGCTTTAAGCATTTCATACAGCTGGTCGATTGGTTCAGCAATGGCAGTATATTGTTTGGGAGGTTTGTGGTCGAAATTTGGTCGAGGTCTAGGAAAGTTTTGGCGAGTGGGAGGTGATTGATGGTGGGATGGTTGAGTGTTGTAAGCTTGGTAGACGTGTGCGGGTTGGGAATATCTGGGTGAAGCAGGTTGGTATGTAGGAGGTGGAGGCGATTGATAGGTAGGCGGTGGTGTTTGGTAGGAGGGTGCGAGTTTTTGGAAATTTGGAGTGGGATGATATGTAAGTGGAGGTATTGGGTAAGTTTGGTATTTGACAGGTGATTTGGTTCTCTGTGCAACCATTACGGCACCTACGTCCCTTTTCTTGGACGTACCACCAGACTGTAGAGCCTTGTTGGTGGCTTTCAAAGCTTCAAAGTTTGTAACCATACCACTCTTGATACCTTCCTCGATCCTTTCTCCTAGCTTGATGATGTCAGAAAATTTATGGTTTTCGATCAACATCAGTCTTTCATAGTATTGCGGATCCTGAGCCCGGACGAAAAACTTGTTCATCTGTTCTTCCCCTAAAGCAGGTCGAGCCTTAGCAGCCTCTGATCTCCAACGAGTGGCGTACTCGCGGAATGTTTCTGTGGGTTTCTTCTATAGATTCTGAATGTAAAATACATCCGGTGCATTTTCCATATTGAACCTGAATCTGTCCATGAAGTCGGACGCCATACTTACCAAGTTTGACCACTTCTTTGGGTCTTGGCTAATGTACCAGGACAGAGCATCTCCTTTCAGGCTCCTCATGAAAAGATTCATGCGGATCTTCTCATCTTTTCCTACTCCGACCAGCTTGTCGCAGTATGTCCTCAAGTGAACCCTGGGATCCCCTGTACCATCAAATATTTCGAACTTGGGAGGTTTGTACCCCTCGGGCAGTTCGACATCGGGCTGTATGCAAAAGTCTTCATAGTTTAGCCCCTCAATTCCTTTACTACCTTCAACGCCTTGAATTCTGGTGGTCAACTTCTTAAGCTCTTCGACCAGATTTCTGATGAGCAAATCCTTATCATCGGACTCGGGTGTGCTTGAGATGGGGTGGAAGGAGTGTGGCACGGTCTCCACGTAGATGGGGGTGTTGTGTTGGGTGTAGCAGTGGTCATTTGTGGAGTTCAACGGTTCCGAGATGAGTAGTGGAGTGTTGTTGGGAGTGTGGCAAGTATTGCAGTGGTGGTGAGGAGTGGGCTGCTTTGGGATGTTTTGTGGAGGTATGGGATTCTGAGTATTTGGGAAGGTAAACTTCTGGAGTGGTAAGGGAAAATGACAGACTTGCCAAATTCTGGACATGATCAAGCTCTTCTTGGAATTTCAGTAGTTTTGTTCTATCTGAGAGGCATTTTACTTGGGGACCATAGCACCACGAGTGACCTCTACCCGTTCAGCTGAGTTGTTTGAATCTTCCATTTTTCTTTTGCTTTTGTGCCTGACGGGACTGGGAGGAGGAGTAGGTGGAGGGCCCCTGGATCTGGTAAAGTATGCTGATGTTGCCAGAGTTCACGAACTAACCTTTGGGGAGGGGAATAAACAAAAAGTAAAACAAAAGGTGACAAGTTAGTAAGGATCATAAGGAAAAATGTTGCGATATTTAAACACGTAGTGCAGGAAATATAAAGCGTGTCCTAATTTTAGGGACCTCGTTGTGCCCGAGGTAGGCCTAGCGACAAGTAAATTTGGAGAACTTGGAACGCTAAATGCCTCATTTTATTGATAAAAAGGTAGACGAATCCCAAAACGACACTAAATAACAGGAAATAAAAATGTCACTAGTGGCCATAGGCCTTATTACATTTCTCAAAGCAAAAAGGAAAAGCTCCTATCTATTTGGTCCCAGAAGGACCTTCCCCAGACTCGGCAGTGTTAGCTCCCTCGAACAGCTCTCCCAGCTCGCGCAATCCTAGCAGCAGGCAAGCTCTGGCCAGATGTCCTCCTTCATTCCCTTCAGCAACTCGGCAATCTTCGATCCTCTTTAGAAACTTCTTTTCCAGTTCCACTATACCTCGATCTAAAACTGAACCTAGTCGTTTNAACTTTTCGATCGGGGTTAGGAATTGTTATAAATCGGATTGTAATGAGTAATTGAGCATATATTAATGGATTTGCATAATTATTGGCTAGCTTTGGAGCATTTAGCATCGATTCGAGTCTTCGGAAGGGCATGGAATGCCGGTTATGGATCTTCGGAGCGAGGTGAGTCTCCTTTCTAACCTTGTAAGAGGGAATTATCCCCATAGGTCAAATAATTGGTTATGTGCTCCTATTTGTGGGGGCTACGTACGTACGAGGTGACGAGAGTTCGTGCGTAGCTACTAATATGTCTAAGTCCGGGTAGTCTAGGACCCAAAAGCATGCTATACGTGACAACAATATGTCGTCTTATTGATAGTTGAATTTCTTAAATTATCGAATTGATAAATGAATTTCTAAGAGGATTAAACTTCATTTTCTTAAATCATAAAAGAGAATTGGCTTTTATTTGGGTAAATGTTCCCCGATAAATTCTTAATTTGCTATTTGAGCATGTATTTCTAGGTGTACCTGCGTCGCATGTATGATTCGCGAGCAGGGTGATTGTTTAGTTAAATTTGACCGCGTCGCATGTGTGATTCGCGAGCGGGGTAATAGATGCATCTATGGTTCGTGCCGCTCGACCCTCGGCAGTGCACATTTTAAATATTGTTGGATCGGCCCGTACGACCTCGGCATGAGTTACGCATGCTTGTATTGCTTGCTTTGATATTTGTTAATACTAATATCTGCTCTCCCGACTTGAGAAAATTTGTTAATTAATGGATTATGAATCCGGAGACTTTTAATAAAGAGGAACTTTTACCTGTTTAGTAATTTACTTGAATCTACTGTTGTTCTTAATAAACCCGTGAGTCATTGCACTAATAATAATATTACTGGACCTTTAGTAAGTGTCGAAGTTTCCATCTCGTCTCTACTTCTTCGAGATTAGGCGGGATACTTACTGAGTACACGTTGTTTTTGTACTCATACTACACTTCTGTGCATTTTTGTTGCAAAGGCACACGCGCCACTAATGGCTTAGCAGGCGTAGCAGCATGTTTGACACAGAGACTAGGTGAGCTGTATTTTCTCGAGGCGACCCGCAGCTAGTATAGTCTCTCTCATGATTCTATTTATTTTCTGTCCAATTGTATTCCGGACAGCTGTTGTATTTTATTCGATATTTCTTAGAAATTGCTCATGCACTTGTGACATCGGGTTCTGGGATGGTTATGGAGTATTTTGTATTAATTGCTTATTATTTGATTTGACTTGAAGCAATTATCTTCTTAAATTGGTAAATTTGAAGAAAAGTCATAATTTTCAAGAGTATTAAAATGAGAATTTAATTAAGTATTTTGGGTTGGCTTGCCTGACAGTGGCGTCCGGCGCCATCTCGACCTTTAGTGAATTTGGGTCGTGACAACATGGTATTAGAGCACTAGGTTCCTAGGGTCTCACGAGTCACGAGCAAGTCTAGTAGAGTCTCGCGGATCGGTACGAAGACGTCTGTACTTATCTTCGGGAGGCTACAGGACTGTTTGGAGTACTTCCCTTCTTGATTCCTCATCGTGCGATTTGATTCCTAGAGGCTTGTGCCCCTGTTTCCTTCCTACTCAATCCTACGCGACGCGAACCGCTTTTTATAAATCGAGAATGGAAGAATTGTAATGGTACTACCGAGGTGGTGCGGGATGTTTCTCCTTACATAGTTGTCAGAGCTATTATCGTCGCCTTGTGGAAGGATATTCTATCGTTTCAGCTCAGTAGCGGTACTTCTGAGGGCTCTGAGGCTAGGCACAAGCTACCATGATGCTATGAACGATTGTTCCGCAGTATTGATATGATGGTAGGATGTTTGCCTACGTGTCGGGGCAGTGAATGACTTGAAGGGAGGGTTACTCAGTGGATGATCTAGAAATTTGGTATTTATTCCCGGGAGGGGAAAGGAAATCGGACTGAGAATTGTCAGATGTGGGCTGGTGGAGTTGCGAGATTTGGTATTTGCGAGCGTGGTGGAGTTTTCTTCTATGATGAGGTGTCATTGTCCTAATTGAACGTACCAAGTTCGCCGGTGTTATGATCTTCTACGATTCGCCTTTGGGGTAAGATATTGTGAAGTAGTATTGAAGATGCGACTGTTAAATATCGTGGGGTGCGGTAGTGCAGGATTGAATCGGTGTTGCTAATGTCGACGGTTAGAGGAAGATGACCTTCGGAAAGGTTTACAGTTAGCAGCAATTGTGGGTTCAAGTGCCATGAAGATGGATTTTATTTAAGGCAACAACTGAGCAGCAAAGGATGAGGAAGGACATGTGGGGAGCGTCAGGCGGTAGTTAAAATTTCTAGAAGGCCAGGCATAAGAAGCAAAGGTCGAGTAGTCGACTAAAGAGATGAGTTTCGCCAAAGTGGGAGAGTTTGGGGTGATTTGGGGATTTTTGTGATTGATGATTTGAGCCTACAGATTTATTTGAAGTGTGGGCTATTACGCGGTAGGAGATCTGATATAACGGAAATGAGCTATTAGAAATGGAGAAGGATACAACCTAACTTTGACTGGGAAGGATGTTGCCCCGCACTTAATTGATGTCCACGAGGGGTGAATGGACTCGTGCAGCTAGAGAGTGAGCTTGGACTCAGGATGAGTCCTTAATGTAGTGGTGTTTGCACCCCGTGTAGCGGTGTTGGAAGACGTCGGCACGTAGATCCCACAGGCGGGATGTCTCCAGTGAGCAGGGCGGCGGTTGCATGGTTGGTGAAGTTTCTGCAAAGGGTTCTATTGTCTATACAGCAAGGAGATCGGCTGTGTGAACGTGGTTGATGATTCAGAGTATAAAAAGGGGTTTTACAGAAAGATTTCGAGAATTTTGTCGGTATGATTGCGCAAGTTTATGTCAATAAGAAATAAAGGATCCTGGTGGAGTCCAGAGTTGTATAATAATGGCTTCAAGCTAAGTGGGAGAGTCCCACCGCCTATGACTAGGGTTGCATGGTTAACTACTTGCGAGGTTTCTAGCTATTAGCATATTGACGGTCATTTCAGCTACGGAAAGGACATAAGCGGTGATTGAGCAAAGGAATTGTTTAAGGTGTTCTATGGTTGGCCTTATTGGCCCATGTTCAGACTTGGGGAAGGATTCAGGATTTATGCCTTGTATAGATGTGGATTTCAAGGGAAGTGATTCTGCCGGGCGCTTCATCGTGAGGGTATTCATGTGCTAGAAGATTCGGGGAGTTGATTATATTCGGGGCCAAGTCATAGCGGGTGGCTCTCAACAGTAGCTCTAGTGAATTCAAAAATTAAAGTGTGGTGCCTAATGGCTTCGAGCCTATAGATACAGTTAAGAATCAAGCCTTGTAGCAGCTTATGAGGAGGTGCCTAGAAGATTCTATGATGTTTTGACCTGCAGGGTAGCAATTGGGAGGCATGAAATGGTTCGTGGTATGTAAGACAACATGGTCTCGTGAGTCAAGGTCACTCGAGATGAGTGCGGATGGAGTATGCTATGTGTTGAATGGAGTTATTATTATTTCTAAGGCAATCAAGGATAAATTGGAAGAAGGTAGATTGATTAGCCATAGTTGAATTGGCATATTGGTGGCAGCGATCGGTTCCTTCAGCACGATCAAGTTATGCAAGTGATTTGCGGCGGCACATGTGAGGTTTGTCGGCCGCCGTAATTGATGCTATTCAGAAGTATTCTACTGTTATGGCCTGTCATGTGTATGCGGGTCCCAGAAGGTCTATGGTGGCTTAAGACCACTACTTAGAGATTTGGCGTATTCTACGGTTATGAGAAGTCACCTTGTGTCGCAATGGTTCTCCTGAAGTGAATTAAGTGAAAGGTTTTTATATGATGAAGTGTTAATCTATTAATGGTTCCGGAGTTATGATGGAGATCGTGTTCTATCGTATATTGGCGTGTTGGGTGCCGTGAGTGGTATGAAATTTGAAGTGAGGATCAAGGTTACAGTTTGGTGTTGACAAGAATGTCACGAGCTCAGATGAGCAGGAAAGTAGTTTCGATGTTTAAAGTAAGTTGGTATTGTCTTCAGCGTCACCTGAGATTGGTGTTTTGTGAAAAGGCTTTGCATCCTAGTTAAGGATTCTTGATCGTTTTTCAGCGTTAGTGCGGCCGGTGGTTTGGATATACAGACCTGTTATCTGTTACGGAAGGTTGGGGAGCGTGCCCCACGGGGACTTTATATAAGTATGACATGTAGTCACTTGATTGATTGAAGAGTTAAACCAAGTATGAATATTGCGGTGATGTCATTAATTTGAGAATTGATGCCTGGAGGGCACTCAGTTATTTGGGTTGTGGACTGTGAAGGATTACTCTGGTTATGATGGTTGTTCTTATGTGTTATGAGGAGCAAGGGGAGTATTTATGGACCTTTGAAAGGTTATTAGCCTAGTTCGGTGCGATCAGAATCAGCTTGAGGTCTATGGATAGATTTAAATGTGGATATGGGCTTTGTATCAGGCAAGATATGTTCATTTCAGCGTAGCTCTCGTTATAGAGGAGTATTCGGACGTTGGGTGTTAATTCGTCGTCGGCTATTTCATGAAATACTATGTTGTGCCGTGTGAGTTGCGAAACGGCTTGGTAATTTCTTATGTGTTGAGGTTCCACGTAGCGATGGCGTTATGTGAGCAGTACGACTCTTTAGTTTCAGAACTCATATTGCACCTCAGTTGTGCTTGAGTTTGTTGGCTTATGGCGCCATATGTCCTCTCAGGGATGGTATTACGCACTTAGTGTGCTTGTGACCGATATCCGATATGTTGTTATGATGAGCAATTTAGCTCGATGTGTACCTCGTTATGTGAATTTTATGTGTGGATCGGGTGGCATGCACGCTGCCATGGGTATGTGGTTTGGATCGGGTTACGCACCGCAACAGTGCGATGTTGGGTACAGTTCCCCGTAGCTATTTTTATTGTTTTGTTTCCCCTTTTCCTGAGAAAAACTCGTATTAGCTGTGTGCCCGCGTCGCATGTATGATTCGCGAGCAGGGTGTCTATTTAATTATGTTGACCGCGTCGCATGTACGATTCGCGAGCGGGGTAATTGGATTTCCTTCCCAGAGTTCGTTTTCCTTTTGTATCGCGTTCGAATTTGTAGCCTATTGGCACATTGTGGCATCATATGTGACTTTTGATCATGTCCGGGGTGGCTTATTGCCTGGGCAGTTCGTACTGGGTGAGACAAGGGTATTGGATCTGGGATCAGTGCGATCGGATTATATGAAGTACATTAAGAAGCTAAGGCCATTATTTGGTTCAAGATGAGGTGATGGTTCTTGACAGGAGTATAGACCCAATGATTTGTTGATTCGGCAGTTGGTTATGAATTTCTACACATCTTTTCCGTCGTGGCAGTATTGTAAGATTAGAGCAAGACCTATATAGGTCATGAGGTGCAATGGGAGCATCAGATTCGTGGAATTTTGATTTATTCGATCAGAGAATGCCATTGTGGTCATGTGAGTAAAGCGGTGCAAGGTGTGAATTCAGCTAAGATATGCAGTCATGTTTTGGTGCTGCGTGTAGTTATTGATACGGTGAGCGTATGTTGGAACAGGCCTGGCAGAGAATTTCGGATGATGGAATTGGGCCCTAAGGCTTATTTGCTTAAGTGAAAAAGCATATCTTCAGATTGACCGAGCTAGGGCGCCCAGCTGAGTTGTGGTAGCACGGGTAGGTGCTCGAGGTGTTAAACAGTGGTTTCAGACAACCCCAGCACAGTTCCTAGCACGTTCGAGGATGAACGTATGTTTAAGTGGGAGAGGATGTAACGACCCGACCGGTCGTTTTGAGCCCTAGCGTGCCGTTCAGCAGTTTGAGGCCATGAGCAGCTCCATTTAGGGTATTAAGACATGTACGCGTGGTCGAAATTGAATTTCGGGAAGTTCGGGGTTGATTCAGAAGGAGGATTTTCATTTCAGAAGCTTTAAGTTGGAAGAATTAACTAGGATTGGATTTTTGAGTAAACGACCTCGGAATTGGGATTCCAAGACTCCAACAGGTTTGTATGATGAATTTGGACTTGGGCGTATGCCCGGATCGGGTTTTGGATGACCCGGGAGCGTTTTGGCGCCTATTGTGGAAGTTAGCATTTTGGAAGAAATTTCATAAGCATGGGTTGAAGTGCATTTCAGTGTAATCAATATCCGTTTAGGATTCCGAGTCTGGGAGTAGCTCCGTATGGTGATTCTAGAGTTGGGAGCGTGATCGGAAGTGAATTCGGATGTTCATGGAGCATTTTGGAGCCATTTGGCTAAGGATAGAAATTTGAAGGTTTTTGAGAGGTTTGACCGGAGGTGGACTTTTTGATATCGGGATTGGAATCCGATTCCGAAAGTTGGAGTAGGTTCGTGATGTCGAATATGACTTGTGTGCAAAATTTGAAGTCAATCGGACGTGATTTGATAGGTTTAAACATCGGAAGTAGAAGTTTGAAATTTTAAAGTTCATAAAGCTTGGATTGGAGGTCGATTCTTGGTTTTAGCGTTGTTTGATATGATTTGAGGCCTCGAACAAGTCCGTAATGTGTTTTGGGACTGGTTGGTATGATTGGTTGGGGTCCCGGGGGCCTCGGGTGGATTTCGGGTGGTTAACGGATCGAAAATGGAATTTCGGAAGTGCTGAAGCTGCTGCTTCTGTCATAACCGCACCTGCGGTTGGTGGACCGCAGGTGCGAGACCGCAGATGCGGTCCTCACATCGCAGAAGCGGCCCAGGGCAGCAGGCCAGGAGCCGCAGATGCGACTCCCAAGCCGCAGAAGCGGCACCGCAGATGCGGCCCGGAGACCGCAGATGCGGTCCCAGCTCTTTGGC
Organism: Nicotiana attenuata; assembly: GCF_001879085.1. NCBI lineage: Eukaryota > Viridiplantae > Streptophyta > Magnoliopsida > Solanales > Solanaceae > Nicotiana > Nicotiana attenuata. The sequence goes on from NC_032000.1 coordinate 51,926,764, forward strand.
CCATTTTCGCAGATGCGGCCCATTTCTCGCAGATGCGGGACCGCAGATGCGAAAACGCTGGAGGCAGTGAGGTTCTTTTAAATCGGGGGTTGGGTTCATTTCAACCCCATTTTCTTCCATTGGAGTCGATTTGGAGCAACTTTGAGGTGCCATTTTCACCACCAAGCATGAGGTAAGTAATTTATGTTAGTTTTGAGTTAAATACATGATTATATACGGATTTGGACATGGATATTTGTAGAAAACTTGGGGTTTGAGGGAAAACCTAGAAAATTGATATTCTTGGAATTTGACCACGATTTTGGGTATGGAATTAAGAGAAAACTATATATTTGAGTTCGTTAGGCTATGGATAAACTTATTCTTCGAAAATTTTGAAAATCCGGGCACGTGGGCCCGAGGGCGTTTTTTTCAACTTTTCGATCAGGGTTAGGAATTGTTATAAATTGGATTGTAATGAGTAATTGAGCATATATTAATGGATTTGCGTAATTATTGGCTAGCTTTGGAGCATTTAGCATCGATTCGAGTCTTCGGAAGGGCGTGGAATGCCGGTTATGGATCTTCGGAGCGAGGTGAGTCTCCTTTCTAACCTTGTAAGAGGGAATTGTCCCCATAGGTGAAATAATTTATTATGTGCTCCTATTTGTGGGGGCTACGTACGCACGAGGTGACGAGAGTCCGTGCGTAGCTACTAATATGTGTAAGTTCGGGTAGTCTAGGACCCAAAAGCATGCTATACGTGACAACAATCTGTGGTCTTATTGACAGTTGAATTTCTTAAATTATCGAATTGATAAATGAATTTCTAAGAGGATTAAACTTCATTTTCTTAAATCATAAAAGAGAATTGGCTTTTATTTGGGTAAATGTTCCCCGATAAATTCTTAATTTACTATTTGAGCATGTATTTCTAGGTGTACCTGCGTCGCATGTATGATTCGCGAGCAGGGTGATTGTTTAGTTAAATTTGACCGCGTCGCATGTGTGATCCACGAGCGGGGTAATAGATGCATCTATGGTTCGTGCCGTTCGACCCTCGGCAGTGCACATTTTAAATATTGTTGGATCGGGCCGTACGACCTCGGCATGAGTTGCGCATGCTTGTATTGCTTGCTTTGATATTTGTTGATACTAATATCTGCTCTCCCGACTTGAGAAAATTTATTAATTAATGGATTATGAGTCCGGAGACTTTTAATAAAGAGGAACTTTTACCTGTTTAGTAATTTACTTGAATCTACTGTTGTTCTTAATAAACCCGTGAGTCATCGCACTAATAATAATATTACTGGACCTTTAGTAAGTGTCGAAGTTGCCATCTCGTCTCTACTTCTTCGAGATTAGGCGGGATACTTACTGAGTACACGTTGTTTTTGTACTCATACTACACTTCTGTGCATTTTTGTTGCACAGGCACACGCGCCACTAATGGCTTAGCAGGCGTAGCAGCATGGTTGACACAGAGACTAGGTGAGCTGTATTTCCTCGAGGCGACCCGCAGCTAGTATAGTCTCTCTCAGGATTCTATTTATTTTTTGTCCAATTGTATTCCGGACAGCCTTTGTACTTTATTCGATATTTCTTAGAAATTGGTCATGCACTTGTGACACCGGGTTCTGGGATGGTTATGGAGTATTTTGTATTACTTGCTTATTATTTGATTTGACTTGAAGCAATTATCTTCTTAAATTGGTAAATTTGAAGAAAAGTCATAATTTTCAAGAGTATTAAAATGAGAATTTAATTAATTATTTTGGGTTGTCTTGCCTGACAGTGGCGTCCGGCGCCATCACGACCTTTAGTGAATTTTGGTCCTGACATACATGCTAAAATCCATACATAATCAATATATTTAACTCAAGATAGGTGGGGTTAGCTTACCTTGTTGTTGATGATGAAAAACCCCCACTTGAAGCTCTCCAAAATCGTCCACACCAAATGAAAATGGGAGAAAAATGACCATCTCCCGATTTTAAAAGAGCACACTGCCTCCAGCCTTTCCGCACCTGCGGTGCATAAGCCGCACCTGCGGCCCTCGCTTTTGCGGCGCACGTGCCGCTTCTGCGGTCCCAGGCTCAGGGCCAAAAATCGCTTCTGCGGTCTCCTCAACGCAAGTGCGCTCCCGCATCTGCGGTTAAAGTGTCGCACCTGCGGTCACTGCACCCCTTCGCCCAAATCGCATATGCGACTCCTTGACCGCTTCTGTGGCTCCGCACCTGCGGCCATAACCTTGCAGGTGCGGTTACACCAGATATCAGCTATCTCAATTCTTCTTCAAACTCCAAAATTGATCCGTTAACCATTCGGAATCCACCCGAGGCCCCCGGGACCCCAACCAATCATGCCAACCAGTCCTAAAACATAATGCGGACATGCTCGAGGCCTCAAATCACATCAAACAACGCCGGAATCACGAATCACACTTCAATTCGAACTTTATGAACTTTAGTACTTCAAACTTCTACATTCGATGCCGAAACCTATCAAATCACGTCCGATTGACCTCAAATTTTGCACACAAGTCATATTCGACATTACGGACCTACTCCAACTTCCGAAATCAAAATCCGACCCCGATATCAAAAAGTCCACTTCCGGTCAAACCTCTCAAAAACCTTCAAATTTCTATCTTTAGCCAAATGACTCCAAAACGACCTACAGACCTCCAAATTTACTTCCGATCGCGCTCCCAATACCAGAATCACCATACGGAGCTATTCCCAGGTTCGAAATCCCAACGGACATTGATAACACTGAAATGCACTTCAACCCAAACTTATGAAATTCCTCCAAAATGCTAACTTCCACAATAGGTGCCGAAACGTTCCCGGGTCTTCCACTACCCGATCCGGACATACGCCCAAGTCCGAAATCGTCATACGAACTTGCTGGAACCTTCGGATCCCGATTCCGAGGTTGTTTACTCAAAAAGCCAATCTTAGTTGATTCTTTCAACTTAAAGCTTCCGAAATGATAATTCTCTTTCCAAATCAACTCCGAACTTCCCGGATTCAATTCCGACCATGCGTACAAGTCATAATACCTGAAATGAAGCTGCTCATGGCCCCAAACTGCTGAATGAAGCGCTAGAACTCAAAACGACCGGTCGGGTCGTTACACACGACGTGTTAAAATTTATTATAAAGAGAAAGTAAATATAATTTAGTATAACTGAATTATTGTTAACAATTTAAATAAATGAAATTATATAAGTAATTTTTTTAAATTTTATATTCTTATTCCAATATAACTCAAATAAGGAAAGAAAATTTTAGTTGTTTTTAAAGTCCTAATTATTTTTATATAATTACGATTTTGTTTCTTGTGAAACCTATTTAAAGGATAAAAAAAGGCGAACGATATTTCGCTAAGAGACTTCGTATTTTTAATATACGTGCGTTACATGTATTTTTTTGTGTTTTTCAATAAAAAGTGTACAAAATAAGAAATAATAATGTGTAATAATAATTGGCGTCGAAATAGATGCAGCACTCATTTAAACGAAAAAGTAAATATTATTATTATATTGACCTAATAGTTAAATAAAAGTAATTGCGTGTCCTCTGAACCTGCAAAAATAAAGATTTTAGGTGAGTTAGTTATATAGTATACGTAATTACAGATATTTTATAATTTGAAATAATTATATGTTATTTTGTTGTCTCTGACTTACTACATTTTTGCAGACGATGCTTTTGATGCACCTGTACTTCACCCACTTTGTCATGCCGGTCCCCAAACTTATATATTTGCCAATTAAACACTTATACTCATTCAAAACGTGAATAATAAACGCTTATCCAATGAGGCTGCCAGTGCGTGTTTGACAATCGCCTACACGTAGGACGCCACGTCAATAAAATATATCCACGTAGGCTCCAAGTCACATCTGATGGCCAAATAGGATAAAAATATTTACCCCCCCCCCAAACCCACATTTCCCCTCATTTTACAATTACCCCGCTAAATTAGGGCTTAGATAGTATCGAACAACAGTGAGTCGCTCCTCTCTTCTCCGTCGTTCTTGCCGGGATTTTCATCTGTACAGTTGTTATAAAAGTTTGTGGGGTAAGTTTCTTCATTTATTCTTCATATTTTGTCTTTATTGTTCTTCATTTCCTTCTATTTATGGGGATTTTGCTCTGTTTAGGGTTTTTTAGGGGGAGGTTGGGTTAGGTCGTAATTGTTGTTTAATATCCCTTAATATATAGGGCTTTTGTTGTGTTTTGCTACATGTTAGAGTGAAAGGCCTTTTTAATGTAGTGTCATGCATGTAATGGCATATTTGGTTATTCTCTTTAGTGTTTTGGGTTTTTGTTTTCAAATCAGAATTTCATCCTAGTGTCTTGGGTTTTTGTTGGGTCTCGTTCATGTTAGCGGTCCACCACAGTATTTTCTGAATATTATAAGGCATTGTGGGGACGAAAAAGGAATCTTGGATGCTTTTTTACTTTAAAAATCTGTCTTTTTTGTTGGTTTGTTTATGGAGTTGTGTAAAGGTGCAACTTTTGATAACAAATAGTCATTGATAACACTGTTTTTTTTTTGTTTCTTTGCAGGTATGAAAAGAAAATGGCTTCAACCCTAGTTAACCTACAAATCCACCACAGTGGTAATTTTGTATCCGACCCTGACCTAAGGTATGCAAATGGACTAACCTGTCCTCACTTAGCTACAGTTGATGTGGATGAGCTACATATTATGTTGTTTCACAAGTTGCTAGGGACTTAGGATTTTTAGAAGTGGATTTGTTTGGATGTAAAGTTAACAAAAGTGGTGCCTATTTCATTTTAAAAACAGATGCTGATGTGTTAAATTTTCTTAATACATTGAAAGGTGGTGACTTTGTTGATGTTTGTATTGTCCATAAAATTAGTGAGCCTATTCTTATTGAGGACATAACTGAACTAGACCCCACTATACAAACAGAGGGGCATGATAGTGTAAGGGGTAAGGAGGCAGATATAAATAAAGAGATAGAAGAATCAGATGAAGGTGAAAGTAATAACTTCTCTTCCTATCACCTTCAAACATCAGAATCTGAATCTGATGAGGACCTTGATGATTCTGAAGGGTCTGACTCACTGTTTGATATAGATGAGAACATTGAAGAGTGTAGTGATTTGGAAGATGATTTAGTTGAAATTAGACAGTCTAAACTCAACAAAAAGAAGGATGCCCAAGTAAATGTAGATTAGATACCATCTGGTCCAGTTGGTGTAGATGATGGTTTTGAAGATATGCATAAGAACAAAAGGGGAAAATATGAAGGGAAACTAGGAGGGGATGACCAGTATTTTGATAGCTCAGATCCAGGTAGTGAGTGTAGTGATGATGACAGAGAACCTGTTGGCCCTGATGAAGTAAGGGATGCTCCAGCTAGGAATCCAAGTAAGAAGGTGTATTTTGATACAACTTCCAAAAAAATATTTTTTGAACTGTATATGATCTTTGAGAATGCTGTACAGTCTAGGGAGGCATTGCAGACATATTCTATTCAAAAAGGTGTCAACCTTAAGTTGAAACCTAATGAGAAGGAAAGGGTTAGGGCAAAGTGCACAAAAAATGGATGTCCATGGCATATCCTTGGTAGCATTGAAGGCAGCAGCAGAAACTTTAGGGTGATTACATACTACCCTGTCCATAAATGCTACAAGAAAACAAGGAACAAGATGTGTAACCCACCATGGATTGCAAAAAAATTCAAAGACAGAATAGTTAGTGAGCCTCAAATTAAACTTCATCAGATTCAAGCCTTACTTAGGCAATCATATGGCTTGTATGTGAGTAAAACTTCCTGTAGAAGAGCAAAAATGATTGTTATGAAGGAGAATATGGGTGATTACAAGAAAGAATTTGCTAGGCTTCATGATTATGCAGAAATGCTGAAGTCTACTAATCCTGGCACTACTGTAGTGATAAGGACATCTAAGGATTCAGTTTCTGGCAAGGAAGTCTTTATGGGCATGTATGTCTGTCTTGAAGCATTAAAAACTGGATGGTTAGAAGGGTGCAGAAACATAATTGGCTTTGATGGTGCATTCCTAAAGGGGACATGTAAAGGTGAACTGCTTTCCTGCATTTCCAAGGATGGAAATAATCAAATGTTCCCTGTGGCTTGGGCAGTAGTTGAAAAGGAATCAAAGGATACATGGTCTTGGTTTATCAGGTGTCTCAAGCATGATCTAAACTTGACAGAAACTGAAGGAGAAGCGCTGACAGTCATGTCTGATATGTAGAAGGTATGGTTTCTAATACTCTTTCTTTAAAGTGTAATTGTTTTCATTTATGTTTAAGTTATAACAATATAATTTTTATGACTGTAGGGTCTTCATCTAGCAATAACTCAGTTATTGCCAAATGCTGAAATGAGATGGTGTGCTAGACATATCTGGGCTAATTGGAAGCAAACTTGGCCTGGTGAGGAAAGAAGGAAAAAATTCTGGCAGTGTGCAAGAGCTACATTTGAGGTTTACTTTAGCAAGAAGTTGGATGAAATGGACCAGCTGGGGGAAAATATTGTTCAGGACTTACTGAAATACAACAAGGAAACATGGTGTAGGGCATATTTCAAAGACCATAGTAAGTGTGATGTAGTTGAGAACAACATGTGTGAGACATTCAATAGTTGGATATTGGCAGCTAGGCACAAGTCTATCATTACTATGTTAGAGGAAATTAGAATCAAGTGTATGGAGAGGATGAATAGCATGAGAGAGTTTTCTGAAAAATGGGTAGGTGAGATATCACCCATGGCTATGGAAATACTTGGAGAGAATGCTCAAAGGGCAGCCAAATGTGAAGTCAAATTTAATGGTGAAACAAGGTATGAGATCCAGGATGGGCCATATAAGCATGTTGTTGACTTTAGGGCATATACCTGTACTTGTAGATCATGGCAACTCAAAGGAATTCCATGTGCACATGCAATTACAGCAATGCATTACAAGAACTATGAGGTTGAGCCATATGTTGACCATTGGTATAGAAAGGATACCTACCTTAAGGCATATAGCAGATTCATTCAACCTTTAACTAGTATGAATTTGTGGCCAACAAGCACACTGCCAGCTATTGAGCCACCTGTTATAACTGCAATGCCGGGAAGGCCAAAGAAAAAAAGGACAAAGGCTGCTGATGAACCAAAGAAGAAGTTTGGGAAGGGTACAAGGATAGGGAGACAAATGAGATGTTCTTTGTGCAAGACTCTAGGACATAACAAGAAAGGATGCCCATCAGCAGTAAGTATAAATGTTTGTTTTGTTACTAATATTGAAAGAATTCAATTACTAGTGATAGTTTTGTTATGTGTATGCAGAAAAACCAAGAGGGAAGGGCTGGAACTAGTTCAGGTAGAGGTGAAACTGCTGAAAGTGGAACTGCAGCAGCTGGAAGTGCATCAACAATACCTGCAAGTGCATCAACAACACCAGCAATCCTTGATCCAAGCACACAACAATCAACTAATGTTGCAAGAGGTCCAAAAAGGAAGACCAATGAGCCTAGAAGAGGTGGTGCAAATGCAGGGTCTAAGAGAACAAAGACAGCAGGATATGGTGTGCTATTTGATTCAAGTGGCATTGTTATACAGAGGGTAAATATTTCAACTCAATTACACAATGGTTTACTACATAATCCCTCACTCACAACCTTTTATTTTTGTGCAGTCTGGAACTACTGACAGAGTGGTACACAATCCTTCTACACTCATAAGTTCTGCTCCTACCAACATTGAACTTAGGTTCAAACCACCTGGACTAGAGTGGAAGGGCCGACCAGCAGTTACACAAAGGCAGCTGCAAGAATAGAGTTACAGAAGGGCAAAGTCTGCTACAACCACTCAAGCCACACCAGTTACACAATCCACACCAAGCAGCCAAGCCACAACAGACATTAATTGAAGTGCTCAACTGATATTTACTATGTTTTTGTTGACTGTGGTAGACAATATTTTGTAAAGCTACTTCATTATGTATGTTTTTGTTGATTGCCTATCATTGACAATATTTTGTAAACCAACTCCCTTATTTTGGATGTTTTATTAACTGCCTATAACACATGCCATTATATTAGTACTTGTTGCTATAATGGAGCCTTTGTCAATATATTTCATGAACAAAATTTTACATCAACACAAAATATGTAGCCTAAACCCAGGAAATAACAAAGTGCACTATCAATCCTAAACAAATAACATAATAGCTAACATTAGAAAAAGTACAACCACAATTATAATAGCAGCAACTCTCAACTTCGACCTTCCTTGACTTCTTTGACAATGGCATCGATCACTCTTCTTAATAAGAGCCGCAAGAAGAGTCTTGTAGTGTTCTTCCTCAATCGCAGTATCAACCCATCTGAAAAAGCCACAACCTTCACCAATCTCATATCTTCGGCAGCCCAAGAACCTCCTTCCAGGATTGGTGGGTGTTCGTGACATTTTAAGATCTGCAGCAACTCCACAATAACACAAAGGTTGCATCCTCATTGTTGAAGGAGAAGAGGCGGCAATTGCGTATTTGTTGCAGGAGAAGCAGAAAAAAATCCACTTTCAAAACAAAAGGAGATTGCAAAAATTGATGGGCAAAGAAGATTCACATGAAATTAAAATTCTATTTTTGACAGTTAAAGATAACAAAGAAAGAAGAAGGCATCAGATTTGCTAAATTTAGCTTCTACAATGTTCAACAATGGAGAATAAGGTACAAAGAAGAAGATGGATGTTAAATAGGCTAAATTATTACGTTAGGGCTTTTTTTACTGTCTTCACGCCCCTTACAAGCGTGTGAATCACGCACTGCAGCCACATATGACACATAAGCCACGTTGGATAAGCGTTTATTATTCACGTTTTGAATGAGTATAAGTGTTCAATTGGCAAATATGTAAGTTTGGGGACCGGCATGACAAAGTGGGTGAAGTACAAGTGCCATTTAGGCTATTCTGCCTATTTCTTTTGTCCCTTCGACTAATCTATCATGACCAAAATCCTTATTGCTGATATTAATATTTTCCTTGAAAATGCAAAATATACTTATCCATGTGAAAAAACGTGTTGCAACAAGTATAGTTCAACATTAGGCATTTTTTTGTCAAATCCAACACTATGTGTTGTTTGTCCTTGTAATTTATTTGTTATTACCGAAAAGCATAATTATATAAAAAAATATTTTCTAATGAATTTAAAAAGGTATCTTTTATTTTCTGGAGGTAAAGTTGAATTTTGTGGAGAAACTCATACTCCAAAACCTAAAAAGATATATGAAAGTGCTCGTGATCTTACCCAAAAAGAAAAAAAAATCATAAACCAGAAGGAGGTTAACGTGCTCGAAACTTTAAAAAGGTTTTTAATTCAGTTTTGAAATTCAACCATTAAATCTTATTTAACTCCACATGTTAAGATTCAGATACTAATCAATTAAATTAAATTACTGACGATTTAATTTATTGATTATTTTCTTTAGTCTTTCGCTTAACTTATTTCATGTGTCGGATACAAAATCCACCGGCCGGGTTTACATATGAAAATTTATAAGCTTTCATAAAGGTGTATGATCAATCTCTAAACCGAGACATGGATTTCATCAACTAACTATTACTTCTTTAATGTACATTATTATTGTCCAATTTACCAGGCATATTGACCCACGAAAGAATTCCACCTTTTAATAAATCAAAACAATAATATACACAGCTAATAATAATTATATCAAGATTAAGAGTATAAGTACATTTAATGGCTAGAGAGTTTATTTTATTAAGTCAGTATAAAATACTTATCTCTACTTGGTCCGTTAAATACATACAAAATGTACTAGCAAAAGAAGTTGGAATTAAACCATTCCCATAATCAAGATAAAATTATATTTAATCTCGTGCTACAATCATCCATGATGGTTTGTCCAATTCCATCATTAGATTGTGAACTCAAACTTTATACTTATAAGAACCGATGATTTAATCTTTCATGTATAAGCTAAACTCAATACACTAAATCATCTACTATATAAGCAAAGGACACATACTAGTATATGATCTATTTAAAAATTTACTAAAATTGAATAAACAATTATTCCATAATAAATACTATATCTAAACCAAACCCATTGTTAATAGTATATATCCCAGCAATCTCCCACTTAGACTTTTAACCATGACAATTATTAGAATATACTATATCCAAATGCATGGTTAATAGTATATGCTCCAACAATCTCCCACTTAGACTCATAACCATGCATCTACAACTTTCTCAGGCATTCTTTTACATGACTATTAAAAGTCTTCACCAAATAAGGTTTTGTAAAGAATCTTGCCAAGTTATTGTGATGACCCAAACGGTCATCACTTGTTTTAAATTAAATTCTATGACTCTGAGGCCTTGAAAACCTCATATAGAGTCACCTCGATTTGAGTGCGCAGTCCGGGCGCGTAGCCAGAAAGCTTAAATGAGAAACTGTGTGAAAAATGATAAGTTTTGACTATAAAATGAATTAATTTGACCTTGGTCAACGTTTTGGATAAACGGATCCGGACCCGTGATTTGACGGTCCCGGAGTAGGAAAATATGGGACTTGGGCGTATGCTCGGAATCGAATTCCGAGGTCCCAAGCCCGAGAAATGAATTTTTTAGTACAAATTGTTTTCTGAAATCGTTTAAGGAAATTGGAAATGAAATTTGATTAGAACATGTTAGTATCGGGCCCGTATTTTGGTTCCGGCGCCCGGTACAGGTCTTATATATATGATTTAAGACTTTTCTGTGAAATTTGGTGGAAAACGGATGTCGTTTGACGTGATTCGGACCTAAATTGGAAAATTTGATGTTTTATGAAGTTTGAAAGAATTCATGGATTTTGAGGTTTAATTCGATGTTTATGATGTTATTTTGGCGATTTGATCGCACGAATAAGTCCGTAGGATATTTTTGAGGTTGTGTGTATATTTGGTTTGGAGCCCTGAGGGCTCGAGTGAGTTTTGGATACGGGGTGCATTTTTGAACTTAAAATTTGCTGGTATGAACAAACCTGCAGGCTTGCGAAGCCTGGCTCGCAAATGCGAGCCCGCAATTGCGAAGGTTGCCTCGCAAATGCGAACAGCCCAGGCCTGCCCTTTTCCTCGCAAATGCGAGATTTATGTTCGCAAATGCGAAACCTCCCATATTGGTCAGACCTCGCAAATGCAATCACTGTGTCGCAAATGCGACTATCGCAAATGCGATACTGTTGTCGCAAATGCGAAGGTCCCTAAAATTTGAAGCGTTCGCAAATGCGAAACAAGCTTCGCAATTCCCATATCTGCAGAGGTCGGGGTTCGCAATTGCGAAGCCCTGTTCGCATTTCCATATCAGAGACCTGCAATTTTATACTTAAACGATTTTGAACCCTATTTTTCATATTTTCTCAAACCCAAACACACTTAGAAGTTTTTCCAAGAACAAGTCTTCTTCCAAATCAATTGTAAGTTAGTTTTTACTCATTTCTTTCAATCATTAACATCTTTTAACATGATTTCAACCTAAAATCAAAGATTTTCATGGGGGAAATTGGGTGTTTTGGATAGAACCTAGGTTTTTCAAAAAAATTGGGGATTTGGACCTCAATTTGAGGTTCGATTTCAAAAAAAAATTATATATTTGAGTTCGTGGGGGAATGGGTAATCGGGTTTTGGTTCGAACCTCGAGTTTTGACCACGTGGGCCCGGGGGCGATTTTTGACTTTTTGGGTAAAACTATGGAAAACTCATTTTCATGCATTGGGGTTGATTCATTTAGCACTTATTGATGTAATTAAGTAATTTGTGATTGGATACGAGCAAATTGGCGGTGGAAACAACGGGTAAAGCTATAATTGAGACTTGAGTTCTATTCGAGGCATCGAGGTAAGTGTTTGGTCTAACCTTTGCTTGAGGGATTAGGAGTGCGTCCTATTTGCTATTTGTTTTCTTGTTGAGTACGATGTATAGGCATGGTGACGAGTATCTATATATTGGTGTCGAGCATGACCGTGGGTCTTATATTGTGATTTTTATGATTTCGTTGTATTATTCATGCCTTGGTGAAAACTTCTAATTGTTGTGCAAAGTTGTGAAAAGAATTGTGACCTATGAACGTTGAGGAGCGTTGGCTCCAGCTGCATAACTAATTGTGAAAGTATAAGTGATAATTGAACCTCTAGAGCAGTGGCTCGAGTTGTGAAGTAAATTGTGAAGTAAAAGTGAGAAAGAGAAGAGATCATTATGTTGCCCCCTTGCCGGGCTATTGTTGAGTTGTGGTTCCCTTGTATTGTGTTCTTAATTGATATTACGGATACTTAGGTTGATGATTCTTTGTGTTAGGTAAGGATTATGGTTATAGCTGAGGTAGTTAGATGTTGGAACAAGTTTGGGTATAGCTGAGGTAGTTAGGTGTTGTAACAAGTTTGGGTATAGTTGAGGTAGTTAGGTTTTGTAACAAGTTTGGTTATAGCTGTTTCTTTTTCCATTGCCGGGATAGTGTAGACCTTTTATCCCTTGTCGGGACTCTTGTTATAATTGTAAATATTATATTCGGATCGGGTTGCACGCCGCAACAATACTATATATGGATCGGGTTGCACGCCGCAACAATATTATATATGGATCGGGTTGCACGCCGCAACAATATTATATATGGATCGGGTTGCACGCCGCAACAATATTATATATGGATCCGGTTACACGCTGCAACAATATTATATATGGATTGGGTTGCACGATGCAACAATATGAAATGGGAGCGGGTGGTACGCCTACCACGAGATATAATGAAATGGGAGCGGGTGGTAAGCCTACCACGAGATGTAATGAAATGGGAGCAGGTGGTATGCCTACCACGAGATACAATAAAATGGGAGTGGGTGGTGCGCCTACCACGAGATGTAATGAAATGGGAGCGGGTGGTACGCCTACCACGAGGTATAATGAAATGGGAGCGGGTGGCACGCCTGCCACGAGATACAGGAAATGGGATCGGGTTGCACGCCTGCAACAAGATGTGAAAAGAAGGTGAAATCTGCCTTTGTTTTTCTTATGCTTGTTAGTGGTTGGATTTTGATTCCTTTATAGTTCTCTTGATATTCTGTTGTTACTTGTTATTCCCCGAAGCACGTTTTCCCCTCCCATCTTTACTTGTTTATTCCTGCTTTACTTTCTGCTGTATATTATATAACTGCACAGGTTTATTTGGTGGTCTGGTCTTAGCCTCATCACTACTTCGCCGAGGTTAGGCTAGGCACTTACCAGCATAAGGGGTCGGTTGTGCTGATACTACACTATGAGCTCTTTTACACAGATCAGGTCCCGGACAGCACCAGTAGCTCGGGAGCCAGCCTTCAGTCCACCGAGACTTCGAGGTAGCCTTGCACGTGTCCGCAGGCCCAGCGTCTCCTCTATCTTATATTTCATTCTGTTATCTCATGTTTTCGAGACAAACAGTGTTATATTTGTTTCAAATGATTGTATTTAGTACTCTTAGTAGTCCGTGGATGATGTGACACCAGTTCTTGGGTAGAGGCACATGTTGAATTCCGCATTATTGTTCAACTTATTTAATTTAAGTCTTCTGCTTTAATTTCATATTCCGCTGTCATTTAAATATTTAATGCTTGTTGTTATGATTGATAAAAGGATTTAAAATAAAGTAGGTAGGAGTTTATGATTTGTGGCTTGCCTAGCTTCTACGAGTAGGCGCCATCACGACCCTCGAGGGTGGGGAAATTCGGGTCGTGACAAGTTGGTATCAGAGCTCTAGGTTACATAGGTCTCACAATTCACGGACAAGCTCGGTAGAGTTTGAGGGATCGGTACGGAGACGTTTGTATTTTTCCCTAGAGGCTACAGAGTTAGGAAAAGTTTCACTTCTATTCTTCCCTGTCGTGCAATTTTGTTTTCTCAATGCTGATTGAAACCTCTACTCTTGTCCTTTCGCGAATGGCGAGATCATGTACCGCTTCTTCAGCAGAACAGCAGCACATGCCAGTGATAGATCAACTACATCTTCGGAGGATTTGTGGAGATTGGATAAGTTTCCCCAAGCTCTTCACTGTTACATTCAGCGATGCATCTACTGAGGATCCCCAGGATTATCAACACAGCTGTCATGAGGTTCTCAGAAACATGGGGATAGTTGAGACCAATGGGGTTGATTTTGCTGCTTTTCACTTGTCTGGATCAGTCAAGACTTGGTGGAGAGATTATTGCTTGGCTAGACCAGCCGGATCGCCAGCTTCGACTTGGGAGCAGTTCACGCAGCTATTTCTGGAGAGGTTTCTCCACATCACTCAGAGAGAGGTATTAGAGGGGGAGGTAGAGGTATTAGAGGTGGAGGTAGAGATGCTAGAGGTGGAGGTAAAAATATTAGAGGTGGAGGTGCAGGTATTGTTCTGGTTTGTGGTAGAGAAGCTTCAGCTTATTTTGCGCCGTATCTGGTCATGCCTAGTTATTCTTTGAGTGCCCTGTTTATGTGTCTACGTCGGTGGGTGATTCTATTGTGGTGGATCGCGTCTATTATTCATGTATAGTGGTTATTGGAGGTCTTGAGACTCGTGTAGATTTGCTTCTTCTGGACATGGATGATTTCGATGTTATATTGCTAATGGACGGGTTATCACCTTACCACACTATCTTGGACTGTCATGCCAAGACTGTGACCTTAGCCTTACCGGGTTTACCTCGTTTGGAGTGGAGAGGGACTCCTGGTCATTCTACCCGTTGTGTTATCTCCTATGTGAAGGCTCGGGGTCGAAGAGGGGTGTTTGGCCTATTTGGCATATGTTCGTGATTCTAGTGCTGAGGTTCCTTCTATTGAGTCTGTGCCGGTTGTTCGTGAGTTTCCAGAGGTATTCCCTTCAGACTTGTCGGGTATGCCACCCGATAGGGAGATTGACTTCTGCATCGATCTGGCTCCGGGCACTCAGCCCATTTCTATCCCGCCGTATAGTATGGCCACTTCTGAGTTGAAAGAGTTGAAGGAGCAGTTGCAAGACTTGCTTGAAAAGGGTTTCATTAGGCCTAGTGTTTCTCCTTGGGGTGCGCCAGTGTTGTTTGTTAAGAAGAAGGATGGGTCGATGCGAATGTGTATAGATTACCGGCAGTTGAACAAGGTTACAATCAAGAATAAGTATCCATTGTCGAGGATGGATGATTTATTTGATCAACTTCAGGGTGCCAAGGTATTTTCGAAGATTGACTTGAGATCTGGCTACCATCAGTTGAGGATTAGGGCATCCGATGTCCCTAAGATAGCTTTTCGCACTCGCTACGGGCATTATGAGTTCTTGGTGATGTCATTCGGATTGACAAATGCCCTAGCGGCTCTTATGGATTTGATGAACCGAGTGTTCAGGCCTTATTTAGATTCGTTCGTGATAGTCTTCATGATGATATTTTGATATATTCCCACAGCCGGGAGGAGTACGAGCAGCATCTTTGAGTGGTTCTTCAGACTTTGAGGGATAGTCAGTTGTACGCCAAGTTTTCGAAGTGTGAGTTCTGGTTCAGTTCAGTTGCATTCCTGGGTCATGTTGTGTCAGCAGAGGGTATTCAGGTTGATCCGAAGAAGATTGAGGCGGTCAAGAACTGGCCTAGACCAGCATCAGCTACAGAGATTCGGAGTTTCTTGGTATTGGCAGGCTACTATCGTCGGTTCGTGGAGGGGTTTTCATCTATTGCAGCCCCGATGTCCAGGTTGACCCAGAAAGGTGCCCAGTTCAGATGGTCGGACGAGTGTGAGGCGAGCTTTCAGAAGCTCAAGACATCTCTGACTACGGCACCAGTGTTGGTTTTGTCCACAGGTTCAGGGCCTTATACAGTTTATTGTGATGCTCCCCGTATTGGGCTTGGAGCAGTGTTGATGCAGGATGGCAAGGTCATTGCCTATGCTTCGCGGCAGTTGAAGATTCATGAGAAGAACTATCCGGTTCATGATTTGGAGTTGGCAGCCATTGTTCACGCATTGAAGATTTGGAGGCATTATTTGTATGGCGTGACATGTGAGGTGTTCACGGATCACAAGAGCCTTCAGTATTTGTTCAAGTAAAAGGAGTTGAATTTGAGGCAGAGGAGGTGGTTGGAGTTGTTGAAAGATTATGATGTCACTATCTTATATCATCCGGGAAAGGCCAATGTGGTGGCCGACGCTTTGAGTAGGAAGTCAGCCAGTATGGGCAGTCTAGCTTATATTCCGGTCGGCGAGAGACCGCTTGCTTTGGATGTTCGGGCTTTGGCCAATCAGTTTGTGAGGTTGGATGTTTCTGAGCCCGGTCGTGTGTTAGCTTGCACAGTCGCTCGTTCTTCATTATTGGAGCGTATCCGAGATCGGCAGTATGATGATCCTCATTTGTGTGTCCTTAGAGACACGGTGCAGTACGGAGGTGCCAAGCAGATTACCTTAGATGATGATGGAGTTTTGAGATTGCAGGGTCGAGTTTATGAGCCTAATGTGGATGGACTCCGAGAGATTGATTTTATCAGGATTTGCGGCAACATTATTGATGGAGGAGAATGAAGAAGGATATTGTTGCGTATGTGGCTCGGTGTTTGAATTGTCAGCAGGTTAAGTATGAGCATCAAAGGCCTGGTGGATTGTTTTAGAGGATTGAGCTTCCCGAGTGGAAGTGGGAGCGGATTACTATGGGCTTCGTTGATGGACTCCCGCAGACTCGGAGGAAGTTCGCCGCAGTATGGGTCATTATTGATAGGCTGACCAAGTCAGCGCATTTCATTCTTGTGGCAGTCTCCTATTCTTCTGAGAGGTTGGCTGAGATCTACATTCGGGAGATTGTTCGTCTTCATGGTGTGCCCGTACCTATCATTTCGGACCGGGGTGGGTATGCAGTTTACCTCGTGCTTTTGGAGAGCAGTTCAGCGAGAGTTGGGCACACGGGTTGAGTTGAGCACAACATTTCATCCCCAGACGGACAGTCAGTCCGAGCGGACTATTCAGATTTTGGAGGATATGCTCCGAGCTTGTGTCATTGACTTTGGAGGTTCGTGGGATCAGTGTTTGCCTTTAGCGGAGTTTGCCTACAACAACACTACCAGTCGAGTATCCAGATGGCTCCTTATGAGGCTTTATATGGTAGGCGGTGTCGGTCTCCGGTTGGGTGGTTTGAGTCGGGAGAGGCTCGGTTGTTGGGTACGGATTTGGTTTAGGAGGCCTTGAACAAGGTCAGGATCATTCAGGATAGGCTTCGTTCAGCTCAGTCCAGGCAAAAGAGCTATGCATACTGCAAGGTTTGAGATGTGGCTTTTATGGTTGGTGAGCGGGTATTGCTCCGAGTGTCGCCTATGAAGGGCGTGATGAGATTTGGGAAGAAGGGCAAGCTTAGCCCTAGGTTTATGGGTCCGTTTGAGATTCTTGATCGAGTGGGAGAGGTGGCTTATAGACTTGCTTTGCCGCCGAGCTTATCAGCCGTGCATCCAGTGTTTCATGTGTCCATGCTTCGGAGGTATCACGGCGACCCAACCCACGTGTTAGATTTCAGCACTATCCAGTTGGACAAGGACTTGTCTTATGAGGAGGAGCCGGTAGCTATTCTAGACCGGCAGATTTGTCAGTTAAGGTCGAAGAGTTTCCCTTCTGTTCATGTCCAGTGGAGAGGTCAGCCTCCTGAGGCATCGACCTGGGAGTCCGAGTCCGATATGCGGAGCCGTTACCCCCATCTTTTCCCCGATTCAAGTACTTCCTTCTTTTGTCCGTTTGAGGACGAACGACTGTTTTAGAGGTGGAGAATGTGATGACCCAAATGGTCATCCCTTGTTTTAAATTAAATTCTATGACTCCGAGGCCTTGAAAACCTCATTTAGAGTCACCTCGATTTGCGTGCGTAGTCCGGGCGCGTAGCCTGAAAGCTTAAATGAGAAACTATGTGAAAAATGATAAGTTTTGACTATAAAATAAATTAGTTTGACCTTGGTCAATGTTTTGAGTAAACGGACCCGGACCCGTAATTTGACGGTCCCGGAGGGTCCGTAGGAAAATATGGGACTTGGGCGTATGCCCGGAATCGAATTTCGAGATCCCAAGCCCGAGAAAAGAATTTTTTAGTAAAAATTGTATTATGAAATTGTTTAAGGAAATTGGAAATGAAATTTGATTGAACATGTTAGTATCGGACCCGTATTTTGGTTCCGGCGCCCGGTACAGGTCTTATATACGATTTAAGATGTTTTTGTGAAATTTGGTGAAAAACGGATGTCGTTTGACATGATTCGGACCTAAATTGGAAAATTTGATGTTTTATGAAGTTTGAAAGAATTCATGGATTTTGAGGTTTAATTCGATGTTTATGATGTTACTTTGGCGATTTGATCGCACGAATAAGTCCGTAGGATGTTTTTGAGGTTGTGTGTATATTTGGTTTGGAGCCCCAAGGGCTCGGGTGAGTTTTGGATAGGCCACGGGGTGCATTTTTGAACTTAAAATTTGCTGGTATGAACAGACCTGCAGGCGCTCGCAAATGCGAGCCCGCAATTGCGAAGGCTGCCTCGCAAATGCGAACCGCCCAGGTCTGCCCTTTTCCTCGCAAATGCGAGATTTATGTTCGCAAATGCGAAACCTCCCATATTGGTCAGACCTCGCAAATGCACGCCGCAACAATATTATATATGGATCGGGTTGCACGCCGCAACAATATTATATATGGATCGGGTTGCACGCCGCAACAATATTATATATTGATCGAGTTACACGCCGCAACAATATGAAATGGGAGCGGGTGGTACGCCTACCACGAGATATAATAAAATGGGAGCGGGTGGTACGCCTACCACGAGATGTAATGAAATGGGAGCGGGTGGTACGCCTACCATGAGATACAATAAAATGGGAGCGGGTGGTACGCCTACCACGAGATGTAATGAAATGGGAGCGGGTGGTACGCCTACCACGAGGTATAATGAAATGGGAGCAGGTGGCACGCCTGCCACGAGATACAGGAAATGGAATCGGGTTGCACGCCTGCAGCAAGATGTGAAAAGAACGTAAAATCTGCCTTTGTTTTTCTTATGCTTGTTAGTGGTTGGATTTTGATTCCTTTATAGTTCTCTTGATATTCGGTTGTTACTTGTTATTCCCCGAAGCACGTTTCCCCCTCCCATCTTTACTTGTTTATTCCTGCTTTACTTTCTGCTGTATATTATATAACTGCACAGGTTTATTTGGTGGTCTGGTCCTAGCCTCGTCACTACTTCGCCAAGGTTAGGCTAGGCACTTACCAGCACAAGGGGTTGGTTGTGCTGATACTACACTCTGTGCTCTTTTTCACAGATCCAGGTCCAGGACAGCAGTAGTGGCTTGGGAGCCAGCCTTCAGTCCACCGAGACTCCGAGGTAGCCTTGCACGCGTCCGCAGGCCCGGCGTCTCCTCTATCTTATATTTTATTTTGTTATCTCATGTTTTCGAGGCAAACAATGTTATATTTCTTTCAAACAATTGTATTTAGTACTCTTAGTAGTCCGTGGATGATGTGACACCAGTTCTTGGGTAGAGGCACATGTTGTATTCTGCATTATTCAGCTTATTTAATTTAAGTCTTCCGCTTTAATTTCATATTCCGCTGTCATTTAAATATTTAACGCTTGTTGTTATGATTGATAAAAGGATTTAAAATAAAGTAGGTAGGAGTTTATGATTTGTGGCTTGCCTAGCTTCTACGAGTAGGCGCCATCACGACCCCCGAGGGTGGGGAAATCCAGGTCGTGACAATTATTTCTGATGCAATATTTGTCTAGTAGTGCTTTGTCGTAACCATGTAGTTTGGTATTAAACTCTTCATGCATTCTGTTACTGAAACTATCCCAAGAGTATACACAGAACTATGATTTCTTTAGCATTCTCCCACTACGACGAAGTACTACTAATATTACCTTCATTACCTTACGCATTGAAATACTAGTGACTTCTTACTATAGTGTTCACTGTTCAAACATCACTCCCACTCGATAATGTATACGGGCAAAATCATATGCCCCCGATCTATAGGCTCGAGATTCTGTCCTAGACCGAGTCCGGGCGAGGTCAAGTTCGAAAGCGGTGGATCAAATTCAAGCTCGAAGGCAGAGTGAAATGCCTAGAGATAGGAGTTCGAGAAATACCGAGGCCAAGTGTGCTCGACCCCGAAATAGTACCGTTATGGGCTTATAACAGAACGATCTAGATTCCTGCCACGTCCCCAAGATCATGGCGCAAATCCCGGAATAAGATTGTACGATTCCGTACTAGGCAGTTAGACAGCTGTAACAAGAATATTCCCTACTGTAAATAGAAATATTCCTTATTTAGGTTATCTCCTATTATAAAAGGGGACCCCAATCATTTGTAACATCATCTTATCACTGAGAAAAGAATGTACTCTCTACCTTTTTCGCCTGCTTTTCATCAACATTGTCCTTTAGCTCTATTGTTCTTACTTTAATTTTATTATTTAATTGTTCTTATAATACCAAGCCTACCTTGAGGTCCCTAGGCTCAAGATCACTGCTGATGAGTAACATTAGTTTGATTCAATTCTCTCTTTTGTTTCTACTTCATACTTCTTGATTATTAATTGGTATTGAATTAAATCACGTATCTTCAAAACCACAATTCAAATTTAATTGTTACTCGTATTTTCGAGGTAAATAGTTTGGCGCCCACCGTAGTGCTAAAGATAATAGTGATTATTACTGATTCTTATTACACACATTATTTTTATACTTTTTGTTGTCAAGAATTTTTGATTTTCAGGCTGAAACATGTCTAGCTCACAAAACGCACATGTTCATGACAACGAAGGTCTTGGTGAGAGCAATAATGCAGGGGTCGGTCTGCCACCGGTAAACCCTGGGAAAGTGCCAAACGTGGAAACAGTTGATATTGGTTCTCATATTGCTATAAACACCAACCTAGGCACAGACCCCAAAGGGAGTGTACGCAGGGATGCTCGACCGGGGGACCAAAGAACACCAGGAGCAGGAGATGAGGGAGTTAGCCTCCAAGTGATATTTGAGATGTTGCAGGCTCAGCAAATCGCCATCGCTCAACTTCAAAGTCAAAATAAGACCCCGAGCGTAGCTGAGCATGAAATAATCGACGTGCTGAACCAACGCCGGAAGGGCCCAATGGAAACGACTCGGGGACTGACCCCACCATTATGAAAATGCTCGAAGATCTCACTAAGAGGATCGAGTCCGGAGAAAAGAAAATTGAGGATAACAATAAGAAGGTGGAGACTTATAACTCCAGTGTAGACCAGATACCGGGGCACCTCTAGTTTTGAAAGGTCTAGATGCCAAAAAGTTCATACAAAAACCATTCCCTCAGAGCGTAGCCCCGATGCCTATTCCTAAAAAATTCCGCATGCCCGACATACCCAAATATAATGGGACAACCGACCCTAACGAACATATTACTTCATACACTTGTGGGATCAAAGGAAATGACTTGAATGATGATGAAATCGAGTCAGTGTTGTTGAAAAAGTTTGGGGAAACACTCTCAAAAGGAGCTATGATTTGGTATCACAGCTTAGCTCCTAACTCTATTGATTCATTTGCTATGTTAGCAGACGCCTTCGTTAAAGCCCACGCCGGGGCCATAAAGGTGGCCACGAGAAAATCTGATGTCTTCAAAATAAAACAAAGGAACGACGAGATGTTAAGGGAGTTCGTGTCCAGGTTTCAGATGGAAAGAATGGAACTGCCATCGGTCTCCGACGACTGGGCAGTACAAGCCTTTATGCAGGGTTTGAACAAGCGAAGCTCGATTGCTTCTAGACAACTAAAATAGAACTTGATCGAGTATCCAGCTGTGACGTGGTCAGATGAGCACAACCGTTACCAGTCAAAAATTAGGGTTGAGGACGATCAGTTAGGAGCCCCCTCGGGTTCAGTTCATACTAACAGGTTTGTGGCCAAGCCCCCAAGGGATACGAACAGGGAATCGAGATCGAACAGGGAAAGGTATCAACCGTATGTCGATCAAAGGAACCATGGTTCAGGTCGAAACGTTCCTCGGAATGATCGAGAAACAATCGGGGTCAAAGTTCTCGGGGACTCGTAAGTAAAAATGGATTCGATAAGCATACCGATCCCGCAGAGGCGCCTGGGTTATCGGAGTACAACTTTAGCGTAGATGCATCAAGGATTGTGTCAGCTATTTGAAAAATCAAAGGCACCAAGTGGCCCAAGCCTATAAAAACCAATCCTTCTCAAAGAAACCCGAACTACATGTGCAAATACCACGGTACACATGGCCATAGGATAGAATATTGCCGGCAGCTAAGGGAAGAGGTGGCTTGGCTGTTCAACGAGGGCCACCTTCGAGAATTTCTAAGTGATCGGGCCAAGAATCACTTGAGGGAGAGAGATGCAAGGAAAAATGAGCAAGAAGAACCACATCATGTAATCCACATGATCATTCGCAGAGTCGATGTCCCTCAACGACCTATATTCAAGCGTACCAAAGTATCAATCACAAGAGAAAAGTAGACTCGGAGCTATGTGCCCGAGGACGTCCGATCATTCTGTAACGAGGAAGTGGAAGACATATCTTAGCCTCACAACGATGCCCTGGTATTCTCTATCCTTTTAAATAAAATTCAAGTTAAACGTGTTTTAGTGGATCCAGGTAGCTCAGCGAACATAATCAGATCGAGGGTTGTGGAACAACTCGGCCAGCAAGATTAGATTGTACCTGCATCCTGGGTGCTGAATGGCTTTAACATGGCAAGCGAAACAACAAAAGGAGAGATTATCTTTCCAGTAAACGTAGCCGGGACCATACAAGACACCAGGTTCTATGTCATTGAAGGTGATATGAGGTATAACGCACTCCTCTGGAGACCATGGATACACAACATGAGGGCAGTGCCTTCGACTCTTCACCAGATGATGAAATTCCCACCAGAGGAAGGAGTGAAAACAGTACACGGAGAATAGCATGCTGCCAAACAGATGTTTGCAATCGAAGAACTGGTGCCGATACCAAAATCCTTGGCCTCAGAGAAATCGAGCTCCAAAGGTATGCAGGCGGCTAAATAGCAACCACAGTTCCCAGCCTCGACGGAATCTGAACAATAGGTAATAGAAGGCGAAGAAGAGGACTTCCTTACTCCTCGAACCTTCGTCATTCCCGAAGAGTCCGGTGCTACCAAGTCAACTGCCTGAGAGAAAGGTACACCTGGGAATGAGATTAACCCCCGAACTCAGGAAAAAACTCATTCAGTTTCTTATTAATAATATGGATTGCTTTGCTTGGTCCAATTTAGATATAACAAGGATTCCACCAGAAACCACCACGCATCGGCCGAGCACCGATCCCAGGTTCAAGTCGGTGAAGCAAAAGAGGAGGCCTCAGTCCGAGGAGCTGCATACCAACGCCCAATTAACAAGATGTTCGAAGAACAAATAGGTAAAACAATGAAAGCCTATATCGATGATATGATTGGTTAAGTCCCTACGCGCAGAGAATCATTTTAATTCATTTGTAGGAAACATTCAAAGTTTTGAGGCAATGCAACACGAAGCTTAACCCAGAGAAATGTGCCTTCGGAGTTGGCTCGGGTAAGTTTCTCGGCCTCATGGTGTCAAATCGGGGTATCGAAATCGTCCCCGGTAGGATCAAGGCTATCGAAGATACCACAATAATGGATAGTGGGAAGGACCGTATCGACTCCTCGGAGTTGTTGGTAAAGGATCTTACAAACTCGGAACAAGGGAAGGTGAAGTTACAAATTGGAACATATCATTACTGGAACGATAATACTGCTAAGGTATGACTTTATCCTTTGTCCATTTGAGTTTAAAACTAACTTATTACATCTTTTCGATCGAAGCTCTCGAAGGCGCGCGATCTCGAAGACACTCTTTTTACACGAAAGCCTTAGGTTTTAAAGCATACGTTGCACTCTTTTTCCCTTATCTCGGATTTTGTCCCAAATGGGTTTTATCGGAAAGGTTTTTAACGAGGCAACAATCATGTGCTACTCTAAGGAGAACCCAACAGTATCTAAGGCTTCTTTTCAATCAACCTCGAATACTGGGGGGCATCACCCTCGGAGATTATATTTTCAAGGAAAATACTTCACGCCTATGAGGGCCTCGATAGGAAAACTTTGTAATGGGCCAAACGGTCAGATGAACCGTGTCAATATAGAATAGTCGAGCCCCGACGGCAAAACATGTACGCATGTATCAAATTACTTGAAGAAGCATTCTGTTTATATCAAAAACACTTTGCGTCTCAAAGAAGTCTACTATTATACGAGCTCTACACTTATAATCCTACGGGAAACGGCTCAAGAGCCAAAGCATAAAAACACCCCCAAATACTCGGGGACTGCCATTGACAGCCAATACACCCGAGTCACCAAAAACTCGGACTCATAAGACCTCAAAGAGGCATCCCCACGAAACAAAGGCCAAGGCCAATATACTCGGGGACTAACTTTTTGAACGAGTTCGTAAAGTTATCGGGTAACAATTCCAAGCCACATTCCCGAAGGCTACAGCCGTATTAAAGACTACGATCATGTAAAAAAGCTATGGCCTAAATAATGCGGCTCGGAGACGTCCGACTTCTGCTATAAATCAAAGGCCTTCAAACACTTTGTAAAAACCGGTTAAATCAGGCTACCCTCGGCAAAAGTAAAATATAATGGGCTTCGATGAATTCAACCCTCGAACAATTTAATGGGCTTCGATAAATTCAGCCCTCAAATAATTTAAACGCTTCGATAACGTCAGCCCTCAATACAACCTCAAGAGGTATTCGATTATCAGTACACAAATAATGTCCGATACGTCGAACCTTCGAAAAACTCAACGGTACAAAAAGCACATTCTAAGGCATAATTGAATTTTCACTTAGTCTTTTAGCCGAAATGAGGAAAAAATTATATAGCCATTCTAGAGGCCGAATTGCCCAACTTAAAGAGCCTAAGGGCCAATCTAAAGAGCCTATGGGCCGATATATAAGAGCCCAAAGGCCAACTTCGAAAGGCTTAAGGGCCAAAAACTTATAGTTCGAGACTCCGTTCTCACTTTACCCGGACTCATGAGTCACGATATCCCGAGCTCACATCGGATCGATTTAAACTTAGGATTATTATATCTATAAGATCTAAGGGTTAACTATGTCTCGAGCCCAAACCAATTCTCTGACCAATCATTCAAGTTATACAAACGAAGTATTCCATAAATAAAGACAATATGAAATCCAACACAAGTCAAAGATGAGATGAAAAGTTCCCCTTATATTTCCAAAAGATGATTACAAAAGATATTTACACAGGGGACACTTGTAAAAAAAATGAGGAAACCTAAAACTACTTCGGGGTCATATCTTCAGGAGCCGCATCTTCGAGAGCCACACCCTCGGGGACTTCATCTTCGTCTCCTCCACTCTCGGAGCCACTGGCTGAATCATCCTCATCAGAAAGCAGAGCAGCAGCCTCCTCTTCCAAGGTCTTCGCCTTTTCAATATCGGCTGAAAGATCGAAGCCGCGAGCGTGCACCTCCTCGAGGGTTTCCCTCCGAGATTGTCTCCTAGCATAGTCGAGTGCACATGATAACTTAACTTCGGTTGCAGTGGAGATCTCCTTGGCCCGGGCATTAGCTGCTTCGGCGTCAGCTCGATATGAGGACATAATTTCCTCAACATCAGATTTGGCCTTAGCCAGCTCAGCAGCAAATTTAACCTTGAGCTTCTCGATTTCACGGCCTCGAGCCAGGCCCTCCTCCTTCACGCTTCGTAACTGACGTTCGAGTGAAGACAGCTGCTCTCGGAGGGTTTCTTTCTCAGAAGCAAGATTGTCCATGCTTTGCCTCCGGCCTAGGGTTTCAGCCTCCTCCATCTTGAGCTCCTCTCGAAGCTGCTTCGCCAGCTCACCCTTTCGTTGAAACTACAAAATAAAGTTGTTAGGAAACCGAACAAGTTGGTCCATGACAAAACTTCAGAGGGAATATTACCTTTACGATAAGCTCGGTTCGTTGTTGACAAGCCTTTGCCAATTCGGCTCGAAGATCGTTGATTTCCTCCTCTTTCTTGACATAGAGGGTTTTAAGACTATCCATCTCTTCCGAGATCTTCTTAAGCTCAACCTCACATCGAGCAAGATCAGCTCGAGACTTGGAAAATGCCCTTTTGTGGAGCACCACAGCCTTCATGAAAAAGGGGAAAAGTTATACTCAGAACGGCAAAAGCAAAGCACGGGCATAATTCTAAAGTACAGAAAACTCACTTGTTTGAAGAGTCGACGAGCCTCATCAAAGATGAAAGAAGAATCCGGGTCGGGGCCATCTTCGATCCCTGCGAGGCATTCTCAAAAGATGTCATGCCCTTCGTTGTTCGCCCCCACTTCAGAAGATTTCATATTTTGAGCATCTCAGATCTGCCCCTCGGAGAACTCGGGACCAAGCAATAAGTCATCCATATTGATTACCCTAAGTGATCCACTCAGGGTATTCTCTTTTATTTGAAGGGGTTCGAGATCGGTCCCCTCAGCCTCGCCCCCCACATGACCTCCTAGGCGAGGTGACTTTTCACTGCTAGATGGCTCGGGGACTATGTTTGAACTCCCCTTGGATATTTCTTCGACTTTGGAATGAACCACATCGACCATCGTCGGCTCGACGGACTTCGAAGCACCTGTGTTTCCTCTTTTACGAGCTACCAAAAGGTAGTCATCATCATATTCTTCCTCCTGATCTCAAAGGCGTTGGGCCGTTTCCGGAGATAAGGCCACCGTATCGGCCTTGGACTTTCGAGCCGCGCTTTTCTTGGGCTTCAAGGGATTTGCAAGTGACTCCCTTTTTCTTTTCTTTTCTTTAGAACGTTTTGGGACCTCTTCTTCACCAGCCGGGGCCGGCCGTATAGAAACGGCGTCTCCCAGACCTGCACAAAACCGAAGTAAGTATTCCACTAAAGAAGTACAAGTAAACAAACAAGAGAACTCACCGTGATTTTTGGCCTCCCATCGGCCTTCGGCTAAATTCCGCCAGCAATGCTCCGAATAAGAGGAAGTGAAAGCCAGTTTTCAGACCCAGCCTTCAAGGTCCGGGACCCCACCAGGAAACCAAGCAGTAGCTGAGCCATCGAAAAGGGGTTAGACCTAGGAAAAGATAAAACTGAGAAAAGGAAGAGAAAGCGGGGTATAAACCTACTATGTACTTACGTTTCATATTCCACTCCTCGGGGAACGGCATCCACTCAGCAGGAATCAGGTCGGAGGTCATGACTCGGACAAACCGGCTCATCCACCCTCGGTCTTTGTCCTCATCGATACTGGAGAAGAGAGATTTCAAGGATCGACATTGCATTTTTATCTAGCCACCACGATAAAGTCAAGGACTGTATAGTCTAGTCAGATGGTCGAGGGTGAAAGGCATCCCCTCGACCTAACTCGAAAAGAACCTGATCAAATTAACGATTCACTAGAATGAAGGGTAGATCTGGCCAAGCGTCACTCGGTATCGTCGGTAAAAGTCGAGAATAATTGGATCTATGGGACCTTGAGCTAGAATTGCAAGGCCCACCGTGAATGGGCAGGTATACACGCTTAAGTACCCCTCTTTGTATGTGGTGATAACCTCCTCGGGGGAAGGGATCACTACTTCTTTGTTCTCCCACTTGCAGTCCTCCTTAACTTGCGCGAGCTCGTCCTTGGTTATCAAACTAACATATCGAGACATGGGTTCGCAACAGCCTGGTGTCATTACGAGTTTCTCGATCTTGAAATCAAATGTTATTTCGCATGGGGGAGGAATGCACTCCTCAATACGAGGGGACACTACCAGTTTACTCTTGGTCGGTCGAGAAGATGAAGAAGACTTTTCTTTTGGGGAACCGACTTAGAGGTCTTAGCCATTATAATGCGGAAATTCAAGAAAATGGACAATGTTGATAATGAAGTAAGGGCTAATGGAAGAGAAGAGAGAATTTGGAGAAATTGAAAGAGCTAATGAGGCTTTGAGAACAGTATGAGAATAAAGTTTGCAAGATTGTGAAGTCTATCTATTTATAGAGGTCATTAAAGCGTTCTGAGGAAGCCAAAAAGCCGAACGTCAGTCGCCTCCAATCAATGACTTTGGGAACCGCACAAAAAGCGACCTTTCAGTCATTTCAACCGCTGACGTCACGAGATTGGCAGCAGGATCGAGGCGTCAAAGATCAATTCGTCTCTTATCAATCTATTTATAGTTCAAGCAGAGTGCTCACTCGACTACTAAGCCCAAGGGCTACCCGAGTTTGAGAAATTTCTCACTCGAGGACTACAAAAAAGCCTAAGGGCTAACTTTATTTCAAGTTCGAGCAAGTGCTCGCTCAACTACTAAGCCCAAGGGCTACCCGAGTTTGAAGAGAGTTCTCACTCGATGATTATCTACGAAGCCTAAGGGCTAACTTTATTTCAAATTCGAGACCTTGCTCTCACTTAACTCGGACTCAGGAATCCCGATGTTCCGAGTTCGCATCAAACCGATTAAAGTTCAGTTCGAGGATTAACAAGAACCTTAAGGGGTATTATATTGGTCGATTAAAAACCTAAGGGTTTATTATGTCTTGAGTCTGATATTGGACTAGTCATTAAAGTTATAAAATCAAATTTTTCACAAGTAAAGATAGAATGGAATTCAACACGAGCCAAAAGGGAGACAAATGGATCTTTTTATATTTCCAAGAGATGATTACAAAATATAACTACAACATCCACGAAGGGTACTTACACAGGAACAAAGAAGCCAAAAACAAAAGCCAAGAACCTAATCTACTTTTAAGGCCATGTCCTCGAGAGCGTCATCTTCGAGAGCCTCCTTCCCGGGGACCCCATTTTGATCTTTGGAAATGACTGTGTGCCCAAAAAGATTTAGGTCAGAAAGCCCTCGATGAATGTAACTATATTTCCAGCAGCGGGGATTGAGCATTCTGCTGAAATTTTGGGCCATTATCCGTTAAAAAAAAGAGCAGCAAAAGAAAAAGACCAGAAAGGAACATGAAGATGTAGCTTTGCCTTCTATCACAAGAAAAACCAAAAAGGTTGCAAGATGCACGAGAAACGATCCAAGAATGTTCATCCTTGGGACATTGTGCCGGTGTGGGATGCAAAAGTTAGTAGATGATAGTACCACCTCATTCCATGGAAAGCAAAAAAAAATGAAGTGCCACACCAGGTTGAAGTTAAGAGAGATGGGAAGCAGGGTGAAGTTCACATATTTCCTGATGCAGGAAGGATTCTGCACCCTCCTCTCGTTCTTTCGAATCGAAGCTTTGAAAAGGGGAGCCTTGGCGTAACTAGTAAAGTTGCTGCCCTGAAACCTTATGATCGCAAGTTCGAACCATGGAAACAGATGATTAGAGAAAGAAGTAAAGAAAAGAAAGAATCGGAGTGAATGATGATGAAGTGCGTACAGTTCTTTGTTCAAGAGAGTAGCTTCTATTTATAGAAAGGCAACGGTAGTTCGGCGACGCTAGTGGCCGACCAACACTAGCACGCATTTGATATTATGGGGAAGAGCGCCGACGTGACATTTCGGTCACTTCAAGCACCTACGTCACGGGCATGACATCATCATGAGAAGCTCGGGAAAATCGAGGTGCAAATCGTTTCTTATCATCTTATTTTAAGAAATGCGGGGACTATCTGTATACGGTCAAAATCATATGCCCCCGATCTATAGGCTCGAGATTCCGTCCTAGAACCGAGTCTGGGCGAGGTCAAGTTCGAAACCGGTGGATCAGATTCGAGCTCGAAGGCAGAGTGCAATGCCCGGAGATAGGAGTTCGAGAAATACCGAGACCAAGTGTGCTCGACCCCGAAATAGTACCCTTATGGGCTTATAACTGAATGAGCTAGATTCCTGCCACGTTCCCAAGATCATGGCGCAAATCCCGGAATAAGATTGTACGATTTCGTACTAGGAGGTTAGGCAGCTGTAACAAGAATATTCCCTATTGTAAATAAAAATATTCCTTATTTAGGGATCTCCTATTATAAAAAGGGGACCGTAATCATTTGTAACATCATCTTATCACTAAGAAAAGAATATACTCTCTACCTTTTTTCGCCTGCTTTTCATCAACATTGTCCTTTAGCTCTATTGTTCTTACTTTGCTTTTATTATTTAATTGTTCTTATAATACCAAGCCTACCTCGAGGTCCCTAGGCTCGAGGTCACTGCTGTTGAGTAACATTGGTTTGATTCACTTCTCTCTTTCGTTTCTACTTCATACTTCTTGATTATTAATTGGTATTGAATTAAATCACGTATCTTTAAAACCACAAATCAAATTTAATTGTTACTCATATTTTCGAGGTAAACAATGTCTATTAACGTTCTTCCAACTTAAATGCAATGGAACGTCAATTCCGACTTGTGGGTTTTGATGTTCTTGAACGTCAATTGCCTTATTTTCTTTAGGGAAATGAAATAAAACTCCATTCGTTTTCTTCGATATTAAATAAACATGCGCCTATCCATTCTTAGTTTCAACTTACATATCCGCTTTCCCTTTCAGCACATATGCGGGACAATCCTATATCTGGACATGCCACAGACTGAGCTTACGCCTAGCCCACAATTGTATAGATGTCACAGGTACTAACTTAGAAGGAACTGAATTCCGAATGTAATCTGCAGTTTCTTAGAAATATTCCCAAAACAAATAAGGCAAATCTGAATAACACTTCATTAATCTATCCATGTCCAGAAGAGACTTATTTCTTCTTTCTACCACACCACTCTATTGTGGAGTTTACGGTGTATTCAATTGAGATGTAATCCCTTATTCTGATAAGTAACAAAAGAACTATTTAGAGAGGTGCTCTCTACTACAATCAAATTGCAGTAACTTAATATATTTCCTTGGTGCTTCTCCGTTTTAAGTCTTAAAAAATATTGAATTACTTAATTCATTAAGACTTACAGTGCATCAAATAAATATATTAATATTTGAGTAATCATTTATGAACGTCAGAAAAATACTCAAAACTATCTCTTACGAGTATGTTCATTTAACCATACAAATCAGAAGGGATTCATTCTAGCTTATCACTAGCTTTATTTCCTTTTGAAGGGAAACATCCTTTAGTCAAATTTCCTTCCAAACAGGATCTACAAGTTGGTAGTGCCTCTACTTTCAATGAACCTTAAGGTCCATCCTTGACCAACTTGAAATCCTATCTAGATTAATATGACTTAGACAAAAGTGCACAGATAAGTTTTACTCAATTTTGAAGAACATATTCTCTTATGAGGTAGACTATTATTGTTCTATTCAGGAGATACATTAATATACAATAACAAGGTCATGCATTCATGCACCACAAGAGATAAAATGTTTATCAAGCTCAATAACTCAAGAGTTATTCGAAAAATAAAATAAATATCCATTTCTTATTTTGCCCAGAAACCGGAATTAAATTCCTTCTAACAAAAAGTACATGTATTGCATCCTTTAAATTAATGTCTTATCTCTAAAAGAAAATTATAACAAGTAATATGACAAATTAGATAAAGTCATTGTGGAGTTGAGATAAAAACATTAAATAGATCATAATAAGTCAAAACATTGAATACTAAAATTCAGACTGCATTCAATATTTATATACATACATGCATCTCGAATAATAAATTTCGATGGGAAAAGAATCATTCATGCAAAGTATATTATATAATGCAAGAATTATACAATCCAAAAATAAATAGAACCAACTCAGATGGAGAGTATACTATTATTTTCAGTCAATTGTATATAACCTTTTAGTACAAAAATTTTAAACACACTGCACATATATGTCATGCATCTTGAATAGCAATTTCGATGGGAAAAGAACTACTCATACAACATACATATGTAATGCCAGATTATTCACTCCAATAATTAAAACAGACCCAACTCAGATAGAGAGTATACTGTTAATTTGAGTCAAGTGAACATCATTTTTAATAGCTCTAGTTCCATTGATCCAACATGTATACTCAGATGGAGAGTAAGTACACGATATCAATTACTAGTATTTCACCAAGTGAGCTTACAATAAATTTATCCGATATGGAGGAAGACCTAAAGTCAACGCGTAAATTTATTACTCACTTGAAATTAATAGTGGAAGACCATAGAAATATATTCCTATCACCACTTTATCACAACCACGAACTTTTCTCTGAGGATTAAGTTCCATAATTAAAAAAATGCTCAAAACCCCATTTAAACTGTCTTAAAACGCTAAAATTAACGTTTTTCACCGGTGAGTATTATTCATTGGGCTGTTTCTGGTAAGCCTACCAAATTTCATATCAATCGAAGATCGTTAAAATCACAATCACCAAAAATTGTGACCAAATTTGAAAAATTATCATTTTATGCATTTTTTAAGAATTTAAAATATGACCTACATTCTTATGATATACCAATTCATGTCAAATTAGCATGTGTTATCATGTTCCAGATTAGACATAAATAAAATGATAGAAAGAATGACTTTTCGTATGTAAATCACATTTTAATCCGCCAAACCTCCAAAAAACTCATCTAAACGATCCCGAATCGTCAAAATACGATGTGATTCACTGCATAGCAATGAGCTCTTCTTAATTGATCGTTTCCGATGATCCTACCAAATTTCAGGTCATTCGGAGATCGTAAAATTTACGATCGCCAAAAATTTGACCAAATTCGAATAAATTATTTTTGGCGTATTTAGGATTAAATCCATGTGATTTGCATTCTTGCTGTATATCATATCAAGTTAAATCATCATGTTTCAGATTTAACACAAATATAGCCGATATATAAAGAATAATTCTTTTTTCATATTTATAACAAATTCAATTTAATAAACTGCTTGAAAACTCATCTAAACGACCTCAAAATGCCGAAAAACAACATAATTCACTGCATAGCAGTGAGTTTTTCTCACTAGATCGTTTTCGATGAACCTACCAAGTTTCAGGTCAATCGGAATCCGTCAAATTCATGACCACCAGCCTGTAACCAAACTCGGAGAATAACCGTTTTAAGCAGTTTCAAGAATTAAAAAAAATATGATATTGATTTCCATTCTCCTTATAATTATACTATGAGCTCAAGGAATATATTATGTTCTTCCTATTTCTAGGATACATAATATCTCATTTTGCAATAAATTATCCTTTTATTAAATACACAAGAACCTAAGATATTATATTTTCTCCCGTTCAGTGAAAACTTAATTCCTCTTCTCATGGGTGGAGTTGGTCTCACTAGTACCTAAAGATAAAACTCTTTTTCTAGTTAAGAACCTCCACCACTAATGTAGATTTATCAAGGATAATTTTCACATGGTACATTAAGTAGATTGTAATGATCCAAATAAATAGACCATTTTGTGGATCCTACTTATTAATCATTGTCATGACCCTAAACCCAGACCCGGTCGTGATGGCGCTCTCGTGAAGACAAGGCCAGCCGACACATTTCTAATTCGAAGTTAAACAACTAAACAACAATAAAACATACTAAAACATGATTTAATAATACTAAGTAGCAGATAATATCATAACATTGCGGAAGTACAACTCAAACAGAGCCCAAACCGGGGTGTCACTAGTCATGAGCATCTACTAAGGTCTAAATACGACTGAGAAAGTCTGAAATGTACCAAGTACAGACTAATAGAATAAGGAGGGAGAAAAGCAGTGCTGCGAGCGCCGTCAGCTACCTTGCTAAACTCCGATGACTCTGCCTCCGATCAACCAATACCCGCTCCCGGGTTCAGAAAATACCTGAATCTGCACACAAGGTGCAGAGAGTAAAGTGAGTACTCCGACTCATAATAACCATAAATAAAGACTGCGTGATAAGAAATCACGAAAAGTGCATCAGCANTTGCACATGTATACAACTGTTAAGAATTTTCAATGATTCCAAACAAATAATTCACCTTAGTGATAACCATTTATAATTATAAATTCTTAACACATGTACAAAGCTTTAAGAATTTTCAATGATCCCAAATAAATAAACCATTTTAGTGGTACCTATTTATTAATCATAAATTCTTAGTTTATCATACAATGTCATATACATATAAGGAGATAAACAACCCGTGAGAGTAAGATGCCGCTAAATAACCCTTCGTCTAATTAATTATTTTGATGCTCAACCAAGGTCAAAATTACTTTGTGAAAATAAACATGTTACTCGATTATAAGTCACGATAAACCACGACATAAAAAACCTTGATGACGAAGAAACCAAAAACCATGTTCAGAATTCTTTTGCCGAGCGACGGTTCATAAGTGACTTCGATTCTAAGAATATGATCCATTCTTTGGTTTAATATATTATAATCACAAAATAAGGCATATTGCCCTTAAGGAATACAATGGTTTCATACCTTACCTGGCAATTATGCCACTCAACCGCCGCTAAAAAAAACTTAACATGTTTTTTTTTTTTTCATTTAACAAAAAAAAAAAATCAAGCAAGGATCAC
Source organism: Nicotiana attenuata (assembly GCF_001879085.1). Lineage (NCBI taxonomy): Eukaryota > Viridiplantae > Streptophyta > Magnoliopsida > Solanales > Solanaceae > Nicotiana > Nicotiana attenuata. The sequence continues at coordinate 51,961,235 of NC_032000.1, forward strand.
GTGAGGACTGAGGGGTCTATTTATTTAGTATGAAATATTCAGACAGAAAGTTTATAGAAAATTAGGCTTTAGATATGTTCGGATATAACTTTTTTATTTTCTCGGAAATTTATGAGTATATTATAATTGGAAAAAGTTTGTTGAAAGTTGAAACATTAATTTGGAAAAAACAACNCCTCGTGGCGTACAATCTCAGGCCCTCGGCCTCATAATCAATATCAAGCCACCTCGTGGCCCTCGGCCTCATAATCAAAATCAGTGTATCACCGCTGCGGCGTGCAGCCCGACCCAAAAGATATCCTCACAACACAGGCCCTCGGCCTTACTCAGTCAAAATCAACAGTAAAACAGTGTTTTTCAGTCCAAAACATCATTTAAATATCATTTGAGTATTAAAACTGAGTGAACATGGCTGAGTTCTGAAAACAGTGGAAAATAACATGACTGAGTTCAAGTATAAAGTCAAAACAGTGAGGAAATATCAACAAAAATCCCAGAAGGGTTCAAATAGTTGGCACGAAGCCCAAATATGGCATTCAGCCCAAATAATCATGATAGCAAATAGATTTCAGTCAAATACGCGGAAAATCATCAATCGGGACGGACCAAGTCACAATCCCCAATAGTGCACGACCCCACGCTAGTCATCGAGCGTGTGCCTCACCTCAATATAGCACTACGATGTGCAATCCGGGGTTTCAAACCCTCAAGACATCATTTACAATTATTACTCACTTCGAACCGGCTAAATCTCTAGCTCGCGACGCCTTTGCCCCTCGAATCGGCCTCCACGCGCGTCGAATCTAATCAAAATCAGAACGAGGACGTCAAAATATGCCAAGGGAACAAAGCCCAAGCGAAAACAATCAATAAAGGGCACAAATCCCGAAATTACCAAAACCCGACCCCTAGGCCCACGTTTCGAAATTCAGAAATTCTTACACCAATAGATTTCTTATCTTCCCACGAGACCTCAACCAAAAGCACAAACATAACCTAATACCTTATTCGAACTTGTTCCAATCATCAAAACACTTCAAACAACATCAAATCAACCAAAACACCTTGGATTCAAGCCTAAGTTTCTAAAAACTTCCGAATTCCGCTTTTGATCAAAAACCCAACCAAACCACGTCTGAATAACCTGAAATTTTGTACACACATCCCAAATGACACAACGAAGCTACTTCCACTCTCGAAATTCCATTCCGACCCTTATATCAAAATCTCGCCTACCAATCGGAATCGCCAAAATCTCTATTTCTCTAATTCAAGCCTAAACCTTCCACGGACTTCCAAAATGCATTCCGATCACGCTCCTTAGTCCCAAATCACCTAACGGAGCTAACCAAATCATAAAAATTCCGATCCGAGATCATATACAAGCAAGTCAAATATTGGTCAAACTTTCAAATTTCAAGCTTCAAACTGGGAACTGTTCTTCCAAATTCATTCCGATTACCCTGAAAACCAAAACCAACGATTTACATAAGTCATAATACACCACACGGGGCAAGTCATGCTTGAGAAATGGCGAGCAATGTGCAAAAGCTCAAAAAGACCGGTCGGGCGTTACATCCTCTCCCACTTAAGCATACGTTCGTCCTCGAACGTGCCCAGAGTTGTTCCAGAATCCAACCACTTGCTGAATAGCCTTACCATGCATATACCCGAGGGTGATCCCACGTCACCCTATCTCATATATGTCCGATAACACATATAAACTGAAATTCCACAATCCAATCTAGCCCATAAACCATAGAACCACATTTCCACTGCTGAAATCCTCAATGCAATCAGAATCTCACATTTATACTGCGAATAAGCCCGAACAAGCTGTAATAACCCGTACCTGCAACCTCAGGTGCAATTACATGATTTACCACATAACTCAAACGCTTGCAGGGATAACTTCTAATCACAGCAGCTGCACACAACAATCGAATACCAATAGAAAACCTCTTATCAACTAAGGTCTCATTCCAACACTTTCATGTACTGCCAATGATAATGAAACACGCAATAAACCATAACCATTTCTCAGATCAACCATTCATGAAGCCACTTCTCCTTTGGCAAAGATCATAGAAAATTTCTGAGCCAAGCCTCGATATTATCCTTCCAACATGCTGAAATCGAATCAGTTCGTACTCATTTCAGATCCCGACGATCTCATCTAATCCAACACCACTACTCTGGTAACATGACACATCAATACAATCTAAAGCCATAACTTGCGCAATCCGCGCACCAATAAGAAACAATCCGAACATACTCAAATCATGAAAGTGACTCAAATGAAAGAGCTGTACTACAAGCTCACCAGTACCACCACAACACAAGGCTGAGAACCCATCTCACATCATAGGAATAGAACACACGAATCTAACCCGCAAGGTCATACCCCCACATAACTTCGCTGCGATGCGCGATCCTATCCAAACACTGCTCCACATGACACCTCAAGTCACTCTGCTCAAAATTGATGACCACGCGCAATTGATGTCTAGAACCAAAGAAAATCATCATAACCATGGTGAAGCAAATAACATACACCACATAACCCGAAAGGACATAACCGATACGCCATCCATCGAGCAACACCCAATTACTCTTCCCGCTCGACTCCACTATGAAACCCCAATAGAACCGCACCATATGTGCCTATAACCCACAAATCATAACACCTCGCAACACAGAAAGGTAACTCATAGATCTCCCCAGATTACTAATAAGCTCAATAACAATCGAATCAACACATCCCTCAACAATACAATTCGGAGCCAACCAAGCCGACTCAAGTTAGAACACGCATCCACATTGGCCTGCCAACGAACTCCTTATCAAGGAAATCCTGAAGCTGCTCCTTCAACTCCTTTAACACTACTGGTGCTATACCGAAATCAACAACCTTGCCTGGCGACATGCCCGGCCACAAGAAACATATTCGAGAAGTCCCTCACCACCGGAACTGAATCAATATAAGGAGCCTCTACACTGACATCGATCACGAGAGCCCAAATAAGGAAGACAATCCTTCCCAGCCCTCCGCTGGGTCTTCGAAACATGAAACCACTCTACCAAGAACATAATCCGTCGAACCTCGCCACTCAATCCGTGGCATTCCCGGCATAGCCAACATTGCCGCCTTAGCGCAATGGTCCAGAATAACACAACACGAAGATAACCACTCTATACCCAATATTACATCCAAGATCTAACATACCAAGCAGCAAAAGATCCACTCGGGTCTCCAAACCCCGATAGTCACTACACAGTGCCGATACACACGACCCGTAACCATAACATAGCCTGAATATGAGAACTCCCAGTCTCCAATTCCATATAGCACACGAATCACCATACCTGATCCCAATTCCGCCATCCAAATACATACCACACCTCTAATATCCAATCATTCCACGAGAGATACTCTAACATTCTTCTGAGCCTCCAAGCAAACTCGGATATCAGCAGTCGATCTAGCAAGAATGTGCCGCAATACTACAGAAGTACCCTCAACTTAATCACATTGCCTTTTTCTGAAACATATACCCTTGTCAAATTACCTCCAACTAGCAATACCATTCCCTTAATCATCTGAAGATCATCCCCCTAATCATCTGAAGCTCACTTCTCTAATTATCTGAAACTGCCCGTGCTGCTTAAGGATATTATGACCTTCTGTTCAGAACTGAACCGTAACCTTACACACGCATATCTCAATCCTTCACAACATATCGCATATACCCTACCGTCCTAGAATACGTGAGAACTTTATCTTCCTTCCGAGCCACAAACATCCACGTACTCAACTAGCCAAGAACTTTTCATTTTATCCCATCTAGGAGAATATCACTATACATCCCATGCTCCTCATGCTCGCTGAAAATATACACCTCTAACCATGGTAAAAAAACATCAAGAACTCTCTGTAATCCACTTGCACAAAACTAAACCGTCAGGACTGAATCCTTCTGACTCAAGGCTACGCAGGCCATTAAGACCCAAGAGCATTATCGCGAAACATCTGTATAAACTCGTTACCTCATAAGTACCCAAAGAACTAATCATATCCTTACCATACCGATTCGGCCTACTACCAAGCTATCCCATCTATCCGAGTTTCCTTCTGATTACCTTCGACTTGATACTCCCTCTTGCTGTAGCACCACAATTCCTCAACCCAGACTTACCACACAAGACCCAAGCATAAAGCCACACCGTCTAAGGCTCATAAGCCACTGAATTCTCTCTTAAGTATTCCCATAAGCACCACATTCAAACTACCTACCCTGAAAGGACTTTCCTGCGAATCGAAGGCCATTACCTTTACCTTCTTGATACTGCTACGTAGAACCCCATAATGATATAGAAATACTACTAGTCTTGACACCCTCCAAATGCAAAACCTCAGTTTCCAGCCACAAGTACAACTTGAAAGTCTCCAATTATTGCATGAAAATTTTAGAACATATTAGAACCATTCTCTAGAGTCATCCACTCTACCCAAACTGCAATTAGTCCGATCAAAAGAACCGAACAACCTGCGCCCTATTAGCACTTCAGACACCACAGAATGTAACCTTGCCTTAGTCAAAAATTCTTCCTTTACACGAGCCATCCTCGGGCTCAATCCCCGCAAACCATAACTGATTCACCAGCACGCCTCAAACTGGAACCAACATAGCACATAACCGTGCAATCAGCTTATCCATAGAAAACTCCCCCACTTGGCTCGAAGCCATAGATCAAAACACACACAATAACCCATAGCGCATATACTTAATTACTGCCATAATACCACAGTGAGATTAACTCAATCCTTCATAAGCTCGTGGAACACAGACCATCTGGTACTTCATATCTTCTGCAACTCTCGCATTTACTCTCGTAACAATTAAACCCATTCCCTTATGCGACCCAGATTCAAATTACAACGTATATCTTTCACTTGAAATTGAGATCTTCTAACAGACAACATAAGGATCGCACAAACTCAGAACATTCCGCAGGAGATACCCCACCTGCTTTGCCTCAAACTGGCATTTCTGTATACTTTCCACCGTCATATTCATCGCGCAGTCACTTAATCTTCCTGAGTCTGAAATAATACCGCAACTAGAAAACATGAAAGGATTCATCACACACCCATAACTCGGGGCCATACCTCAAATCAAGATGGAAATTAGAAACCTAATAGTTCTTCTATCCTCCAGCAGACCCTTCTCGTCGCTTCCAAATCACACGAATATATCTCGCAGTCACATCACCCTCATCACGTAACTATCTAGTCATTACTCCCATTAATAGGGACACAACAGAACATGTAGATCCAGAAACACGTGCTCACACAATCAGCACCTCGGTGCTCAAGCTATAGGAAAAAAAAAAGTCCGGCCTCGAGTCCTCCAGACTGGCCCAACATCAGCACATAGAGATCACATCTCGCCCCTCAATCAGGGAATCACAAGCCATCTGACACTGAGCGCTTGTTTGCGCATACGAATTCGTGGAAGGAGTTCAAAGAGTTATGTTTCCAGCTGAATCAACGACGCACGATAAGAATTTCAAGAATATGGAGTTTTCCTAAAGGTTCTGCAGCCTCTCGAGGATAAATACAGACGTCTCCGTACCGATCCGCAAGACTCTACTAAACCTGCTCATGACTCGTGAGACCTATGTAACCTAGGCTCTAATACCAACTTGTCACGACCCTAAACCCAGACCCGATCGTGATGGCGCTTCTCATGAAGACAAGGCCAGTCGACACATTTCCAATTCGAAGTTAAACAGCTAAAAAACAATAAAACAGACTAAAACATGTTTTAATAATACTAAGTAGCAGATAATATCATAACATAGCGGAAGTACAACTCAAACACAGCCCAAACCGGGGTGTCACTAGTCATGAGCATTTACTAAGGTCTAAATACGACTGAGAAAGTCTGAAATGTACCAAGTACAGACTAATAGAATAAGGAGGGAGAAAAGCAGTGCTGCGAGCGCCGTCAGCTACCTTGCTAAACTCCGATGACTCTGCCTCCGATCAACCAATACCCGCTCCCGGGTTCAGAAAATACCTGAATCTGCACACAAGGTGCAGAGAGTAAAGTGAGTACTCCGACTCATAATAACCATAAATAAAGACTGCGTGATAAGAAATCACGAAAAGTGCATCAGCATGCTGTATAGAAGTAGTACAAAACCAGTTTGAAAGCAATGAAGCTGTGAAATCTCTTAAAGCATCTTAGCTCAGTTTAAAACTTCTTCAAAAATGGCTTTTCAACAGTTAAGCAATTGAATGCAAAACAACTAGAACAGATAAGCATAGAGAATCCGCCCCTAGGGCACAGTTACACAACTAAACAGGTAAATGACAGGTAAATAAACAGATAAACACTTAAAGGTTCGCCCCTCGGGCTATAACTCAACAACTCCGCCCCTCGGGCAATATCTCAGATCAATACCAGCCCCTCGGGCAATCACATAAAACAATACCAGCCCCTCGGGCTATATCTCACATCCCAATGGGTACCCGCGCTCACTGGGGGTGTGCAGACTCCTGGAGGGGCCCCTTATGGCCCAAGCGCAATATTAAGCCATCTCGTGGCATCATAAACAGGCTCTCGGCCTCATATCAATATCAAGCCACTTTGTGGCGTACAATCTCAGGCCCTCGGCCTCATAATCAATATCAAGCCACCTCGTGGCCCTCGGCCTCATAATCAAAATCGGTGTATCACTGCTGCGGCGTGCAGCCCGACCCAAAAGATATCCTCACAACACAGGCCCTCGGCCTTACTCAGTCAAAATCAACAGCAAAACAGTGTTTTTCAGTCCAAAACATCATTTAATATCATTTGAGTATTAAAACTGAGTGAACATGGATGAGTTTTGAAAACAGTGGAAAATAACATGACTGAGTTCAAGTATAAAGTCAAAACAGTGAGGAAATATCAACAAAAATCCCCGAAGGGTTCAAATAGTTGGCACGAAGCCCAAATATGGCATTCAGCCCAAATAATCATAATAGCAAATAGATTTCAGTCGAATACGGGGTAAAATCATCAATCGGGATGGACCAAGTCACAATCCCCAATAGTGCACGACCCCACGCTCGTCATCGAGCGTGTGCCTCACCTCAATATAGCACTACGATGTGCAATCCAGGGTTTCAAACCCTCAGAACATCATTTACAATCATTACACACCTCGAGCCGGCTAAATCTCTAGCTCGCGACGCCTTTGCCCCTGGCCTCACGCGCGTCGAATCTAATCAAAATCAGAACGAGGACGTCAAAATATGGAACAAAGCCCAAGCGAAAACAATCAATAAAGGGCACAAATCCCGAAATTACCAAAACCCGAGCCCCGGGCCCACGTCTCGAAATTTAGAAATTCTTACACCAATAGCTTCCTTATCTTCCCAAGAGTCTATACATATCAAGAACACTGAAATCGGAGTCCAAACGATCCCTAAAATCCCCATTTGAAGGCCTCTTAAACTCAATCCCTAATCCCCAATTTTCTTCCTTAATCCCCACTAAAACCATGATTAAACAGTGGAAAAAATGGTCTTAAGCCCAAGTAATTAAGCTTAGGGGACTTACCCAACGGATATCCTTTGATTCCTCTTGAAATTCTATGCCTTTGCCTCTTTTCCCGTCTTCAAAATGATGAACTTAGCAAAATTTCGCGAAGAAAACAATATATACCTTCTAGCCAGGGATTTTCGCATCTGCGACCATTCCACCGCTTCTGCGGTACCGCATTTGCGGTTAATCCTCCGCTTCTGCGGAAATCGCTTAAGCCCCCAGCCATCCGCATCTGCGGTTCCACGCCTGCATCTGCGACATCGCAGGTGCGGTTATCCTAGCCGCTTCTGCGGTCCTAGCCAAACATACCTCTAGCCGCTTCTGCGGCCCCCCTCTCTCGCATATGCGGCGCCGCACCTGCGGTCCCCAAACTGCAGGTGCGAAAACACCAAAAGCAGCAATCTTAGCAGCTGCAATAACACCTCAAACTCTCCGTTAACCACCCGAAATCACCCCGAGGCCCTCGGGACCTCCACCAAAAGCACAAACATAACCTAATACCTTATTCGAACTTGTTCCAATCATCAATACACTTCAAACAACATCAAATCAACCAAAACACCTCGGATTCAAGCCTAAGTTTCTAAAAACTTCCGAATTCCGCTTTTGATCAAAAATCCAACCAAACCACGTCCGAATAACCTAAAATTTTGCACACACATCCCAAATGACACAATGAAGCTACTGCCACTCTCGGAATTCCATTCCGACCCTTATATCAAAATCTCGCCTACCAACCGGAAATCGCCAAAATCTCAATTTCGCCAATTCAAGCCTAAACCATCCACGGACTTCCAAAATGCATTCCGATCACGCTCCTAAGTCCCAAATCACCTAACTGAGCTAACCAAATCATAAATATTCCGATCCGAGATCATATACAAGCAAGTCAAATATTTGTCAAACCTTTCAAATTTCAAGCTTCTAACTGGGAACTGTTCTTCCAAATTCATTGCGATTACCCTGAAAACCAAAACCAACGATTTACATAAGTCATAATACACCACACGGGGCAAGTCATGCCCGAGAACTGGCAAAAAATGTGCAAAAGCTCAAATCAACCGGTCGGGTCGTTACAATCATAATGCTCAATCCATGAATAGACACAATTTCACATGTACAAATTTATTAAGAATTTTTCATGAGTTCAAATAAACAAACCACTTTAGTGGTAACTATTTATTTCTCACAAAATTCTCAATTTACAAGTGAAGATACATGTAGCTCATAAAATTATTTTATGGCAGATTACAGACCACAGCTTAAAAGCCATGCCAATAATATAAAACTCATACAAAATATCGTCATATTTCATTTAATTACAACCTCCAACTAGAGAACAAAATTTTTCATCAAAAATCCAAGACTAGTAATCATGTAGGGCATGAAAACATAAACTAAAATTTGAGAAATATTTTTTTTATGCACACATATGCCAAACGCTCCAATCATTAGTCATGCAGGATATCAAACAAAGGATTTCACTTTCTTACAAAATAATTATATCATCACACAATATCAATTATACATTGTAAGACCTAGTCAATAAAATGCTACACCTCTATTATTGAATTTAATACAACAACACGTCTATTTACTAATAAGCAATGTGTAAACCCATTATATCACCAATATTTAATCATGGAGACCATGGGGAGTCACCCCCACCACCATTAAATTAAAAACGAATTAAAATTATTAAAAAATAATTTCCAGAAAATAAAAAAAACGTCCAAAACACAGTCCAAAAGGCCTCAAAATGCCGAAAAACCCCATGATTCACTGCTAAAGCATTAAGTTTTTCTCACCACATTGTTTCCAATGGACCCATCAAATTTCAGCTTAATCGGAGTCCGTCAAATCGCTGACCTCCGTAAATAACGACAATTCGGTCAAAATCAGGTTTTGCGTGTTTCTAGGCTTTACCAAAAAAATATCCAGATCATCCCAATCAAATATCAATAAAAAATAGATATCTCATGATTACAAGAATAATCCAAATTTTTTGCACAGTTAATTCACAAAACAGCAGTGTAGTTTTTCAGAAAACCACATATACATGTAATTCAAAAACGCACATAAACACGATATTCTTGTTTCATGAAAGACTTAGTTATCTAATTAGATGTGAGTGGGCTCTGATACCAATTGATGGATTATAATAAGCAGCAGAAGCAATCCCAGTATCAAAATCACATGTAATCTAGACAACTAGTATGAACGGGATTCCAGGGGTTACCTCTTGAAGCGTGAACAAAGTTCCTCTATCACGCGAGCCTTCAATTTCATAGCAGCTCAATGAAATCTTCACCACCCGCACGATCATGATCCTCGAAGGTTCCACGGTCTTCTACTGTGTTACCCAAATAATATCCGATAATAGTAATTTCGTGTGGGCAAAATTTCTCTAGGAAAAAGGCTGAAAATTTCGGCCCTATTTTTCTCTCCTCATCTAGGTGGAAAACCTTATGTATTTATAGCACAAGTTTTAAGGGTTAAAACCCTTTTACAAAACCTGTTAGGTTTTCTTTTTCACTAGAAAAAAGATTCCTTTATTTCCTATTATTTAGGCACAGTAGGGACCACATAATTTAATTAACAAGACTTCCAATTATGGAATTAATTTATAATTTTCGAAATTAATATCCACCATAATTAATTACGAATTATTCCACTAAAAATTCGTAATTGCACTCCTTATTCAATTTCGGAATTCATCCATTAAATCTTATTTAACTCCCCATGTTAAGATTCAGATACTAATCAATTAAACTAAATTACTGGCGATTTAATTTATTGATTATTTCCTTTAGACTTTCTCTTAACTTATTTCATGTGTCGGATACAAAATCCACCGGCCAGGTTTACACATGAAAACTTATAAGCTTTCATAAAGGTGTATCATCAATCTCTAAACCGAGATATGGATTCCATTAACTAACTATTACTTCGCCAATATACATTATTATTGTCCAATTTACCAGGCATATTGACCCACGAAAGAATCTCGCCTTTTAATAAATCAAAACAATAATAATATACACAGCTAATAATAATTATATCAAGATTAAGAGTATAAGTACATTTAATGGCTAGAGAGTTTATTTTATTAAGTCATTGTTAGTTTGTATGAGTCCACCAAACAGTATAATACCGGGTCCTTTATAAGGTTACGCTGAGAATGCTACCAAAGCAGTAAGTAATGAGACACAGGATTTTTACGTGGAAAAATCCCAACTCAAGGGGACAAAAACCACGACCTACACCTGTAGGCTTTCCGCTTTACTAACTTGTAAACACCTATTACAAGCCACTTTGTAATGACTCCATTACAAAGAATTCAACACAACTAACTTGAGGTACTCCTACCACAAGCCACTTTGTTACTCTCTAGTTACAAAGGATTTGACTAACTTGTGATGCTCTCACCACAAGCCACTTTGCCACTCTCTAGTAACAAAGACTTTTACTTATGACTAAACCTAGTCACAACATAAACTCTGAGAGATTACGAATTTTACAAGAGGATTCCTAATCAACGCTTCTGGATCAGCAGTTTAGGAGATACAATAAGAACAATAACAAAGTTTACAACGCAACTAAAGAAAACAACATACTAACTTTAGGAACTGGTCCATAGTAGCGTTTAACTTTGTTCTTTAAGCTCGTGAGAATTAATTTCTCTGTTTTGCAAAGTCTTGAATGAGGGAACAGAAATTTTCAAGTGATGTTTTGATATAAACTCCTTGTTAATACACCTTGATGACATCACTTGACATGATGTAAGCACTTTAGTTGGTCAAGGAATGAGTAGGTACTGGAAGCAGTGTAGTGCAGGTGGTCACATCGCTTCCAGCTTGTCCAATTGACTTTGTATTGCTATGAGGGAACCATAAAGGTATCGGGTCCTTATTTGGTTTCCTGTCTCCTGAAGCTATAGCAGTTCACATTTAGCTGGAATCCGTTAACCTTGCAGTGTAGTCCAAGTGTGTCAGGTTCCCTATCTGGTCCTTGACAGTAAGTTTGTTAGATCATCAAAATATAAAACAAAGACATTGAAAACCTATCAATTTCCCCCTTTTTGATGATGACAAACTTAACATTGATAACATGGATTTACAGCAAGGAGAGCCTAGTTGATTAACATTGTAACACACCAGTTCCACAAGTAGTTCCCCCTGACTTTATGCCTTCCCTCTACACATATTTATTCCCCTTTTGGCATCATTAAAAAGACACAAACAGATAAGTAGCAAAAAGAAGTCTAGCCGAGCTAACTCATGCCACTTATGTGCACACAGTCATGATAGAAAAGAGAAACAGAGAATGTAAGAAATGAGATAATAAAAGAGGATAGATTTGATATTAATAAAAATTTAATATGCCTTCGCTTAAAAAGCGAAGGTAATATTGGACTGTTACGACGGGAGCAGTACCGTTTCATCCCAACCACATAAAAAAAACATCTGCCAATAAAAAAAAGCTTATAGGACATTTCCAGACACTGATCACTGAAGGGGTACTTAGGGGGCACTAGGAGTAGCGGGCTTAGAGGCTGCAGCAAGTGTTTGAAGAACCAGGTCTATTCGGGCGTTGGCCGACTTTTGCTTATTGAGCAGTTCTGCTTTCAGGTTCTCTACTTGCTCCCTGAGATCAGCATTCTCTTTTGTCAAACGAGCTACTTCATCATTTGACGCAGGAGCCCCTTGGGCTTGCTGACCTTCCACGATAGCATTCCTAGACTTCAACGGACCAATCTCTTCAATTGCACTATTCTGAGAGTTAATGAGCTGTGAGACGGTTGATGTACTTCCTACCACCCATTCTTCTCTATGCATTCGCATTCTTCCAATGTAGTCTGTGAGAAAGTCTGCTTCTTAGTCCCCACCTTGCCTAGCCCCAGTGGCACATCAATGAACTTAAACACTCGCGTAAGCAAGAATCCATGGGGAAAGCCATGATTACCATCTTTGAAGGTGGCTACCTTTTGCATATGTTCAATCATAATAGCAGGCAGGCTTACAGGAGCAAAGCTATCCAGTTGTTCCATCAAGAACAGGTCAGACTTAGAGGTGACGGACCTCCTCTCAGCTCGAGGCAAGAGAACTTTGTTTACCAATTCGAAAAGTAGCTGATAGACAGGAAGCAATGCCTTCTTATGGATCTGGTCCCCCTTTTGGTTCGCTTTGTCTTTGACCACGACATTTCTAAAGTTAAACTGACACACATCCCTTACACTGGTCATACCAACTGTTGGAACTTCAAGAATTTCTCCAAGCAACTTTACATCGAACACAATATCTACTCCATTCACCAAAGCACAGATGTGGTTGGTCTCAACGGGAAAGAGGCTAGCAAAGAAGCTTTGTACCTCATCCTTATATGCCTTGGGTGCATCTATTTGGAATAGATGCCCCCATTGTTGAAACTCTACCATTTCAAGAACTTGACGCATACCTGCCATCTCAGAGATTGCAGGGTCAAACGTATGACCCAGCAGAACCTTTTGGTGTCTTAGACGTTCTGACCCAAAGCTGACTTCACTTCTCATTCTCTTCAAGGAACCAGGTTCCTGATCAATTCCAGACTTGCGCTTGCTGGACTTTCCACCACTTGATTTTTCTTTTCCCTTGGATCTGATTAACATATCCTCATCCGTCAACGAAGACTCACGCACAACATCCTTCAACTTGGAGTTAGAAGTTGAAACCTTCTCTACTGAAGCAGGCTGTTTCTTTTTATGAGACCGTCTAATCAGTGAACCAGGTTCATCTGGTGTTTTCTCTTCCACCTCTACTACTGGGATTTCTTTATCACTTACGGGCACACTATCTTTACCAGTTTCCTCCGTTGCTTCTTACTACTTTTTCTGCTCTTTTGAAGGGGCAGAGTCGTAGGCTACCTTAGCCTGCAACCTGGTAGTAGGTCATTTGGTGGAAGACTTAGGAGTGGGCACAACCCTCCGCTTAACTATGAACGCATCAAGAGCCAGGTTATCTAGATCCTCGTCATCGTTGAACCTCATCTCAGGAGCTTGAACGTCCAGAGGAGCAACATCAAATGCAGGAGTAGAACTATCCTGGGAATGAGAATCCTGACCTGGGTCCTTCGGAGAGGGATCAGGTTCCTTATGTGAGAGCCCAGTAGTGTCTACTACTGGCACTATAGCTCCTTTTTCGCCCTTACCCTGTACCTTGTTTTTCTGAGTGATTATCTCCTGAAGGACACCGCCAGCAGATACCACGAAGATAGTTACAATAGTGTCTCTCTCAATCGGCACTTCTGCCACCACAGAATCTGCAGTAACAATGGCAGAACCCTCTGCGACCTCGTGCATTTTACCTTGTTCTCCACTTGTTCTTTGATTAGTGGGTATAGCAGAAGATAGAGGGCACAGATCAGTATTTTTAGGGGTTTCTGAAATGGAAAGAGACGGAGAATTTGGGTGCGGTGTGATTTCAGCAGGGAGAGTAGGCGTGACCATAAAAGACTTAAAAGGGACAGAGGACCTCATAGGTTTTTCAATAACAGGGATGACTGAGATTAGGAGGTTGGGGTTTGTATCAGCCATGGAAAGATGGAGTGAAGGTGCTTTGGGAAGTTCTAGTAAGGGACTTATGGTTTGTGGAAAACAGAGGAGGGTTTTATGAAGAATGGATAATTATGAGGAGAGAGACAGGGACCGGTTCTGAAATGGCGGTAGGGCGTGGAGAAGTGCAACGTTTCAGAGGGAGATGGAACGATTTGAACTGATGTGACGTGACAGCAGAGACTGAAAAGTTGGATGACATGGCAGTTGTGTTTTTGTCACGACCCTAACCCCGAACCCGATCGTGATGGCGCCTCTCGTGAAGACAAGGCCAGCCAGTTCAACCCAATTCATCTTTTAAAGCAGTTAACCAACACATAATAGTCTAAAACATGATTTACTAACACTGAATAGCGGAAATAACAATAAAAATGCGGAAAATCCAACCCGACACAGCCCTAACCGGGGTGTCACAAGTCACAAGCATCTATGAACCACAATACAGTCTGCTAAAGTCATAAACTACTACATTTGTTTGGTAAGAACAGGAAAGATAGAGAAATAGAGACCCGGGGCTGCGGACCTCAACAACTACCTCGTAATCTCCGAAGAAGCCCGCCGGAACTGGAGGAAATCAACACTCTAGAGTGGAACCAGCTACGCCTGAATCTGCACACAGGGTGCAGGGAGTAAAGTGAGTACTCCAACTCAGTGAGTAACAAATGTAAATAATGACTGAAAGTAAGAAATCACGTAAGGCACAAAGCATTCTATGATGAAGCAGTAAAATCATTAAAAAGCAGTAAACCAGTAAAAATACAAGTAAAATCCTCTTTCAACAAGTAGACAGGTAAATGACTGAGAATTTAGGGTACAGTAAATAAATAAAAGCTCGCCCATCGGGCACAGTATCACCACATCCGCCCCTCGGGCAACATCTCAGAACAATAACAGCCCATCGAGCTAAATCTCACATCACACTAGGTACCCGCGCTCACTGGGGGTGTGCAGACTACGGAGGGGCCCCTTACGGCCAAAGCGCAATAACAAGCCATCTCGTGGCATCACAACTAGGCCCTCGGCCTCATATCAATCAAGCCACCTCGTGACGTACATATCTCAGGCCCTCGGCCTCAAATCAGTATCAATGTCTCCTCACAACATAGGCCCTCGGCCTTACTCGGTCAAAAATACTCACAAGCCCCTCGGGCAATAGTAAAACAGTGTGTCTCAGCCCAAAACATCATTTAAAATATCATTTAAGTCTCAAAACCGAGTAAAAATCGGCTGAGTAGTAAAACAGCGGAAAATACATGACTGAGTTTAAGTAATAATTCAAATAGTGAGGAAATATCAAGAAAACGCCCCGAAGGGTTCAAATAATTGGCACGAAGCCCAAATATGGCATTCAGCCCAAATCATAGTGATAACAAATAAGTTTCAGTCGAATACGCGGTAAAATCATCAACCGGAACGAACCAAGTCACAATCCCAATAGTGTACGACCCCACGCTCGTCAACATGCGTGTGTCTCACCTCAACATAGCACTACGATGTTCAATCTGGGGTTTCAAACCCTCAGAACATCATTTACAAGCATTACTCACCTCGAGCCGCCTAAATCCCTAGCTCGCGACGCGTTTGCCCTTCGAATGGCCTCCACGCGCGTCGAATGTTCCCAAAATCAAAACGAATATGTCATAATATGCTAAGGGAACAAAGACCAAGCGAAAACAATCGAAAAATACCAAAAATCCCGAAATTAGCAAAACCCAAGCCCCGGGCCCACTTCTCGAAACTCAGAAATTTTTACACCAATAGGTTCCTTATCTCCCCACGAGTTCATACATACCAAAAACATCAAAATCCGTCCACAAATGACCCTTCAAATCCCAAATTAAAGGTCCAAAATTCCAAGCCCTAGTTCTTCCATTTTTAGCTTAAGTTTCAATAATTTTCTAGGTAGATTTCACGATAGAATCGAGTTTTAAGTCCAAAAATCTTACCTCCAATCGTTTCCCCTTGAATCCCTCTTTAATCTCCTTCAAAAAGCTCTCAAAATGATCAACTATGGGTGAAAATAGACCCAAAATCGCGGACAAGACGACTTAAAAACATTCTGCCCAGGTCTGACTTTCCATCTTCGCGAACGCGGTCAACCTCACGCGTTCGCGTAGCACAAACTTACTTTGACCAAAAATTCCTCTTTGCGAACGTGTAGCACCTACCGCGAACGCGATGCTTCCTCCTCCTACACCTTCGCGAACGCAATAAACCATACGCAAACGCGATGAACAAAAGGCCTCGAACCCCTCAGACCCAAAAATACTCTACGCGATCGCGACGACCATCTCGCGAACGCGTTGCACTGCTACCCAGCCTTCCGCGACCGCAGAGCCCATCACGCGAACGCGAAGGCTAATTCCTAGCCTTCCTCAATTCCTTCTACGTGAACGCGAGGTGCCACTCGCGAACGCGAAGAACAAAATACTTGCAACTGCTGGGCAGATTTTCTGCAATTTCTCCAACTCCAAAATGGTTCGATTGACCACCCGAAACTCACCCGAGGCCCCCGGGACCTCAACCAAAGGCACCAACACCTCCTAAAACCTTATTCAAACTTGCTCCAATCATCAAAACACTTCAAACAACATCAAATTACCCAAAACACATCGGCTTCAAGCCTAAGTTTCTGAAAACCTTCCGAAATACGCTTTCGATCAAAAACCCAACCAAAACACGTCCGAATGACCTAAAATTTTGCACACACATCCCGAATCACATAACAGCTACTGCAACTCTCGAAATTTCATTCCGACCCCTGGATCAAAATCTCGCCTATCAACCGAAAATCGCCAAAATATAAATTTCGCCAATTCAAGCCTAATTCTACTCCGGACCTCCAAAACCCATTCCGATGACACTCCTAAGTCATAAATCACCTCCCGAAGTTAACCGAACCATCGGAAGTCACATCCGAGCCCTCTAACACATAAGTCAACGTCTGGTTGACTTTTCCAACTCAACCCTTCTTAAAAGAGACTAAGTGTCTCAAACTTCACCAAAACCAATCCGAATTCAATCCAACCAACGCGATACCTCGAAACACGGATAAAAAATACATAAAGAAGCAGAAATGGGGGAAACGGAGCGGTAACTCATGAGATGACCGGCCGGGTCGTCACAGTTTTGTACCCCTTTTAAGATGTGTATTAAAGAATGCACAGAACTACTAACCTTTGGTACAAGAACTAGGTTCTTGACCTGTTGTTTTGAAAGTATCAATCCTCTTTTATCATCCATGCACTGCATCTACAGCTTCTAGACTCATCATGCATGTTTACCTGTATTGGTATTGAAGTGAGTTAGACATGACTAGAAAACATCATTAGCCAGTTGTGTTTTTGAATGTGATTTTCATAGCCAATAAATGAGGAATCCGGTCCTCAATTGGGCTTTAAAAGCCCCAACTTCAATCTATTTCTTTCAAAATGTTCTCTACTTAATGCCTTGGTGAAGATGTCTGCAATTTGGTCTTCTGTTCTACAGAACTTCATACATAACAGCCCTTTCTCCACATTGTCCCTAAGAAAGTGATGCCTCACATCAATATGCTTGGTCCTTTTGTGTTGAACTGGATTCTTGGCCATGTTGAGTGCACTGGTGTTATCACATAGAAGGGGTACACTCTCAGTGAGTACCCCAAAGTCCTCCAGTTGTTGCTTAATCCACAAAAGTTGTGCACAACAAGATGCTGCAGCTACATATTCTGCTTCAGCTGTTGAAAGAGCCACTGAGTTTCTCTTCCTTGTGCCCCAAGAGATGAGACATGAACCTAGGAAGTGAGCCATTCCAGAAGTGCTTTTCTTGTCTACGAGATAACCTACATAGTCTGCATCAGCATATCCAATGAGATTAAATTATCACCTGAGGGATAATAAAGGACCAGGTCCTGTGTTCCTTTAAGATATCTCAGAATTTTTTGGCTGCCTTCAAACGAGATTCCTTGGGATTTGATTGAAACCTTGCACATAGCCCCACACTGAAGACAATATCAGGTCTACTGGCAGTAAGATAGAAAAGAGACCCAATAATTCCTCTATACATGGTTTGATTCACAGGAGGCCCAGCTTCATCCATGTCCAGTCGAGTAGCTGTAGCAATGGGAGTGTCTATCACCTTTGATGCTTCCATGTCAAACCTCTTCAAGAGCTCCCTGATGTATTTTTTGCTGACAGATGAATGTACCCTTTGGGGATTATTTTACTTGAAGACCCGGGAAGATATTCAGTTCCCCCATCATACTCATTTCAAACTCACTTCCCATGAGTTTTGCAAATTCTTCACGCAGAGAATCAGCTGTTGCCCCAAAATGATATCATCAACATATACCTGAACAATGAGCAGGTTCCTTCCCGTTTCTTTAGGAACAGGATGTTGTCAATTTTTCCTTTTTTGAAGTCATTTTCCAAGAGGAATTTTGACAGCCTTTCATACCAAGCTCGAGGAGCCTGCTTCAGTCCATACAATGCTTTGTCCAGTTTAAACACATATTCATGGTGTTCATGACATTCAAACCCTGGAGGTTGCTTCACATAGACTTCTTCCTTAAGTAGTCCATTCAGAAATGCACTTTTGACATCCATTTGGAACAAGGTGAATTCCATATGAGATGCAAAAGCGATTAGAATTCTAATAGCTTCCATGCAAGCAACCGGAGCGAACGTTTCATCATAGTCAATCCCTTACTCCTGATTGTAGCCTTGAACCACTAGCCTGGCCTTGTTCCTTGCGGTAGTTCCCTGTTCATCAAGCTTGTTCCTGAATACCCACCTGGTCCCTATAATGTTTCGGTCTTAGGGTCTGGGTACCAGGTGCCAGACATTGTTCCTTTCAAATTGATGTAACTCGTCTTGCATGGCTGTAATCCAATCTGCATCTTTCAAGGCTTCCTTGATACTCTTGGGTTCTATTTGGGAGAGAAAGGCTGAGAAGGCAAGTTAACTTCTGGCTTTGGACCTGGTTTGTACTCCAGAATCTAGAGGGGTAATTATGTTGTCAAGAGGATGAGAGCTTTTGTGTCTCCAGTTAGATGTTTGAGGTTCATTTAGAGAGAGTGTGGGTACATTTGATTGATTTTCCTTTATTCTTCTCTCCGGTGCTAGTGGAGTACCCTGAACTGTATCAACCACTCTTTCTTCAGCTTCAGTAGTTGTAATTGAAGTACCTGGTTCCATTGAAGATGAGGCAGTATTGTCTTCACTCACCTCTTTTACTTGGCTCATTATATCTGCCTTTCCATTTGTCATGTCAATGACTTCACCAGCGACTAGTAAGGGTTCTCCATCTTGATCTTCTTCAGCACTCTTCTCACAGGATGGATAAGATTCATCAAAAATAACATAAACACTTTCCTCAACACATTGAGTCTGCTTGTTGAATATCTTGTACGCTTTGCTTTGAGAAGAGTAGCCCAGAAATATTCCTTCATCACTCTTGGCATCGAATTTACCAAGCTCATCCTTTCCATTATTGAGAACATAGCATTTGCACCCAAATGTTCTTAGGTGAGTCAGTTTGGGTTTCATTCCATTCAGCAACTCATATGGAGTTTTGTTTAGGAGGGATCTGGTCATGCACCTGTTCACCAGGTAGCAGACAGTGTTTACTGCTTCAGCCCAAAAGTTATTTGCAATTCCACTGTCGATTAGCATTGTTCTTGCCATCTCTTCCAGAGTTCTGTTCTTCCTTTCCACAACTCCATTTTGCTGGGAGTTTTGGGAGCTGAGAAGTTGTGGGTGATGCCATTTTCATTGCAGAACTCATCAAATTTGGCATTGTCAAATTCTGTTCCATGATCTGACCTAATGCATGCTATTCCCGACTCCATCTTCACCTGGATTTTCTTCACAAAGGCCACAAACACCTCAAAGGTTTCATCTTTAGTTCTAAGAAATAGAGTCCATGTGAATCTGGAGTAGTCGTCCACTATCACAAAAATGTATCTCTTTCCTCCTCTGTTTTGTACTATCATGGGACCACATAGGTCCATATGCAAAATCTCTAGTGGCTTTGAGGTACTCACATCCTTTTTAGACTTAAAAGAGTACTTTACATGTTTTCCTCTAGCACAAGCATCACAAATTTTTTGCACCTTGAACTTTGACATGGGCAGACCATGGACCAGGTCCTTCTGAATTAGTTTGTTCAGCAGAGAAAAGCTTGCGTGTCCCAGTCTTATGTGCCACAGTTCAGCATCGTCATCAACAGCTTTCAGACAACCCAGATCATCACTTTGTAAGGACTCTAAATCAGCAACATAGATGTTCTTGTATCTCTTGGCCACAAGTACCACTTCACCAGTTACTAGATCAGTAACTGTACATATCTTGGACAAGAATTCCACCTTGTTTCCCTTATCACAGATCTGAGAGACACTCAAGAGAGTGTACTTCAGGCCACTGACATAGTACACATTTTCGATAGAATGAGTGAGTAACTTCCCGACTTTTCCGACTCCAAGAATGTACCCCTTTTCCCATTGCCAAAGGATACACTCCCTCCTTGCAGGGCTTTTAGTGAAAGAAAGTCCATGGTGTTCCCAGTCATGTGCTTTGAACACCCACTATCCATGAACCATTGTTGACCGCTTCCTTTCACTATTCCCTCCTTGTTGTCATCGTCTTCATCATCATCTGGTTGGGCCATCAGTGCAAAGGTTGATTCATATTCATTTTCCTCGCCTTCAATTACCATCATGGAGCTATCACCAGCATCAGTTTCATCTTCAGACTCACCAGAGGAGTCTCCCCATGCTGCAAGAGCCTGTTTCACCATGTTGTCAGCAGCTCTCTTTCTTTTGAAGTCCTTGAAGGGCACCAGGTTCCTCTTAGTTGCTTTTTTAGGTTTATTCTTAGAGAACTCTTGCTTCAAGAGAGGACAGTCTTTGATGAAGTGTCCAGGCTTTCCACACTTATGACAGAGGTCATAGTTTTTTGGTTTGCTGGAGCTACCCCTTTTTAGTATTTCTCCATTTCTTCTGACCATCTTCTGAAATCTTTTGGTTAGGTGAGCCATGTCACTGTCTTCCTCACTTGAGTCATTGCTATCAGCTTTGAGTACTAGGTTCTTGTCATTGAAAATGGAAGTTCTTCCAGTACCTTTTTCAAAATTTGGTGGAACAGCCATAAGGATCCTTCCTAGGTGTTAGCCTGATAGGAGGAACCTGCTCTAATACCAATTGTTAGTTCTATGAGTCCACCAAACAGTATAGTACCAGGTCCTTTATAAGGTTATGCTGAGAATGCTACCAAAGCAGTAAGTAAATGAGACACAGGATTTTTACGTGGAAAAATCCCAACTCAAGGGGACAAAACCACGACCTACACCTGTAGGCTTTCAACTTTACTAACTTGTAAACACCTATTACAAGTGACTTTGTAATGACTCCATTACAAAGAATTCAACACAACTAACTTTGTTATTCTCTAGTTACAAAGGATTTGACTAACTTGTGACGCTCTCACCATAAGCCACTTTGCCACTCTCTAGTAACAAAGATTTTTACTTATGACTAAACCTAGTCACAACATAAACTCTGAGAGATTACGAATTTTACAAGAGGATTCCTAATCAACGCTTCTAGCTAAGCACTTTAGGAGATACAATAAGAACAATAAAAAAGTTTACAACTCAACTAAGACAACAACATACTAACTTTAGGAACTGGTCCGTAGTAGCGTCTAACTTTGTTCTTCAAGCTCGTGAGAATTAATTTCTCTGTTTTGCAAAGGCTTAAATGAGGGAATAGAAATGTTCAAGTGATGTTTTGATATAAACTCCTTGTTGATACACCTTGATGACATCACTTGACATGATGTAAGCACTTTAGTTGGTCAAGGAATGAGTGGGTACTGGAAGCAGTGCAGTGCAGGCTGTCACGTCGCTTCCAGCTGTGCCCAATTGACTTTGTACTGCAATAAGGGAACCACAAAGGTATCAGGTCCTTGTTTGGTTTCCTGTCTCCTGAAGCTATAACAGTTCACATTTAGCTGGAATCCATTAACCTTGCAGTGTAGTCCAAGTGTGTCAGGTTCCCTATCTGGTCCTTGATAGTAAGTTTTTAGATCATCAAAACATAAAGCAAAGACATTGAAAACCTATCAAGTCAGTATAAAATAATTATCTCTACTTGGTCCGTTCAATACATACAAAATGTACTTGCACAAGAAGTTGGAATTAAACTATTCCCATAATCAAGATAAAATTATATTTAATCTTGTGCTACAATCATCCATGATGGTTTGTCCAATTCCATCATTAGATTGTGAACTCAAACTTCCATCATCAAGAAAAAGAACCAAGATCACACCAAAAATCCAAACACGTTCTGCGAAGATATCACTTGATAAGAGAGATCATTGAACGTGGAGACGTCGAGATTCAAAAGGTTGATAAAAAAGAAAATGCTGCAGACCCATTCACTAAAGCTCTTGGCGTAAAGGAGTTTGACAAGCACAAGTTGAAATTGGGAATGAAGTACAAGAGCGATTGGCTCTAGTGCAAGTGGGAGATTGTTAGGGATATAGTAGATATGCCCTAGATCCAATATCATATTTGATGATTTGAACATATTTTTGTGAACGTTATTTGATATTAAATATATATGGCTTTTGATATTCTTTTATCATTGTTATTAATCGTTTGATTAATTTGATAAGGTCCTTGATTAAATTTTGAGACTTGACATTGTGATGGAGATCATGATAATGAGAGTAAAGTTTCTTATAATTTAATCTAACTTTATTGTTGATCGTAGGACTATTAATTTGGACATTAGTAATCCGGTTAGATCAATATTTATGTGATCGTCTTTATGGGATAAAGATTAGTTGATCTCATTAACTAAATTAGATAGATGATGCATATAGAGATATGATCATTGAACCGACTCATTGGATAATTCCTAATGGTTAGAATTACCATAAACTGTCAATAGCATATTCTCTTGAAGAATGTAATGTAAAAGTTTCCTTTGACCTGAGATCGTCATAGTAATTGACAAGTTATTTATTGTGCTTTGATACCAGACACCTATGGCCCTAGGGCGATAGTTGAAAGGATATTGGGTATGATTAAATGCTTGTAGAATTAGTGATTGATCAAGATGGAATCTGTCAACTCTTGGTAATGAGTTTAAGCTCCATGTTGACATGAATTATAAACGACCAAATTAAGACCTTGGCTAGGGCAATTGAATGAAAGAAGAAATGAGTTTCTTAGGTCATTCAATGGTCGATTATATTTGACATGAACACATAGTTGGTCGTCTATTAAGATTTGACAGTTGAACCATATCCTAGGGTGACTCGGAGTTATAAGGACGGAGGAAATTAATACATTATTCTTCTACAGGTTCTTGAGAGTAAATTGTATACTTCATGTTATCCGGTCGTTAAGGAGTGTTGCTAGACGCCACCCTTGATTAGTATGTTGATATGATCAATTTACTACCGGCTTAGTATTGAACCTATGGGGTCGCACACTAACGAGTGTTCTGATATTTGCTAAAGTATTAATTACTTTATTATTTGATAATTAAATTAAAGAATTTAATTAGTCAAATAAATTTAGTTATTAGTCCAAATGAAATATTATTATTTTTGATACCCAATTTTTTCCTACATATTTTTATACTCAAAATAGCATGTACACGCATATATAAGCATGCCCTAAAGTTTAGTATTTTTCTTTTATTTTTAAAGATTTTTAAATCAATTTATTGTCTATTTTAATACTACAAAATTCAATAATTATTCCCAAACTAGCATTTTTTGGTGAATAATTTATTTCATTCTCATATTTACACTAAGATATAATTGGGTAATTTTTGCATATTTTTTATACATTTGCTTGGTATTTTTAAAACTACACTGCGTATAATTGCAATTATAGCCTATTTTACAATTAACAGCATTTTATAATTGTAAAATCACTTTTAGTATTTTTTACATTAATATTTATAGGTTATTAATTGGTCCAGTACCTTTAATTTATTTTCAAATCATTTTTTACTATTTTATAAAAAATAATAAAAGGGGAAATTGGCTATTTAACAAACAGCCCTTATTATTTCAATTCTAGCCAAATTGGCCACAGCCTCCTATCAGATTCTAAATGGCCCAATACCCCATTTAAACCAACCCAGCCCAATCCCTAAAAAAATAACCCGGTCCAATCTTTCTCCAAATCAAGATCAACGGCCCAGATTTAATTCCCTTAATTAAATTCAATTACCCCCCCCCCCCCCNTTTAGTATTTTTACATTAATATTTATAGGTTATTAATTGGTCCAGTACCTTTAATTTATTTTCAAATCATTTTTTACTATTTTATAAAAAATAATAAAAGGGGAAATTGGCTATTCAACAAACAGCCCTTGTTATTTCGATTTTAGTCAATTTGGCTACACCCCTTATCAGATTCTAAATGGCCCAATACCCCATTTAAACCAACCCAGCCCAATCCCTAAAAATAACCCGGTCCAATCTTTCTTTAATCTGAGTCGTTGATCAAATGAGATCAACGGCCCAGATTTAATTCCCTTAATTAAACTCAATTACCCCCCCCCCCCCTTCATTTTCACGAGACTGTCTCTCTCTCTATCTCGTCTCTTCCTCTCCCTTCTCTCTAGAACCTTCTGGTTCTCTCTTCTCCGATGATCTCCACCGCCTCTCCGGCCACCTCCAATCTCACCCCATTCGACCATCAACCGCCATGAAACCCTAGCTCACCGATTCCCTCTATTTTGAGACCCTAGAAACCCCCACCATGCGAATCAATCCCTAAAAGTTCTGCCTGGTTTGTTTCCGGCCATCTCCGGCCACCTCCCTTCAACCCCAAGGCTCCGATGGGCCTCTCATCGTCCTGTTCAACACCTCTAGGACCTTCAAGGTTTATGGACCATGGTGATTTGAACCTGGAGTTCCTGGTTCTGCTATTTGTGAGTTCTCCGGTGTGATTTCAGGCGAAATCACACCCTATATGTAACGATCTATGAAGTTTCGGCAGGTTCTCTCCACTTCTATTAGGGTTTCCCCTTTTTGAAACCTTAACTCTCTCCTGAATCTCTCAAAAACAGTGTTATTTCATGCTATTTTCATGTTTTCCTCTATGTTCTGCTTATTCTTGAGTTTATTCTGAAAAAAATCCTCTACTTTGAACCATTTTTTTTACTTTCTCTGAAAAGTAGGGTTTCTTGGATGCTCCAACTGATTTTCTTTATGATTAAACTTTTTCTTTGTTTACTCGGACCGATTTCTATGCTCTTACTGTTTTCTAGTTTGACTCTGCTAAAAACCCTAATTTCTAGAAAAAGGTTCCTTCGTTTGATTATGTGTGTTAGCATGCTTCGATTATATGTGTTAGTCTAATTTCCTTTGCCTTGTCTCTATGTGTTAGCATGTTTCTTCGTTCGATTGTGCGTATTACCCTGATTTTCCTCGCTTTGGTTCTGGCTGCTAGTCTATTGGCCTGATTCTTGTTAATGTTTCATGCTTCGAATATGTCCTGCTGAATCTTAACTTGTTTTCACTATCTCTGAATGATTGTGTTTGTTCATCTCTTGTTCCTTCCTGGCTAATTTTGTTTGTTACTCTTGTTCATTCACCTCTATTTATATGTTGAGAATGCAGAATCATGACTTCACATGATTGATTCTGATTTTCCTTGATTGATTGGTATATTTAAAATCTTATTTTAAACCCTAGCATTCTACTCGCCCGTTTGAATTAATTGATTTTTTCGTTACCTTATTTGTTATAGTACTCTGTTCTTTTAAGCCTTTCCTTAATTGTAATTTTCCTGAATTTGGTCTTAATTGGTTACTATATGCATACAGAACCTTGACTCATTCCTTATTAAACCCTGCCCTGATTTTTTCTACTTGCCTTGTATGGTGCTGAATCTTTTCGTTTGATTTTGATTCCCTCAATTAATGGGAGTACTTCCTTGATTCTTTAATTAATTGATCCTGGGTTCTTCAATTAACAGTTTTCTATGATTTTTACCTTATTTTACCACCTACTTTCAACTATAAATACCCTAAGTCTTTTACATAGCACACACGACAAGTCTTCCTGACTTACACACACTGAACACTTTAAAAATATGCATTCTCTCTTGCTCTTTGTTCTATTGCTATTCCCTGCTCCTGCTTATTATTAGCCGGCTGAAAGCCAAGGCTAAAATAGTGTTACTACCTTGTCTTTGCATCCTGCTTTTGCTCTTTTACTGGTATGTCCTAATTAATTTTCAAGTTCACACCGATGTGTTTATTTTTGCTTCAGTTCATTATCTTTGTGGTTTTCTTCTACTTATGCTTCTCCTATTCAATGTGTAATTGATTCTTTGCTTTAAATACTTCACCATGTCTTCTGATTTATATGCTAAGTCTGACTTTGTCTATTCCTTACTATGCCTATGTCCTATTGCTATACATTAGCATGCCTAAATTTACCACTTCCCAGTTCCCCTGATCCTTGGCACTCTGTATGTCTTTCTTGGTTTGCTTGTCATGATTGTTCCCCTGTTGTTGTCTAAGGCTTATGTTTAAGCCTGACCAATCCTTGGTCCCCTGAATCTTCTGATTCTGTGTAGTCATCTTTAATATTGTGATCTGTTTGCTCCCTTTCTCCTATGACCATTGTATGCAATCTTATGCTATTAAACTATTGTCCCTGCTGTTTTCTTTTAAAACAAACCCCCCCCCCCCCTTTTTTTTGAAAATTTCTCTTCCTGTACTTCTCACTACTCTTAGAGAATAGGTTATGCCCCTTCGTGTGAGCATTGCTTTGAGTACCTCTGAGTGCTCACTGAACTTTGACACACAAGGTTGATATTCCACACTGCACATGTCCTGCATTTTCTTTTAAATGTCTAGGTGCTGGTATTGGCCAGGGACCCAATGGGGCCCTAGGGAGCTTTGCCGCACCTAGACCATGGCAAAGGCTGTGAACTCGAAAGGGGTTGAGGTTGGAAGACTGGGCCTGATTGAAGGCTCCCTATAGAGTAACTTCTTATTTTTGTTCTTGTTTACTGTAATTCAGATGATACTGGTTTGTAATAATTTGTAAACAAACGATTGGGGTTGAATAGTGAATATGGGGGAGGGTTATGCATGCTTAGTATAAATAATGGGTAGAAAACATGCTTATAGGATTTTATTTATTTGCGCAATAGACAACTTGCATAGGACATGCATCTCATTCATTAGAGATCCTGCTTTAGGTTCTTTACTTTCAGCCTGTCATTACGCTCATCTTGTAACCACGATCAGTTAATAACCAGCAAATAACTAATAACAAG
Source organism: Nicotiana attenuata (assembly GCF_001879085.1). Classification (NCBI taxonomy): domain Eukaryota; kingdom Viridiplantae; phylum Streptophyta; class Magnoliopsida; order Solanales; family Solanaceae; genus Nicotiana; species Nicotiana attenuata. Next base: position 51,988,727 of record NC_032000.1, read on the forward strand.
CCAAATAACTCGTCATTACTGCATTGGCATATTAGAAATCATGTTTTTTTAGGGACTCTTCTGTGCATTAGATATCCTGCCCATAGGACTTCTCACTCGTTCGAGTTGCAGTAGTTAATTCACATTTAGCTAATAACTTTGTTAAAATATGGCTAAGTGGTTTGAAACGTTTTCTGCAAATGTCTTATCACGCGTACCTTTATAAATCAGAATCAAAATATGTGTGTTCATTCTCTAAATAACCAGACAATGTGTAACGACGCCTAGGCAAACTTCTGGTCCGATAAGAACTAATCAGTTGTGTTTCTATTAGCCTAAAACCAACCAACTTCTTTAAGTTTTAACTCTGCCATTCTTGTTTTGATTTTCTGAAGTTCACTCAGCTTTTTCTTAAACAAAACTTTGCTGAAAACGATTTTGAAATGATGCACCTACTTACTTTTATTGAGCTTCTGATTTTATTTACTAGGTTACTCATCTCCGCCCAGAATCGTGCTATTATTGCTACTACTTCGTTTTCAAAACCAAGTTTTAACTGCTCCTATATTTTGAGATCTTAATTGTGTTTAAGTCATGCTATTTATGTGTTTTGTTTGAGGAGGTATATATGAGCCTTTATATGTCTACGTGCTTCCCCCAACATGCAGTATATGTTTTGTATGTCGCCTTAGATTTTTATCCTTTGAAACCAATCAGCCTAATATCCTACCCTTTAGGATTAGTGGTCCTAAGTGCCTCCGGGACTGATAAGATGGGGGCGGGTAATAGCATGCAATAGGTAAAACGAGACCATTCCGTGTTTAATACCTTAACGGGGTGGGAACGGGTAGATATGGATATGATGACCACGCGATAACACCACGTGTATAAACGGTTACCGGTTGTTGTGTGGAGTGATCCATATTATGTATAAACCTAGGACCCCTTCCCTCATTTGTCCACTTTATTTTCATAATTTCAACTACTTTTTCGCCAAAACTTCAGCTTTTAAACTGCTTGCAACAACTATATGAAAATTTCTTCCTTCATTCAAGATTTCAAAACTGCTTCCTCTATCAAAATTCAGTTTCTTTAACTTCCATCTCTTGCAACTATTATGTGAAAACCCCTTTGTATTTGTTTGCCTACTTGTTGTTTGCATTTAAAGTCACAATATGACATGGCCGGGAACCACACTAGTGGATCTTGCGGGGTGCCTAACACCTTCCCCTCGAGATAATTTCTAGCCCTTACCCGAACTCTGGTTTTCCAACTCAAAAACTCTTAGTGTCCTAATGCACTTAATCATTAGGTGGCGACTCTTCAAATCCAAAAACCCAAATCTCAAAAGGGAATAAAGTTGTCCGCCCAAATGTCGTAAACCCGATTTCGCGAGAAAAAGGGGGCGTCGACAGCATGGCGAGTCTGCTGGGGATGTCTTTAGGCTTTTACCACTTCATGTTATTTGTGGCTTTATTGCTTTTTATTGCTTTATTTAATGTCCTTATTCGAAACTGACTTGGTTTTTGTTTCTTTTTCTTTAATGCTTTCATCTACAGCTTTCTTTCAATGCCATTGTAATTTTTACTGCAATTATTGTAATCATTATGAACGTGAAAATACGTGACAATTTGTTTCATTCTTTTAATTGCATCTTCAACATCATATTCAACTCGTTCCAAACAAATACCATAGCAACGCTTATAATGAGTTGTTGCGCTCTTCCGATATTATCACCCCCCCTAAATTTTGCAAAGGCATATTTGTGGTAAAACCAGTCGATCAGCGGTGTAGTCGACGGTTCCGTGCCTTTTCCTCTTGAGTTGTCCGCTCAAGGGTACCGGTCTAACACCCCATAGAAACCTTACTCTGTTAAAATATGCATGCATCACTGTCAAACCTAGTTGAGTCAGTTATGTTGTCCGCATAATGACTCTTTAAGATAGCCTTGTCCAAAGTCCACTGGGTTTCCTTGAAACCCACACGGACGCCACTATATTCTGTGCATTTATTTGGAGAACTAAATGCTTTAATGCTAATTATTGGTTTAAATAGTCGAGTACGGTGGGGGTATGGTCTTAACCCTTTTGTTTTGCAGAAAATGTAGAACAAGGTCCCCGACTTCGGTATGGTCAGTATACCCTCACTCTTGCTGACCTGTGGAGGAATCTCCCATCAAGTGACCAAATCAATGAATGGAAAGAGAGGGTCGCCAAGGCTAGTGAGAAGCTGGAATATTTGGAATATAGTCTGCTGGAGTTGGAAGGAAAAGTGAGGAAAAGAGTCACTGATTGCCAGAACGCTGAGGGAAACGAAGGAGAACGCCTGGCAAAGGCATTTTTACTGGAGAACTACGTGAACTGGAGGGTTTGATCAACGAGAGCATTCAACCTGTGGAAGGTCCTTCTGGGACCAAGTAGTTAGGAGTCTTTCTTTTGCTTTAATGTAATAAGGCCAATGGCCATTAGTGAAATTTTACTTTCCACAATTTTAGTGTCGTTTTGGGATTCGTCTTATTTTTATCAATAAAATGAGGCATTTAGCATTATAAGTTCTCCAGATCAACTTGTCGCTAGGCCTACCTCGAGCACAACGAGGCACCCAATTTAGGACACGATTTATATTCTTACACTATGTGTTTAAATATTGCAACATTTTTTCTCATAACCCTCACTAACTTGTTACCTTTTTGTTTTTACTTTTGTTTTATTCCCCTCCCCAAAAGGTTAGTTCGTGCACTCTGGCATCATCATCCTACTCCACAAGATCTAAGGGCCCTCCACCTCCTCCTCCTCCGAGTCCTATCAAAAACAAGAACAAAGCAAAAATGGAAGACTTGAGCAACATCAGGAAGGAGAACTCAGTTGAAAGGGTAGAGGTTCCTCAAGGTATTCAGGGTTCCAAAGAAAACGCCACCCAGCTCGAGCAGAAGTTACTGAAATTCCAAGAAGAACTAGACCAAGTTTGGAACATGGTAAATTTGTCATTTTCCCTCACTACCCCGGATGTCAATTTTCCCAATGCTCAAAATCCTATACCTCCACAGAACATCCCGAAACCACAGAAACAACCCGCTCCCCATCAGAACTGCAACACATGTCACACTTCAAACAACACCCCGCTACTCATTCCCGAACCACTAAACACAAATGATCATCCCTACCATACCCCCATCTATGTGGACACCATACCACAATACACTCAACCTATCTCAAGAACACCGGAGTCTAACGACAAAGACTCTCTCATCAAGAACCTGGCCGGAGAACTCAAGACACTGACTAGCCGAGTCTAGGGTGTTGAAGGAAACAAAGGCATTGAGGGGCTGAATTATGAGGACCTTTGCATTCACCCAGACGTCAAACTTCCCGAGGGGTACAAACCTCCCAAGTTCGAGATGTTTGATGGCTCAGAGGATCCTAGAGTCCATTTGAGGACATACTGCGATAAGCTGGTCGGAGTCGAAAAAGATGAAAAGATTCGCATGAAGCTCTTCATGAGAAGTTTGAAAGGTGATGTTCTATCTTGGTACATTATCCAAGACCCCAAGAAGTGGACAAGCTGGGTAGGAATGGCGTCCGATTTCATGGATAGGTTCAGATTCAATACGGAGAATGCGCCAGAAGTATTCTACATCCAGAATTTGAAGAAGAAACCTACGGAGACATTCCACGAGTATGCTACTCGTTGGAGATCAGAGGCTGCTAAGGTCAGGCCGGCCTTGGAAGAAGAACATATGAACAGGTTTTTCGTCTGAGCTCAGGATCCACAGTATTACGAGAGGTTGATGTTGATCGAAGGCCAGAAATTCTCCGACATCATCAAGCTAGGAGAAAGGATTGAGGAAGGCATTAAAAGTGGTATGATCACTAATTTTGAGGCATTACAAGCTACCAACAAGGCTCTACAGTCTGGTGGCACGTCCAAGAAAAAGGATGTGAGTGCCGTGATGGTTGCACAGAGAACGAAATCCCCAGTAAGATACCAAGCTTACCCAGTACCTCTTCTCACATATCAACCCATCCCTAATTACCAAGCACCTCCGCCCTCTTACCAAGTTCCACCACCTACTTGCCAATCATCTCCACCCCCCACATATCAACCTACCTCACTAAGATATTCCCAACCCGCACCCGTCTACCAAGCCTATAATGCTCAGCCCTCTCACTATCAATCACCTCCCGCCCGCCAAAACTTCCCTAGACCACGCCCTAACTTTGATCGTAGACCTCCCAAGCAATACACCGCCATCGCCGAACCAATCGACCAGCTGTATGAAAGGCTCAAAGCTGCTGGTTACGTCACCCCTATCCCTACCATAACTCCAGAAAATCCTTCCCAATGGGTCAACCCGAACAAAACCTGTGCATACCATTCCGGCATGAAAGGGCATACCATTGATGTGTGCCGATCTCTGAAGGATAAAATCCAAGCTTTAATTGACAACAAGATCATCGTGGCAAAGGAGCCTGCTCCTAATGTTCGCAACAATCCCCTGCCTGACCATAAGGGTGGAGGCGTTCACATGATCGAGGTAGAAGATGATTGGGACACCAAAGGGTTGATTGGATTGATTACCGAAGGTGACGAGCCCAAGAAATCAACAATCATACTGAATCCAATTGTGGTCTAGATCCAGCCCTCTGGCGATGCTGAAGTAAACATGTCTGTACCCCTTGAGCTTGAAACACCGTCATCCACAAAGACCACAGAGCCAATTGAGGTTGAGTTTGGGTCTCCAAAGGCACCTATACCATTTGAAGTTGTTGTGTTACCTCCCAAAGCGAGGGTACCCATTCCTGTAGCAATGTCAGCCATAACACCGTTCCATACACAGGCTGTTCCTTGGGATTACACCGCCGAGGCGAGAAGAAAAGGGAAAACTAGGTCTGGAGAAGCAATTGCAGCACAGGGCATGACCAGAACAGGCAGGATTTATACTCCGGAGCATTTAGCTGAATCAAGTAAGCAGGCCTCTGGACGACCTATTGAAACTGGGCCCGATGATCTCTGGTGAAAGATACAAGGAAAAGAATACTCAGTCGTTGATCAACTGAATAAAACACCGACACAGATCTCCATCCTAGCTCTGCTGCAAAGCTCCGATGCACATAAGAACGCCTTGATGAAGATACTGAGTGAGGCATATGTACCCAGCAACATAACTGGAGGAGAAATGGCGAACATGGTAGGGCAGATATTGGAGAGTCATAAAATCACTTTCCACGAGGATGAGCTGCCACCAGAAGGGCTGAGCCACAACAAGGCGTTGCACATCACCGTGCAATGCGAGGATATTCATCACTAGGATTCTGGTTGACGGAGGGTCTAGCCTCAATATTTGTCCATTGGTGACTCTCAGAACATTGGGGAAGAGCCTGCATGAGATCAAGGATGGGGCCATCAACGTCAAAGCTTTCGATGGTTCCCAAAGGTCCACTATTGGGGAAATCAGTTTGTGTCTGCAAATGGGACCGACTTGGTTCGACGTTGACTTTCAAGTGATAGACATCCCAGCATCTTACAACTTACTACTGGTACGACCTTGGATCCACGCCGGTGGAGCTGTAGCATCAACCCTGCACCAAGCAGTGAAGTTCGAGTGGAATCACCAAGAGGTGATTATTCATGGCGACGGTAGTAATCCCATATACATTCGCCAGACCGTCCCAGCAATCGGAGGAAGAAGGAAGATAGGCAGAGAAACCTACCATCACATTGAGCGAGTCAACGCCGTGGACAAGGATAAGTGGTGGTATAACATGATCGAAATTATACTGAATTGGAGCGGATATGAACCTGGCAAGGGGCTCGGCAAGACCTCCAGGGAATTACTAAACCTGTCAAACTGAAGAAGCACGGCACCACCTTCGGGTTGGGGTATGGATATACTTGGGAAGAATTCAAGGATTGGTCGCCACCATGGCGCGGCCCTTATTATCCGCTGGAGCACCCTATACCTTGCCTGGAGCAGACTTTCCAGCCGGTAGACATCATATGGGTCAGAAGAAGAGGAAACATTGGCGGCAATGAAGAATCTGTTCTTGGAAGACGAAAATATGGACTATCACGTCATTTTTGAGGAGGAAGGGGAGGAAGGCGGCGCGCCTCAACAATTGGTCCATCAGAACCACCAAGGCCCGGAAAGCTTCGGGGTAGCAAGGCTGAACAAAGCACCATGCATTATCTTTTACTTTTTCACTAGTTGATTTCCTTTCCGTATTTTCTATAAGTTTCGAAAAGAGCTCCGATGTTCAAAAACAATTATGGAATTCGTCAAAGTATTTTAGTTTCTTATAAATCTCGCTCTTATTATTTTCTCTATTATTTAACTTATTCACACAACATTACTATTACTTATCTTGATGAACCGATGATTGTGACTTGCGACGAGGTAACGCAACAAACGGATATAGACTCAGAAGAGGATGATATACCAGAAGAGGTTGTTACAGTGGTTGAGGACTTTGAGAATAGGCCCAAGTCTAACTTGGACGAAACTGAGGTTATCAACTTGGGGGATACAGAGAATGTCAAGGAAACGCGCATCAGTGTTCACCTGTCATCATCGGAAAAGGAAGAGTACGCGGAATTTCTACGGGAATATGAGGATATATTTGGCTGGTCGTATGATGATATGACCGTTCTCAGTACATCTATTGTAGCTCACAAACTGCCTACAGATCCGACATGTCCGCCGGTAAAGCAGAAACTCAGGAAGTTCGAGCCAGACATGAGTTTAAAAATCAAGGAGAAAGTTACCAAACAAGTCAAAGCCAAGGTCCTCACAGTAGTGGAGTATCCAACATGGTTAGCCAACATTATGCCAGTGTCGAAGAAGGATGGGAAGGTCAGAGTTTGTGTCGACTACCGGGACCTCAACCAGGCCAGTCCGAAAGACGACTTCCCCTTGCCAAACATACATATTCTGATTGACAACTGCGCCAAGAACGAGTTGCAGTCATTTGTCGATTGTTTTGCTGGGTATCATCAGATATGGATGGACGAAGAAGATGCTGAGAAAACGGCTTTCATTATGCCGTGGGGGATGTATTGTTACAAGATGATGCCGTTTGGCTTAAGAATGCTGGGGCCACCTACATGAGGGCCATGACTACTATTTTCCATGACATGATACACAAAGAGATCGAGGTGTATGTAGACGATGTCATCATCAAATCCAAGAAAGCCACTGACCACATGGAAGATCTGAGGAAGTTCTTCAATAGATTGAGAAGGTACAACTTGAAACTGAATCCCGCCAAATGTGCATTCGGGGTTCCTGCCGGGAAACTGCTTGGGTTCATCGTAAGTCGACGAGGGATAGAACTAGATCCATCAAATGTTAAGGCCATTCAAGACTTGCCACCGCCAAAGAATAAGAAAGAGGTTATGAGTTTCTTGGGGAGACTCAACTATATCAGCCGGTTCATAGCTTAGTCCACTGTCATTTGTGAGCCAATCTTTAAGATGTTGAAGAAGGACGCCGCCACTAAATGGACTGATGATTGTCAGAAAGCCTTCGACAGAATCAAGGAATACCTATCAACGCCGCCAGTCCTGGTTCCGCCCGAACCAGGTAGACCGCTATTGCTCTACCTTGCAGTACTGGATGGGGCATTCGGTTGTGTTTTGGGAAAACATGATGAAACGGGGAGAAAGGAGTAGGCCATCTACTACCTCAGCAAGAAGTTCACCCCGTACGAGGCCCGATACTCCCTGCTAGAACGCACCTGTTGTGCTCTGAATTGGGTAGCTCAGAAGTTGAGGCATTATTTCGGTGCCTATACCACTTATCTCATATCAATGATGGATCCGCTAAAGTACATCTTTCAGAAGCCCATGCCCATGGGCAAGCTAGCCAAATGGCAAATATTGCTGAGTGAATTTGATATTGTCTACGTGACCCAGAAGGCGATCAAAGGACAGGCATTGGCAGATCATCTTGCCGAAAATCCCGTGGACAGGGAATACGAGCCTCTAAAGACGTATTTTCCTGACGAAGAGGTCTCTTTCATAGGAGAAGATATTGCAGAATCCTATGATGGCTGGAGAATGTTTTTCGACGGAGCAGCAAACTTTAAAGGAGTGGGCATAGGAGCAGTTCTAGTATCAGAAACAGGTCAGCATTATCCAGTATCCGCCAAGCTCAGGTTCCCGTGCACCAACAACATGGCCGAGTACGAAGCCTGTATCCTAGGGCTCAAGCTGGCCATTGATATGAACATTCATGAGTTACTAGTGATCGGGGATTGAGATTTGCTCATACATCAGGTCCGAGAAGAATGGGCAACCAAGAACTCCAAGATACTCCCGTATTTGCATCATGTACAGGAGTTGAGGAAGAGGTTTACAAAGACAGCATTCCGGCATGTTCCCAGAGTCCAAAACAAGTTCGCCGACACATTGGCCACCTTATCCTCTATGATTCAGCATCCAGATAAGAACTTCATTGATCCTATTCCGGTGAAAATTCATGATCAGCCAGCTTAGTGTGCTCATGTCGAGGAAGAAGCAAACGGAAAACCTTGGTTCCATGATATCAAAAGGTATTTGACAGCAGGGGAATATCCAGAGCTTGCAAACGCTACTCAGAAGCGCACACTGTGAAGGTTATCCAATCACTTCTTTCACAGTGGAGGAATCCTGTATAGGAGGACTCCCGATTTGGGATTGCTAAGGTGTGTCGAAGCAAAGAAGCGTCCAGGTTATTAGAAGAAGTTCATGCAGGGACCTGTGGCCCACATATGAATGGTTTCGTCTTAGCCAAGAAAATACTCCGAGCTGGTTATTTTTGGATGACTATGGAGACGGACTGTATCCAGTATGTTCGAAAATGCCATCGCTGTCAGATACATGCGGATATGATAAAGGTGCCTCCCAATGAGCTTAATGCAACGAGCTCGCCATGGCCGTTCGCCGCTTGGGGAATGGATGTCATCGGACCTATCGAGCCCGCCGCATCAAACGGGCACAGGTTCATTCTAGTGGCAATTGATTATTTCACCAAATGGGTTGGAGCAGCATCATATAAGGCAGTGACTAAGAAGGTTGTGGCAGATTTTGTCCGCGACCGTATCATTTGCCGGTTCGGCATCCCAGAGTCAATCTTTACTGATAATGGTTCCAATCTCAACAGTGACCTGATGAAAGCAATGTGTGAGACCTTCAAGATTAAGCACAAGTATTCTACAGCCTATAGGCCTCAAATGAATGGAGCCGTAGAAGCCGCCAACAAGAATATCAAGAAAATATTGAGGAAAATGATAGAGAAGCATAAGCAATGGCTCGAAAAGTTATCATTTGCTCTGTTGGGGTACCGCACCACGGTTCGCACATCAACCGGGGCGACTCCCTATATGTTGGTTTATGGTACAGAGGCAGTCATTCTCGCCGAAGTAGAAATTCCCTCGTTGAGAATCATACAGGAAGCAGAACTCGACGACGCAGAATGGGTAAAAGAGTCGCTACGAGCAGTTAGCCCTTATAGATGGGAAGAGAATGAATGCAGTTTGTCACGGTCAATTTTATCAGAACAGAATGTCCAGAGCTTTTAACAAAAGAGTCAAGCCGAGACGATTCACACCGGGGCAGCTGGTGTTGAAGAAAATTTTCCCGCATCAGGATGAGGCCAAAGGAATGTTCTCTCCTAACTGGCAAGGCCCATACAAGGTTCACCGGGTCCTAACAGGAGGAGCCCTCATACTCGCAGAAATGGACGGAGAAGTCTGGCCAAAGCCAATTAATTCAGATGTAGTCAAGCGTTATTATGTGTAATCATTATGATTTCTTTATGATGTAATTTGAACTACGTCTGACCTGATTCCCGTTTAAGAGGGGATACGTAGGCAGCCTTATGGGTTCAGTCACAATTCAATAAGATTTCATTTTCCCCCGATATTGGAAACTGGGGCAGAATTTTGAGGAGGACCCTCAAAATTCCGAAGTCAACTTTCAGCCATTCGTCGCACGCAGCCGTCAGAAGTACCAGCCCAGTAAACTGGGGCAGAATGGAGGACCCTCAAAATTCCGGAGCAAAAGAGGTCGCAATGTCTTGAACCGCGTCGCAGTCGTCGGTTCATCTCAAAGAAAGTCATTTTTATTATGTAGTTACATCATATTTTTTTATCATGCATGGCTACTGTCAAATTGCTTTGTTTAGCGACGCTACCCCAATGAAAACAAGAGCCGAGTAGGACGAGCGGAGTCCACGGGAAGATGAACTAACCTTCCCCCTTGACAAAACTCACGATCTTTCTTTGAATGCAGGCACCCCAAGACATAGAACCATCAGATACGATTACATACTCCTATTTTGCAGGAGTACAACTCTCAGAATCATCGATCACTTATAAGTGTTGTCCGCACATGACATC
>NC_032000.1:52000858-52152324 GCF_001879085.1 Nicotiana attenuata
CTATATTTTTTTATACATTTTGCTTTAGGTATTTTTTAAAACTAAATTGCGTATAATTGCAATTATAGCCTATTTTACAATTAACAGCATTTTATAATTATAAAATCACTTTTAATATTTTTACATTAATATTTATAGGTTATTAATTGGTCCAGTACCTTTAATTTATTTTCAAATCATTTTTTTACTATTTTATAAAAAATAATAAAAGGGGAAATTGGCTATTTAACAAACAATCCTTATTATTTCAATTCTAGCCAAATTGGCCACACCCCCTATCGGATTCTAAATGGCCCAATACCCCATTTAAACCAACCCAGCCCAATCCCTAAAAAATAACCCGGTCCAATCTTTCTTTAATCTGAGCCGTTGATCAAATGAGATCAACGATCTAGATTTAATTCCCTTAATTAAATTAAATTACCCCCCCCAGACCCTTCATTTTCACGAGGCTGTCTCTCTCTCTATCTCGTCTCTTCCTCTCCCTTCTCTCTAGAACCTTCTGGTTCTCTCTTCTCCGATGATCTCCACCGCCTCTCCGGCCACCTCAAATCTCACCCCATTCGACCATCAACCGCCATGAAACCCTAGCTCACTGATTCCCTCTATTTTGAGACCCCAGAAACCCCCACCATGCGAATAAATCCCTAAAAGTTCTGCCTGGTTAGTTTCCGGCCATCTCCGGCCACCTCCCTTCAACCCCAAGGCTCCGATGGGCCTCTCATTGTCCTGTTCAACACCCCTAGGACCTTCAAGGTTTATGGACCATGGTGATTTGAACCTGGAGTTCCTGGTTCTGCTATTTGTGAGTTCTCCGGTGTGATTTCAGGCGAAATCACACCTTATATGTCACGATCTACGAAGTTTCGACAGGTTCTCACCATTTATATTAGGGATTCCCCTTTTTGAAACCCTAACTCTCTCCTGAATCTCTCAAAAATAGTGTTATTTCATGCTATTTTCATGTTTTCCTCTATGTTCTGCTGATTCTCGAGTTTATTCTGAAAAATCCTCTACTTTGAACCATTTTTTTTTTACTTTCTTTGAAAATTAGGGTTTCTTGGATGCTCCAACTGATTTTATTTATGATTAAACCTTTTCTTTGTTTATTCTGAACGATTTCTATGCTCTTACTGTTTTCTAGTTTGACTCTGCTAAAAAACCCTAATTTATAGAAAAATGTTCCTTCGTTTGATTATGTGTGTTAGCATGCTTCGATTATATGTGTTAGCCTAATTTCCTTTGCCTTGTCTCTATGTGTTAGCATGTTTCTTCGTTCGATTATGTGTATTAGCCTGATTTTCCTTGCTTTGGTTCTGTCTGCTAGTCTATTGGCTTGATTCTTGTTAATGTTTCATGCTTCGAATATGTCCTGCTGAATCTTAACTTGTTTTCACTATCTCTGAATGGTTGCGTTTGTTCATCTCTTGTTCCTTCCTGGCTAATTTTGTTTGTTACTCTTGTTCATTCACCTCTATTTATATGTTGAGAATGCAGAATCATGACTTCACATGATTGATTCTGATTTTCCTTGATTGATTGGTATATTTAAAATTTTCTTTTAAACCCTAGCATTCTACTCGCCCGTTTGAATTAATTGATTTTTTGTTACCTTATTTGTTATAGTACTCTATTCTTTTAAGCCTTTCCTTAATTGTAATTTTCCTGAATTTGGTCTTAATTGGTTACTATATGCATACTGAACCTTGACTCATTCCTTATTTAACCCTGCCCTGATTTTTTCTACTTGCCTTATATGGTGCTGAATCTTTTCGTTTGATTTTGATTTCCCTCAATTAATGGGAGTACTTCCTTGATTCTTTAAATAATTGATCCCGGGTTCTTCAATTAACAGTTTTATGTGATTTTTACCTTATTTTACCACCTACTTTCAACTATAAATACATGACAAGTCTTCCTGGCTTACACACACTGAACACTTTATCAAGTGTCCTAATGCACTTAATCATTAGGTGGCGACTCTTCAAATCCAAAAACCCAAATCCCAAAAGGGAATAGACTTGTCCGCCCAAATGTCGTAAACCCGATTTCGCGAGAAAAAGGGGGCGTCAACAGTAGGCAAACATCCTACCATCATATCATTACTGCGGAACAATCATTCATAGAATCATGGCAACTTGTGCCTAGCCTCAGAGCTCTCACAAGTACCGCTACTGAGCTGAAACAACAGAATATCCTTCCACAAAGCGACGATAATAGCTCAAACAACTGTGCAGGGAGAAACACCCCGTACTGCATCGGTAGTACCATTGCAATTCTTCAATTCCCGATTTATAACAAGCAGTTCGCATCGCATAAGATTGAATAGGAAGGAATTAAAAGCACAAGCCTCCAGGGATTAAATCGCACGATGAGGAATCCAGAAGGGAAGTACTCCTAACAGTCCTGCAGCCTCCCAAGGATAAGTACAGACGTCTCCGTACCGATCCGCGAGACTCTACTAGACTTGCTCATGACTCGTGAGACCTAAGGGAACCTAGTGCTCTAATACCATGTTGTCATGACCCACAATCCACTAAGGGTCGTGATGGCACCAGACACTACTGTTAGGCAATCCAACCAAAATACTTAATTAAGTTCTCTTTTTAATACTCTTGAACTCTATGCTTTTTCTCGAAATTTACAAATAAAAAGATAATCGCTTCAATTCAGATTAAATGATAAGCAATTAATACAAAATACTTCATAACCATCCCAGAACCTGGTGTCACAAGTGCATGAGCAATTTCTAAGAATTTGAATAAAGTACAACAGCTGTCCGGAACACAAAGGGACAGAGAATAAATACAATCCTAAGCGAGACTATACTAGTTGCGGGTCGCCTGGAGGAAATACAACTCACCTAGTTTCCGGGTCACCCATGCTGCTACGCCTAGTAGGCCAATAGAAATACCTGTACCTGTGCAACAAAATACACAGCAAGTGTAGCATGAGTATGAAAACGACGTGTACACAGTAAGTATCCCGCCTAATCTCGAAGAAGTAGAGACGAGATGGAAACTTCAACACTTACTAATGGTCCAGTAATAATATTATTAATGCGATGACTCACAGATTTATTAAGAACAACAGTAGATTCAAATGAGTCACTAAACAAGTGAAAGTTCCTTTTTATTTTATGTCTCCGGATTCACAATCCATAAATTAACAATTATCTCAAGTGGGGGAGAACGGGTAGCAATATCAATAATTCTCAAGGCAAGCAATACAAGCATGTGCAACTCATGCCGAGGTCGTACGACCCGATCCAACATAACTGTAAAATGGGCACTACCGAGGGTCGAGCGGCACGAACCATAGATGCAGCTATTTAATCTACCGAGGCATTCGGCCCGTTCCAGAATTTAAACACGCACAGACATTCAATCAAGAAGTCATCAGGAAACAATTATCCAAATAAAGCCAATTCTCTTTTAGCAATTTAGAAAAATGAAGTTTAATTCTTTTTAGAAATTCATTTACCACTTTGATAGGATTTAAGCGATTCAAGTCAATAAGTTTGCAAATATTCCAAGTATAACATGTTTTTGGATCCTAGACTACCCGGACATACACATATTAGTAGCTACGCACGGACTCTCGTCACCTCGTGCGTACGTAGCCCCCACAAATAGGAGCACATAAACAATTATTTCACCTATGGGGACAATTCCCTCTTACAAGGTTAGAAAGGAGACTCACCTCGCTCCGAAGATCTATAACATGCCTTCCACGCCCTTCCGAAGACTCAAATTGATGCACAACGCTCCAAACTAGCCAATAATTATGCAAATCCATTAATATATGCTCAATTACTCATTACAATCCAATTTATAACAATTACTAACCCCGATCGAAAAGTTGACAAAATCTCCATCGGGCCCACGTGCCCGGATTCCGAAAAGTTTCCAAGGTTAAGCTTAACCATAACTCCACGAACTCAAATATATAATTTACTCTCCATTTCGTACCCAAAATCGTGGTCAAATTCTAAGAATATCAATATTCTAGGTTATCCTCAAACCCCCAGATTTCTACCAATTTACATGCTAAAATCCATACGTAATCGATATATTTAACTCAAGATAGGTGGGATTAGCTTACCTTGTCGTTGATGATGAAAAACCCCACTTGAAGCTCTCCAAAATCGTCCACACCCAATGAAAAATGGGAGAAAAATGACCAACCCCCGATTTTAAAGGAACTTACTGCTTCCAGCACTTCCGCACCTGCGATCCCTTGACCGCTTCTGCGGTTCCGCAGGTGCGGCCCTTCTACCGCTCCTACGGTTTCTCACCAGGCCCTCCTTTCCGCTTCTGCGACTCGACTGCCGCAGGTGCGGTCCCGCTTCTACGGCTGCATGACCACATCTGCGGTACCTTCACTTTTGGTCCAAAACCGCATCTGCAGCTCCTCTGGCCGCTTCTGCGGCTCCGCACCTGCGGCCCAAGTCTCGTAGGTGCGGTTATACCAGCAACCAGCAACTTCAGCCTTTCAAAAATTCCATTTTCGATCCGTTAACCACCCGGAATCCACCCGAGGCCCTCGGGACCCAAACCAATCATACCAACAAATCCCAAAACACATTACGGACTTGCTCGAGGCCTCAAATCATATCAAACAACGCTAAAACCACGAATTGACCTCCAATCCAAGCTTTATGAACTTTAGAATTTCAAACTTCTACTTTCGTTGTTTAAACCTATCAAATCACGTCCGAATGACTCCAAATTTTGCACACAAGTCATTTTGACATCACGGTCCTACTCCATCTTTTGGAATCGGATTCCTACCTCGATATCAAAAAGTCCACTTCCGGTCAAACTTCTCAAAAACCTTCAAATTTCTACCTTTAGCCAAATGACTCCAAAATGACCCACGGACATCCGAATTCACTTCCGATCGCGCTCCCAACTCCAGAATTACCATACGGAGCTACTCCCAGGCTCGGAATCCCAAACTGACATCGATAATACTGAAATGTACTTCAACCCAAACTTATGAAATTTCTTCCAAAATGCTAACTTCCACCATAGGCGCCAAAACGCTCCCGGGTCATCCAAAACCCGATCTGGGCATACGCCGAAGTCCGAAATCGTCATACAAACCTATTGGAACCTTTAGATCCCGATTCCGAGATCGTTTACTCTGAAATCCAATCTTAGTTAATTCTTTCAACTTAAAGCTTCCGAAATGAGAATTCTCTTTCCGAATCAACTCCGAACTTCAAAATTGAACTCCGACCATGCAGGCAAGTTGTAATACCAGAATGAAGCTGCTCATGGCCTCAAACTACTGAACGATAGGCTAAAGCTCAAAACGACCGGTCGAGTCATTTCAGCGGCCGCATAATGGGCCGCAGAAACGCGCTCTTCTGAAAAAACATTTTTCCTTAACTTTTTAATGTATAGATCAATCCAATAAGTCCAAACCGTGGCACTACGAGATTTCGGGTGTTTGAGTAATAACTTCACGGGGCCTTACAATTCTATATGTTACGACCCACAGCCGCAAGTCAGAAGTTATAATTTGACTCTTATCTCTCCCCGAGATAGTATCTTATTATTATTATTATGTTTCATTTCTGCCTTACATACTCGGTACATTCTTCGTATTGACATCCCTTTTCCTAGGGCACTGTGTTTCATGCCACATAGGTGTAGATAGGCGAGGTGATGACCATCCACTGTAGGCTGCCTCCAGATATCACCTTTTGGTTGGTGAGCTCCACATCTTCCTGGAGTATTGCCGAGTCACGTTCTATATATGTTACTTTGTTTTATGAGTTTGTCGGGGACCCTGTCCCGACTTATATATTATGGTCATGTTTTCTTAGAGGTTCTGCAGATGGTGTCTTGTGTATAGCTTTAGGTATGATATGTCAACGGCCTTGTCGGCCCCTATGTATCTATATAAATATTTTTTTTGAATTAGTTATGTGAGTTAAGTCCTAATATTGTCAATTACACATATAGATGTGGCCTATCATGGAACGTGATGAGTCTTATAGTAAAAAAAAGGGATAAGGTATGTGGCGCTCCATTGAATAGGCATCGGGTGCCAGTCGTGGCCCTCTGATTTGGGTCGTGACACCTTTCAGAGTGACGTAAGGTCATTTCACCTTCGATTAACGTTATGGACATCCTTACCATCAATATGTACCTTAATAGGATTCAAGGATCATACATGCTTAGAATAACTTTGTAAGGAAAGAACAACATGGACACCCTTAGTTGCTAGGAGTAGATCCATTATGAAATAACGTATCGTTTACGTTCATTTAACTTTAGATCATGCAAAATCGAAGAAGAAAGTTCCTTAGCATACCTTTGAAATCTTCTCTCCAATCGTCAACTAAGATCAATATGATCTTCTTACGTCTCAAATGATTAAACTTTCTTCGTCGTCATCACATAAGCGGTGTAACTCTCATATATCAAAACCAATATTCTAAAAGAAAACATACAACACCTCCCTTGTTTTTACTACATCCCATAAGTTACTAAATGTCACCAAATAGCCCAAACAACAACCAGTAGCTATATGGAACATAACCAACACAATAACACGTCGAGTGGCAAGCTCGATTTATGATTAACAAAATATTGTTCGAATTCAATCCTCTTCCATGAATCTTCCTACAACATCTATAACATCATACTTATGCTTACCATGTCATTTTCAGCCCAAAGCATCATAAGAATAATCTTCAAAAATAGTCTACACGCCTAGCACCTTAACCATTATCGTCAGCCTCTTATTTTTCATGTTATCTTCTTCAATCAGCTTAATTAGCACATAAATTGTTACACCCCATATTTTCGTACGTGAAAGTACGCCATAAGTAAATGGATAAAGGCTCAAAGTGAGATGTTACATCCCGCATTTTCGTACGTTAATGTTTCGTTGTAAGCTAATCGGTGTAAGTTCGGGAATGAGATTATTTTGATATTTATAAGCATTATGCTATTTCAAATAAGTGATGAGTAAATTCATGACGGTGAGAGGGTAAGAAAATCAAAGAAAATGAATTCGTCGAAGTTTGGCATTTGGGGATAAAATACGGTCCAAGCTATAATACCCTGTATTTATGAACTAGTGCCATACAAGGTACCACATGACCATGATTATAAGAAGTATAAAGTGTGTTAAAAGTGAGTAATATTTTAAGTAATTTGAGATGATTCTTAATTACGTGGATAATTGATTACTTATTGGATTAGTGGAGAATTACCAAGTTAATTAAGAAATTGGAAATTAATTAAAAAATTTTGGATTGTCATTTGGATAAGTTTCACCGTGGCAGAAAGGGCTTAAGTTATTGTGACTCTTTGGGTAAGACTTTGTTTTGGACATGACCCCTAAGAAACCATTCTTTACACGTGAAAGTCTTGGGATAAGACTTTGTCTTGGACATAACACATAAAAACCATTCTCTACAAAGTGTTTGGACGTGACATTATTTTGGGCATAACACCAATATGCATAATGATCCTTGTTTACCTTTGTTTATTTTCTTTATTAATGATATAACTTGGAGAAACTTGAAGACTGTCGCGCCCCCTTTTTTCCTCCGCGGGGAAGTTCGGGTTTCGGCATTCATGGGGGAGATAACTTGTTTCCTTTTGGGATTTGTGTATTTGAAGAGTCGCCACCTAAAAAATTATGGTGCGTTAGGACATCCTGAGCAATTAACTCATGGACTGGTTTGCATTACCAGAGATTTGGGTAAGGGCACGAAATAACCTTGAGCGGAAGGTGTTAGGTACCCCTATCGGTCCACAACGGTGGGTCCTGGCCGAACTCAAATTATGTGAATTAATCCTTTTACAAGCAATTTTCACACATATTTGCAAAGAAAAAGCATTTTTTACATTCTAAACGCAGGTATGATTCAGGTAAAGAGAGGTTTGAACAATTTGCATGTATGTAAAGCAAAGAAATTCATTTAACAACGGGAGTTGGGAAAGAGGGGTCCTAGGTTGGCTAGCCTACAAGATCATACCTACATAATGCCCGGTAATCACTGCTCAATGAGGGGCTACACGTGACATTAGCGCGTAGTCATCATATCCTTACTACCCAATCCCCTCCCGTTGGTCATAGCCTAAAGCGTTCTATCAACCTTAAAAGATGTCCTATACGTGCACTACCCGTCCCTTCCTTGTGGTCCTGGAGGTATTTAGGACCTCTAATTTAGGTAGTACTAGACCATCCTAAGGTACTTAAAGGAGAAAAATCTAGGCCTCAATCAAAACAGCTAGGACTGCATTAATGGGAAAACAATTAAAGGCTCACCATTTTACCTCCACTAGCAGAACAAATAAGTGCACGTCTCAAACAACAGTTTCAGGGATTTAAGAGAAAACCTTAGAACATGATATCTAGGTGAGCAGAGAGTATACAGAATTGAATTAGGACCAAAGTGTACTTGCCTACTGATTCTTTTAAACCTGTTGAGTGTGAGCAGTCTCAAATAACAAGGAGCAATTTTATAGTTTACAGAGTTTTTAGTCACCCTACAGGCTTGCCTAGGCGTGTAATATTGATATCCTATGATCATGATATCTATTATCGATTAAGAATGCAACAAAACAGTAAACAGTTTTAATCGGGCAATTTGGGTCCTATAGGCATGCTCTCTAATAAGATTAATTAAGGCAGCGATGAAAACTTATTGGAGAAACGGACAGATCAGTTGATTAAACCGATTCAGAAGCTATAAGCATGAGTTAAACTAATTTTTTAGATCTAACTAAACTGGTTTAAGATCCTATAGGCATGATTTCTAATTAAACATAAGGTGAAGCAAGCAGAATTTATTTGACCAAAGTGAAATCCCTATAGGCATGATTTCTATTAAAGCTGGTTTTAACTCCTATAGGATGGTATACAATTATTAAAAGCTGAATTTGATCTTATGAGCATGATGTCTAATTATATGAAAGTAAAGCAAGCAGAATTCATTGAAAACAAAGCAGATCCTATAGGCATGTCATCTAACAAACACCTTTGAATCGAAATGGACCCTATAGGCATGTTATCTACCCAATTGTACCCACAGTATGCGACTACCCACCCTTTTTCACTAATCTCCCCAATATTTATTTACAAATAATTATTACAGACCAAGAACTGAATATATTACATAAGTCTAAATATACATTAATCTATAGGCATCCTGAAGTAGGCCCAAAATGATTTCCAAGCTTTCAGTAGTCTCAAATTCCCCCAAAGTTCCATAGCCAATTCATGTCTAGGTGTGTCAGAGTTCCCTAAGGACCTCAAGGATCCCGGGAAGTGCTCACACCCAGAATTTTCCTCAAGTAAGAACTGATTTATGTGCAGTGTGGAAGTGCCAGCCCTGATATGCCAGAGTTCAGAGAGATCTCAAGGGTCTCAATGCAGTACACATATCAGAGGGGCAGGACTTAACAATTTAAGAGTAATGTGGGAGTGCATATGAATTGGTAAACAGTAGCAAATGGGGCCTTAGGAGCAAAAGATTTTCTGAAATTCATACTAGTTAAGGTGGAAAACAGTTTGAGAAAACATGTAGAATATTTTTGAGATCAGAGAGCATGTCACAGAACACATAGTTTCAGAAACATTTTGGACAACCAGACTTCTCACATGGAGGAAGGGGTAGGGGACACCTATGAATGCACCTTAGTGATAGCAAACAAATACACAGATTCCTCAAAAGTTGTGGGATTGACAAGTTAGTCACAGAGATTGCAACAAAGATTTGTTGAGAACACATAGGTATTTAGACATGACAAATACACATAACTAGGGAGAGAATACAAAGTATAGAGCAGAGATTGGCACAAATAGCCAGCCTTGGCTTACAGCCGACTGGATTAGCAAGAATTACAAGTAACAGAAAAGAATAGAGAGCCTAAGAGAGTGAGAGTATAGATGAACTAGTCTCGTCCAGAAGTGAGTATAGGTAAAGGCATATATAGTAATCAAGAGTTAACAAAATAAAGTAAAGAATCAATCATGTAGCAATTAGGGAAATTTACAGAATTAGTCACACATATGAAATCAGTAAAGTCTTCCCCTTAATCAAGGGATAATCAATCAACGGTAAAAGCAGGACAAATATTTAAGGAAAGAAATCAAGTAAGACTTAGATACAGAGTAGGTAATTAAGGGTGAATGAACAGGGGTCCAATTAAGGAAATAGTTAGTAAGAATCAGCGAGTAACATCGTTGATTCAAAAAGGCAAGAGAAGACTAATTAAGGCAAGAAGTTCAATCATACTGAGAAAAGAAGTAAGAATCAAGGATTTTGTTAGGGAAAAGGGTTCAATTCAAACCGAAAATAAGAACTTCAGACTAATCAAGGGTTTAACTAAGAAGAAAATCAAGTAAAGAGTAAGCAAATATCGCTGACAACTCAAATAAAGCAAGAAAAGAGTAGTCAGAATGAACATAGACATATAAAATCAGTAGAAAAGTTGAACCAAGAACTTAATAGAGGCATATTAGGATAAAAATCACAAGACATCGAATTATTCAAAAGAAAATCACAGGAACCAAAGCATGGGACAAAGTTAGTACACAAGTAACCTAGACAAACTCAGAACCCACACAATAATGTCGAAAAATTAGGGGTTTCAGTATAAACAAGTTAAGGTTAGAGCAAACCCTACGAAATCGGTTAAAAAACATAAGAAGTAGAAGATTAAACACCCAAAATTATCAAATGTTTTGGAAAAAGAACTTTCGGAAACCCTAGTTTAGAAAAAATGGAAAACCAACAAAAAATCAGAAGGTTCTTGTTAAAAAATTAGGAGATTCTTGTAAAACTCATACGAAATAAGTTTGATCTATCTCAGATCTTGCACAAATCTGAGAAGTCCAAAGGACAAAAATTAAGGTTTCGAGAAGAACAATACAGAGATGAAGAAGTAGGCTTAGAAACCCATAGATCATAGGCGATATAGGAAGATCTTACTCACAATCGAACCGGAGCAGCCTAAAACAGGCGAGCAAAGACCAAAGGTGTAAGCAAACTTACCCTGGTCCCTTGAGGACCCCGGAGATGGTGATACTAGTACAGGAGAGGCCATTAGAGGCCTGGGGATGGTGAGAAACCACCGTGAATAGCCATCGATGAGTGATGGTGATGATGGATTAGGGTTAGGTTTTGAGAGCATTGGAGAGGAAAGGGATTTTAGGGCGGCTGTGTGGGTGAGAATGACCGGGTTTTGGGGGGGGGGGGTCGTTTGGTTAAAAAAAGGAAAAGGGTTAATTGGGGTTGTTGATCTCTATGATCAACAGCCGAGATTGAAAGAGTTTGGGGCCAGGTCGGGCATTAAGGTTGGGCTGGGTAGGTTTAAGTTAAAATTGGGCTGGGTATTGGGTCAAATTAGGATCAGAATTGAATAGGAAATAGGGCCAGATTTTAAATACCAATTTTAATAACTATGTAATTTATAAAAAATAATAAATGAGTACCAAAAAATATCTTTGTGCACTAAAATGATTTAAAATAGTTATTTAACATTTTAAAAATATAAAAGATTATTTTATGCATAAATAGTATAATTATACATTAGTATGACCTATTATTGCAAAGATGTGTAATTTAGCATGAAAAATATAAATTTAATTACAAAAAATGCACAAAAAAATATTTAAACACTATGTTGGCATAAATAATGAATCTAGATGGCTAAATCATTACAAAAGTAGTAGGGAGAATAGATATTGGATATTGATATAATAAAAAGGGGAAATAAATTAATTTGGAGCCTTTTATAAACTATAGAAAAATTATAAAAAATACTTATGGATGCTTATAGCTGCATATGTACTATGTATTAAAATATGTGGAAAAATATGGGTATGAAAAAAGACATGATAGATGAAGGCCGAAAGAATTTTTTGAAGATGTAGATTATGGAGTGAATATTAGTCGGATAAGAAATAACGTGCTATGATATCAAGAATATCATACGGATTTTTCCCCTACTCTGATCCGCCATTACGTGTTTCATCATGATTGGTATGTGTTGGAAGGATTGTCAAGTGAATCGGTTCAGGTATGCTAAGGCTATCCCTTCTTTCTTTTGGCATGATTTATACGACACAATCGAAACGAGCAAATGCACAATTTCCATAAATGACTCTATTCATAGAAATACTGGAGATGCTTATGTTCTTGATTCCCCTATGTGTCATATTATTCTATCATCTGTTCATGGGTCTTANTTACTTTACTACGTTATACGACTACGTACTAACGAAGTACGTTAGTATATATATATATATATATATATATATATATATGGGATATGGGAAAAGGTAACGACGTTATATACGCACCACTACCTGATCAACTGGTATACGTTGATGATTTGCCCACAGTGGTCGAGATGATATGAGGGGATGCCCTCAGAGGCTTGATGATGTTATGAGAATATACCCATGCATGGTATGACATTTATATGCATGTGCATAACATTATAATACTAAATGATTCATAGAGCTATTCAAATATACATGTTGAGTCTTTTACTCCATGTTTCTCTCATGTCTATTGTTTACTGATTTTCATTCCTTACGTACTCGGTACATTATTTGTACTGATGTCCATTTTTTCGGGGGACGCTGCATTTCATGCCCGCAGGTCCCAATAGACAGGTTGAGAGTCCTCCAAGTTGTCTATTAGCTCAGCGGAAGATGTGGTGCGCTCCATTTGCTCCGAAGTTGCTTATTTGGTTAGTATGGTTTAGACATGTATTGATTGGTATGTCGGGGCCCTGTCCTGTCCTTATAACGTTTATGTACTCTTAGAGGCTTGTAGACATATGTCATGTATATGAAAGATTGTATGGCCTTGTCGGCCTATCTTCAGTGTACGAGTGATTATTTTGGCCTTATAGGCTCGTACGTCATATGTATAAGTCAGTATATCAGGTTGGGTCATTTTATGTCGAGTGTTCTCTCATATTTTATTCTTGTTACCTCATACGGCCCTTTTGGCCCATTTACCCATGTTGATGTAATGAGAAAGATACGTTACGATGGTACTCCGTTGAGTAAGGGCACCGGGTGCCCGTCGCGGCCCATCGGTTTGGGTCGTGACACGGATAATCTTAACAAAAGCATCCACAACATAATGGAACTATTTATAACAATTTTCAGCCACAAAAAACTATATATATAGCCTCAACACAGCCCACAAAAGAGATAACGATTCCTTATGCCATGTCAATTACTATCTTATAGATTTCCTCTCAAACAACTCAACCAACACATGATTAACCTTATGCACAACCATGAACATGATTTAGTTACCTTACAAAGTAGATACAACTTGAAATCCTCAGCTGGTGTAGCTCACAACAACCCTCAATCACACCACAACACTATAGGAGTTGTATTATCTTCTTGAATCAGCTTTTGTGTTCAAGTTGGTGTGTAAACACTTGTATTTTGCCTTGAAACTCTAATATATATGAAAGAGAGACTGATTATTTCCTTAATAAACAAGAAAGCACGAAATCTAAGGTTTCTTCACTTGAAGAATCCTCCAAAACAGCCACAAGATGAAGGACTATGATCTAGCAAGCACCACAGGATCTCTAGAGATGGATTCATGTTTTTCTCTTTGGTTTTCACTCGAGAATAATGGATACTGATTTGAGAGTGTTTTGGGAGAGTATAGAGTCTGGTTGGATTGAAAAAATTAATCCAAATGAGCCTTTCCCCGATCTTTAAAGGTTGGAAAATCATCCACCCTAAGTGGGTCCCATTGGGAGCTTTTTGCACGGTCTCGCTAAAATACGAATATCTTTGTACTCCGATGTCGTATTGACAATAGGTTTAATGGGTTGGAAACTAGACTCGTAGAAATTCAATTTGATATGTGGGTAATCCCGTATTCCAAGTATATTGTGAGAAAATCTTATATACATTTGACCTAAGTTCCAACACATTTATGAATGTAACTTGTGATGACCTTTGCCAACTTTTGTTCCACAACTCGTTTGACTTCAAACGTAACACACGACTATCATAAAATAACCTATTTATCATGTTAAGAACCCTAGTCTCACCGCTAAAGTACATGTTATAACGTTCCCAACTTGTCGACTTTCGACAAAACTTATTTTCTTCGATTTGTTTAGCTTCTAAGACTCCAACCCTCTTGGTACTTGTTATTCATGATCTTAAATATCCGTAACCTCCAAGGCAACATGATTAACTTACTTTATATACTCTTAAAAAGGTTCTCATTTCGAGCTTACATCAATTGACATACGACGTACTCTCATGTACGAAAACATGGGGTGTAACAAATACATCGGAGAACTCCTGCACCACGGGCACTGAATCAATCATGGGAGTCTCCACGGCAGTATTTCAAACATAAGCCGAATAGGCCAAACAACCTTTCTTGACTAGATGTAAGAAAGAGATAAACCGACTAGATGTACTGATAGATGAGCCCCTCCACTCCAATCTAGGCAACTCTAGCATCACTAAGGTAACAGTCTTGGCATGACAATCAAGAACGACATGGTACGAAGACAACCAGTCAAAGCACAGGATAACCTCAAAATCGGTCATATCAAGCAACAGAAGATCTACTCTGGTCTCATAATCACAGAAAGTCATAATAGACGACTAGTAAACCCGATCCACAACAACAGAATCACCCACTGCCATGGACACATATACTAAAACACCCAAGGACATAACAGAGACATCCGGATAAGGAGAAAATAGAGAAGATACATATGAATAAGTAGACCCTAGATCGAATACTATCGAAGCATCCCTATTGTAGACAAAAATAATGCATATGATTACGGTGTCTGAGGCTACTATATCTGGTCTGGCTGGAAAGGCATAAAACCTAGCTAAAGCGCTACCTGGCTGGCCTCCACCTCTAGGGCGACCCCTACCCACCTGACCTCCGTTTCTGGCTGGCTGGACGGGCAATGCGGCAGCTGGTGCGGTGATCATAGTTTGATGGCCTTGTTGTACTACTTGCCCAGAAGCCAGGGGAATAACCTCCTTAAATGACCAAGCTCCCCGCACTCGTAGCAACCTCTCGATACAGAAGGCTGCTGACCCTGAGTCAGACCCTGGTGACGTGAATATCTACTGGAGAAACCCTGAATGGCCAGTGGACGGTAGGTTCTCTCTGGAATAGCGCTGAAGTAGGGTCGCGCTGGAGCACTCCAAGTAGGCGGTGGTGCTGAATACGTGGGTCTAC
This sequence comes from Nicotiana attenuata, assembly GCF_001879085.1. Classification (NCBI taxonomy): domain Eukaryota; kingdom Viridiplantae; phylum Streptophyta; class Magnoliopsida; order Solanales; family Solanaceae; genus Nicotiana; species Nicotiana attenuata. The sequence continues at coordinate 52,016,100 of NC_032000.1, forward strand.
TAAACTGGCCCCTCACGAACTGACCTTTGCCCCCAGACAGGGCACCACTAAATCCGCCAGAATACCGAGGCCGCTTCTCCCCCATTGTATATAATCTGTCCTGGCTGCAGATACCCTCAATCCTTGATCATGTCTAATTCACATTCAAATAACAAGTATGAAACGATCGATGCAATTATGAAACCCAACGCGAGTTAAGGTCTAATACCACAGGAAGTTTAGATCAATGCTAAGGTAAATGCTCAAGAAGAGAATGTGAAATAGCTAAGTTAGACTTTCAAACAATAGTGGGTAATTGTTATCTAAGTTGATAGTTAAGAAATTAAAAAAAATAGTAAAAACTAGATAATGAAATGTTTTTCGTGTTTTAATCAATTAAGGGAGAAGCCTAGGGGTGTAACCTTCACCTAGGTGTAAACCTAATGGGTATAGTAAATTAAAGCTTGCTTGGTAGTCGGGGTGTGTTATGACTCTCAATTCACAAGTACCCACTCAATACCTCTCGGTCGAAGAGTGATTATGCCCAAATTGGCTTTCGATACCAAATGGGTAGCAATCTAAGTGTCACAACCCAGCCTAGGGTCGTGACAGATAACCGACACTAATTGTTGATCATCACTAAACTTGTTGATAATCTATAAACCATGAATATAAATAGATGAATTGAACAAGCAAAAGCATAGGTGATAAGAACTGTACAATCTGGAAAGCTGACAAGGCTAATACAAGTTGACATATAGAAATATACTAATTGCACAGGTGCATATCTACAAGCCTCTAGTAGTGCTGAACTGAAAAAGTACTGGACGAAACAAGGCCTCGTCATACCCAAACTAGGTTAGTGTACACTTACCAAAAGATAAGTAACTCTATGAGTAAGCGCAGTGACTCCAACAGGTGGTGGATGGCCTACTACTGTGGTTCAAACGATGATCTATCTGTACCTGTGTGACACGAAACACAGTGCCTCCGAAGGGACGTGAGTACCATATGCATAAAGTATTTAGGGTGGAAAGCACATGTAAAGCATACTAAAGTATGACTGTAAGCTTGAAATTTGACTATAAGCTGAAAGCTATACAAGAGTCTGAACTAGCAACTGATCTGGAACTGAACCAAAGTTTAAGCTGAAACTGTTCTGAAATTGAACAACTATCTAAACTGGTACCTGTCTTATGTAATGGGCTATGTCCCCCAATCAGGTAATTATAAAACTGAACTAGCCTCATCTATAGTAATGCAATGGAAACTATACCTATGTACAAATATATAACATGCCTGACTGGTGTTATGGGCTATATTCCCCCAACAGGTAAATGTAATCAACATGCCCGACTGGTGTCATGGGCTATCTCCCCCCAGCATATAATCAATAGGGCTCATTGGCATTATGGGCTATCTCCCCCCCCCCCCCCCAGCATATACAATAGGCCTTGGTGGTGTTATGGGCTATATCCCCCCAACATAATCAATGTAAGCATGTATGAGGCATTACACATGTGGCAACATCATATGGACTCAAGAGATCATGAGGGAAACCACAAACGGAATCACAAATGTATTCTGACGCTCGTCATCCATAAGTTGGGTTGATGAGCCTATCCCCATTTTAGGAAGAAATTGAGTATGTACATAAGATACAAAGTTTCATTAACTCATTAGGATCCCTGTTTTCAATTTAGAACCAAGAAACTCAAGATTTGTCCAACTCTTCAAATTTCCAAAAATTTCGGCAACGTTTTTCCTAAAACTGGATGATCCCCAAAAACAACAGTAAGCACCACAATATACACGGAATGGATACCCGAACAAGATGATAACAACAAACTAAAGGAGATCCATATGGGCGGTGATACAACCTATGACGTATGCCTTCATGATAATCGGGACATCCCATGGACTTGTCTTTTCGGCGTCATTCAATGCACAGTCGATTCCCATTCTTCAAAGTGATAGTACCGTCGTCGATTCAGTTTTTCAAGAACGCATTGATTGCGCCTGCCGATCCGTCTTTCAAATGCATTGATGGCCGTGTTATTACTCCCTGTAAATAGGGGCATTCCGACACTATCTCTTTATCCAAGTGCCTTTCTCTATTCGTTCATCCCTGTCTTCTCACTATCTTCCTCCATTGCTAACCACCATGTTTGGGGTTTATGGCTTTAAGGTTGTATGACAATATTTTCATCAGTTGTGCGGTGGCCTTCTGCATGAGCTTCCCCTTGTCGAGCGAGATCATACCGTCTTGTCGCTATTGTTGTTGTTGTTGTTACGCCTGTTACTGATGTCGTTATTGGCTCGAGGTGATGATACAGGGGCGGTCGACTTCCTCTGATCTAGAAGGATGTTTGGACTCAACACCGCTGCTCGGGAGAGTGTTCGGATTATACACCACTGCTCACTCTCCTACCCTGGCCTGGTGTGGCACTTCATTCCTTGGGTTTTTTCCTAAGGGATAAAATGGCACAACCGGCCGCTGAGGCTGGTGCCCGCCGAATCTTCAACCTTTGGCTTCGGCGGGCCATGTCTCTTTTCTCCGCCTCTTCTGCATCCGTCCCCTTTCATCTTCTTCATCTTCTCCCTCAGAGATATTATTCCACGGGATCGAGCTGGGAACCTAGAGGAGGTGTCGGTCGAAGGGATCACCTTCGACGATGCAAGTTTGAGGAGGTGGCGATCGGAGATGCTACTACCGGAGATGGTCTTTCGAGGGTAGACTAGGCTCTTAGGCTTTTACTATGGGTGTGCACCCCTTCGCTTCTTTGTTTCTGTGTAAGGACCCCTTATGGGCTTTTGTAATCATATGTAAGGACGCCTCGTGTAACCAAACATTTATGAATATAAAGATATTTTCTCGACTTTCGTCTTTGATGCTCGCCATATTCTTTTTACATTTGTGGAGACTTCTGAATGTATGCCTCTACTGACTATTGTCCATATCTAACCCGGATGCGAGTATTCTTTCTGGTTTTCGGTTGATAAAAACCGCACCTGTCGGAACCCTCTTTTGTTTGTCGGGCCAAGCTTGAATTGATCCGATAGATTCAGACCGTCGAGACCCTTGGGTCATATGAAAATAGTACCTCGAGCGTGGAAATTGTCAAGAGCGATCTCCGAGTGAGGGTTAGCTTTAGGCACCTGGAAACCGCTTTGAACATGATGTAAATAGCCTTTAAGGCGTCGTAGATAGGTCCCAGATGAGGGGTCGCCAGACTTTAGGCGATATCCTGAGGTCGAACCCTTATAGACGGAGCTCGAAGTGCTTATTTTTCTTCTTGAGAGGAGCCTTCGAGATAGGGTACCATCTCGAATCCTGCAATGGTGCTAAATGCTTCCTGGAGTCTAACTTGTTTTTGATGGAGGTCCTCGAGGTCGGGTACCACCTCGAGACTGGAGATGATGCGGTTGGATTCTTAAAGCCTGGCTTCTTTTTGATGGAGATCCTAGAGGTCGGGTACCACCTCGAGACTGGAGATGATGTCGTTGGCTTCTTAAAGCCTGGCTTTTTTTGATGGAGATCCTCGAGGTCGGGTATCACCTAGAGACTGGAGATGATGCCGTTGGCTTCTTTTTGATGGAGATCCTCAAGGTCGGGTACCACCTCGAGACTGGAGATGATGCCATTGGCTTCTTAAAGCCTGGCTTCTTTTTTATGGAGATCCTCGAGGTCGGGTACCACCTCGGGATTGGAGATGATGTCGTTGGCTTCTCAAAGCCTGGCTTCTTTATGATGGAGATCATTGAGGTCAAGTACCACCTCGGGATTGGCAATGATGCCGCTTCTTCATATATATATATATATATATATATATATATATATATATATGTCGCTCCCGCTCATTTAGAGATCTCCCCATTTTAGATAGTTATCCTCTCGTTTCGGCATTTCGGCCCTTCATTACCTTAGCGCTAAAGTATTTGTGCAGGTTCCTGCTTCAGTTCTTCTAGTCTCGCCATAGCCATGATTATTACATTGGGGCCTGTTCGGCAAAGAGGGGAGAGTTCCGCTCCCGATGCTCAAGATCAAAGAGAGAATTCCTTGAAGATTATTTCTTCGATAGGAGAGAGGTACCTTGAGTTAGTGAGGAGAGATTGCGGATGGGGGAGAGAGTAGTGTTACAGACTCTTTCCGCGGATGAGGGCTTCTCGGATCATGTTGATGGATTCCTGAATGGGTACACATATCCTTTCACACTGGGGCCCCTCGATAGGGTTGTGCTCGACTTATGTTTAAGGTATCGAGTTACCTTGGCGCAGATACATCCGTCGTTTTGGCGAGTGGTGTTAATGATGAGGTTCTTTGCGGAGAAGGCGGAGCTTGAATTTATGCTCAGTCATCTCATTAGGCTTTATTGGCCCTTCAGCTATCGAGGTCTGCTAACCTTGCGGTGTCGGTCGACCACGCCCTTCGTTGTTGACGATGAGGAAGATGGAGATTGGGGGTGGATGAGTCGGTTCGTCTGGGTTCGGACGATTGACGTTATCCCTGTGGAACTTATGCCATTCCCCGAGGAATGGAACTATGCACGTAAGTGGTACATCCCGTGCCTTCTCAGATTTCTTTATGGCGAAGGCTTGTTTGTAACCGTGTTTTTATCTTTTCTGTAGCGATTTCATCGGCATCGAGCGATGTTCCTGATCTGCCTGGTTAGTTCCGGAAGTTGGCGACCTACTCGACTTGTAACGAGCGTAGGTGGCGAGCCATGCCCCGGGGCAGATGGGAAGCAAACATCACGGTATGTGTGTGTACTAATTTTTCCTTACCCTCTGCTGTAGGTGTCAGATAGCCTTCAGCGGCGAGGTCGTGCTTCTCCGGAGAGGGGGAGGGGTTGCTAGCTTCCGGGCTAAAGAATGATAATAATAAGCGGGACATGCATTCGCAGGGCGATGGCGCTCAGAGTAAGGCGAAACGGGGCCGGGGCTTCGAGACTGAAATGCCGTTTGCGCCTGCCGCGCCCGTAGTTCCTGATTCTGAAAAGGTGGTTTCTACGAGCGACCGTGCTTTGACCGGAGTCGCTTCTTCCAGGGCTGAGGAGAATAGATTAACACATTTGCCTTCGGTCTTCGAGGAAGTCCACTGGATTCACTTTGCAGTGAGTTTCAACAAAGGCCTTTTGAATCCCGCGTCTTGCTTTCCTTATCGAGTTTTCTTCTGCAGGCTTTTGACAGGATTAGGTCTGAGCTGCTCCGTCATGGAGCTAGGTTTCAAAAAGCTCCGGACGAGGATAGATCCCTTAGGCTCCTTTGAAAGGAAAAGGAAGTCGAGCTGGCACACTTGCGATATGAGGCGTGCCGGAGCTTGAATTACGAGAGCTACTTGATGGAGCACGTAATTTTCCGTCCCGGGTGCGTATGCATTCCGCCATTTAGCTTCTGAGGCTAACACTTCATTTATTCCAGTTGCAGAAAAATACGAAGGCCCTGGAACGTCTTTGGGATGAAGCCGACCAAATCAAGATTGACTTTGACGAGCTAAGAGCTCGGGCGAAGGTTCAGGCTTCAGAGGAGAAGGATGCCTTGGATAAAGTTCCTTTCTTTGAGGTACAACTCCATTTAGCTCGTGATAATGCTTTAGTTCAAGCGGATATGATCACGAAGCTCGAATCCGAGCTTTTGACGGTCAGGGCTGAGATCGTTGATGCCCGTACCGGAGCAGTACTGAGCCGAACTAAGGCCGATTAGGAGATGGCGATTTATTTGAAGGATGCTACCGATGCTCAAGCCGAGTTGAAGAGGGTCCTCGATCGTGAAAAGAGGATCAAAGAATACGCTCGTTGTAAGTCTCGAAGAAAGATTCTCGAGAAGATCCGCGCCAGGGGTTTTGTCCTCTCGGAAGAGTTGGCGCGAGCAAGGGCAGACGAGCGTGATGCTTGGTTACTCCTGTCCGACACCGAGGAGAGTGACGATGAGGGCGGTAGGCTGTAGTTCCCAGGGGTAGGACGTAGATTTTTTCCATTTTGTATATAGCATTTCCAAGCATGTTTGTAGATGGAGAATGTGCTTTTTCGCGTATGTGTATAAAAGAAAACCTTGTGGCTTTACTTCTTATGTACCCCTTTCTTTCTCGTATTTGGCCAGGTGAATTGGTCTCAGAGTCGGTGAGAATCCTTAGATTCGTGATATGGTCCTGGGGCTCATTAGGCTGGCCCGAGGGCTCTTACGCGCTCGGTCGATGCGACCTTTAATATAAGCTGGCGTTTGAGCTCTAATGCTTTTGCTCAACTATTTTGGGTTTAGTCTCTTAGTCGGGTTTCGACTCGAGCTCGTTTGTCCCTCAAGCTTTTATGTTTGCATGGGCTGGCAAAAATGGCTCTTACGCCTTTGATCGAAGCGATCTTTTATGTGCGTGGCCTTGAGGCTCATTAGGATGGCGACAATGGCTCTTACGCTTTGCTTTGAGGCATATTTAGTTAACTACTTTGGGTTCTGTCTCTAAATCGGGTTACGACTCGAGCTCATTTGACCCTCAAGTTTTCATGTTTGTGTGAGCTGGCGACAATGGCTCTTACGCTTTGCCCTGAGGCAGATGTAGTGAACTGTTTTAGGTTCTATCTCCGAATCGGTTTACGACTCGAGCTCAATCGTCCCTCAAGTTTTCATGTTCGTGTGAGCTGGCGACAATGGCTCTTAGGCTTTGGGTCGAAGCGACCTTTTATTGCCTTTTTTTCCCCTAGTTAAGGACTTTTTGAAGTAATTTTTGTCTGACCCGTCATCGGTTCGGGAAGAACCTCGTCATTTCGTGGCGATGATCGAGCACCCGTATGGTTTGGCTCGGAGGTTGAGTATCTTGAAGCCAATGATGTGGAGCTGACGTGGCCGAAGCTCTTTGGCCTATGTTGAGGGTAGCCTATTTAACCGATTCTTTTCGAAGTAATGTCCTATGATTTTGTAGCGATGGTCGGGCGTCCCCGAGTTGCATTAGCTTGAATGGTACAGCCGTATGACCGTAGTCATTTGTGCTTGGCCGGAGCTATTTTTGGTCCCGAGTGTAGTAGTTTAGGTGTCTATATCGAGGGTATGCCTTTTCAGGGATCTTACAAGTTCGATATATAGCCTAAAATTCGGGATCGAGTTTATGCCTCTAGTAAGGTCTTACAAAATTTTCATGCCTTTGAGGTCTTACAGTTTTGTTGATACTTGGTACAAGTATGATTCATGCCTTGCTTGAGGTCTTACAGTTTTGTCGATACTTGGTACAAGTATGATTCAAAGACAGTTTTGTCGATACTTGGTACAAGTATGATTCATGCCTTGCTTGAGGTCTTACAATTTTGTCGATACTTGGTACAAGTATGATTCATGCCTTGCTTGAGGTCTTACAAGACCGGGTTTGCCTGCTCGGGGTCTTATCGCCTCGGGTTTTTTTACTGAATGGCGATTGGCGACAGTCTCCGAGTTGTCGAGGTTGTTTTGGCTCGGGAGCCGTTACTCTGCAGCTCGGTATTGCCTCATTGAGGGCTTACAATTTTGAAGATTCCGACCCTGAGGTCGTGCAATTTTTGAGTTTTCGACTCCAGTCCTCGAGTGTCGGGGCACTTTTGGCCTTAGAGGTGTTTCATGATTTTCACGCTGCCTCGTAGAGGGCTTATGAGTTTGGAATTTCGACCCTGATGTCATGCGGATGCCGAATCATTGATGTCAGTCTCCGAGTATTCAGGACGTTTTTGATGGAGGGATCGTTTTGGCGAAAATGCTGAGTTTCCTTTGGAGTATGAGATGCTTTGGCAAAAGGTGTTCTTTGATTGCTTGGCACTAGTACATGTGCTTCCGCCCTCGTGTAACGACCCGGCCGGTCGTTTATGGAATTTACGCCCCGATCCCCTATTAACTATTTTCCCCAAGTTTATTTCTGCTATTTTGATTTGCCGGGATGTTCGATTTTGAGTTTCGGAGAGTTTTGGGACACTTAGTCCCTAAATGAGAGCTTATAAGTTGGAAAATTTACCGTAGTCCGAACAGTGTGAAGACGGCCTCAGAATAGAAATCTGATGGTTCCGTTAGCTCCATTAGGTGATTTCGGGTTTAGGGGCGTGGTCGGATTGTGTTTTGGAGGTCCGTAGCTAATTTAGGCTTGAAATGCCGAAGGTTGAATTTTGGAAGTTTCCGGTTCGATAGTGAGATTTTGATCCGAGGATCGGAACGGAATTCCGAGAGTCGCAGTAGTTCCGTTATGTCATTTGGGATGTGCGTGCAATGTTTCAGGTCATTCGGTCGAGGTTTGGTAGACTTTTTAATCAAAAATGTATTTTTAGAGTTTTTGGAAATTTTAAGCTTGAATTCGATGAAAAGTAGGTGTTCTGATGTTCTTTGTAGCATTCCGGAGGTTGGAACAAGTTTGAATGAGGTTTTAAGAGATGTTGGTGCCATTGGTTGAGGTCCCCGGGGGCCTCGGGTGTGTTTCGGAGGCTCATTGGGTCATTTTCAGTTGTTAAAAAGTTGCAGAAATTCAGGTTTAGGTGTTGCAGACATTTCTTCATCGCGATCGCGTGGGGTGTATCGCGATCGCGAAGTCTTAGGCGAGGCTGAGGGAATTTTTCTATTCGCGTTCGCGTGAAGAGGGATGCGAACGCGTAGCTTAGGGCAGTGTCGAATCGCGAACGCGTGGTCTAGGCCGCGCTCGCGAAGAGGAAATAAGGCGGAAGAGGTTGGTCAGTCTTTTCTCTACGCGGTCGCGTGGAGTCGACCGCGATCGCGTAGGTCGAGGAAGTTAGAGCACCGCATTCGCGGATGGGGTTCCGCGTTCGCGTAGAGTAATCTGAGTCGCGTGAAGTTTTGCCCTTCGCGATCGCGACTGTCCTTACGCGATCACGATTAAGGAAATCCCTGGGCAGAATATTAAGAATCCCAAATCGAGGGTTTAAGCTTATTTTCAAAATTTCCGAATTTGGGAGCTCGGGAGGGGCGATTTTTGAAGACCTTTGCACTTGGGCAACTTGGGTAAGTGATCTCTACCCAACTTAGATCAATTTTCATGGTTCCTAACATGAATGTAGCCCTTAAATTTCAAATTTGTTGGAAAAATTGGATAAACTTCATAGACCGAATTATTGGGTTTTGATTGGGTTGTTGGCATCCGATTTGAGAGATTTTTATATGAATAGGCTCGTGTGGGTGTGAGGATTCTGAAAATATAAATTTAACCCGATTTCGAGACGTGGGTTCGAGGGGCGTTTTGGTCATTTTACATAATTTCGCATATTAACTTAGAATTTAATTGTAGAATCAGTTTCTTGAAGTATTATTACATTATGAAATGGAATTGAACAGATTCGGGCCATTTGGAGTCGGATACTCGTGGCAAGAGCGTGGTTTCTAGTTGATTTTGAGCCGGTTCGAGGTAAGTGGCTTGTCTAACCTTGTGTGCGGGACTTGTCCCCTTAGGATTGATATTGTGGTAGTTAAAATGCCTCGTACGTGAGGTGACGAGCGCGTACTTGTGCTAATTGTTGGAAATCCGGTTTTTCTTTAAAAATAACCTTGAATTGTGTTCCTCCTCTCCTTGCTTATACTGTTTATATATTAAACCTGCTGTAGCTTAGAGAAACATGTCTACTTGACTAAATTGCTCTATCTGTCTTAACTGCCTTAATTGTACTACGTGAATCATGCTAGGTTAGGATTACCTGCTTCACTTTGATATGAAATTAATTGGATTAAATTCTTGAAGTTGATGTGTATTTACTTTGGGACTACGGAACGATATTCCGGGAGATCCCCCACACTTTATTTTGGGACTACGGGACGGTATCTCGGGAGCTCCCCTGTATGTTTACTTTGGGACTACGGAATTGCATTCCGGGAGATCCCCCTGCACATTTATGAGTTGGACTACGGGACTGCACCCGCGAGATCCACTGGATATGTTATTTATATTTGGGGACTACAGGACGGTATCCTGGGAGATCCCCGATTGTTATCTCGGGACTGAGTTATATCTTTACTGTGTTTTACTTGCCTTTGTAATAGTTGTTGTTGTCCTTTATATCTTGTGTTATTTAATTACACTGTCATTTCACACTGTTAAAACTGTATCTTATTTAACCTCAGTAGGGCCCTGACCTTCCTCTTCACTACCCAACCGAGGTTAGGCTTGGCACTTACTGAGTACCGCTGTGGTGTACTCATGCCCTTTCTGCGCATGTTTTTCATGTGCAGATCCAGGTACTTCTGCACAGGCTTACCATCCTTGAGGCAGGGAGAGCTTTTGCAGACTTCAAGGTACATCTGCCGCGTCCGCAAACCAAAGAGCCTCTGTTTTTATTCTATCTTTTAGTATTAGCCCTTCTATCATACTGTTGATGTAGACATTCCGGAGTTAGAGCTTTTTTTCTTGCTATATTTCTTTCAGCTTGTGTTCCCGTGAGTTTCCGGGTTTTGGGATAGTGATGTAGAAGTTTGAGATATTGTGTTGTAATTGCCGAGCGGCATTCTATATACCGTTCCTTTTAGTTATTTTGGTTTTTGAATTATACTTCTGCAAGTTTCGATTTGTTTTTCGCACTTGTTAGGCTTACCAGTCGTAGAGACTAGGTGTCATCACGACAATTCACGGAGGGGTTGGCGGAGATTTATATCCAGGAGATTGTCCGTCTGCATGGTATTCCAGTTTCCATTATTTAAAACAGAGGTACTCAGTTCACATCGCGGTTCTAGAGAGCCGTACAGCAGGAGTTGGGCACTCGAGTGGAGTTGAGCACAACATTTCACCATCAGACGGATGGACAGTCCGAGCGCACTATTCAGATTCTTGAGGATATGCTCCGTGCGTGTGTGATGGTGTTTGGGGGTTCTTGGGATCAGTTCTTTCCATTAGCGGAGTTTGCTTACAACAGTTACCAGTCCAGCATTCAGATGGCACCGTATGAGGCCTTATATGGTAGGCGATGTAGATCTCCGGTGGGTTGGTTCGAGCCTGGTGAAGCCAGATTATTGGGCACAGATTTGGTTCAGGATGCTTTGGAGAGAGTCAAGGTGATTCAGGATAGACTCCGTACTGCCCAGTCCAGACAGAAGAGTTATGCGGACCAGAAGGTTCGTGATGTTTCCTATATGGTTGGAGAGCAGGTTCTGCTTCGGATTTCGTCTATGAAGGGCGTTATGAGATTTGGGAAGAAGGGGAAGTTGAGTTCGAGGTTTATAGGCCCTTTTGAGATATTGAGGCGTGTTGGGGAGGTTGCTTACGAGCTTGCCTTACCTCCTAGCTTAGCAGGAGTTCATCCGGTATTTCATGTTTCTGTGCTCCGGAGGTATCAAGGTGATCCGTCCCACGTGTTGGATTTCAGCTCAGTCTAGTTGGAGAAGGATCTATTTTATGTTGATGAGCCAGTGGCAATTTTGGACAGACAGGTCAGGAAGTTGAGGTCAAAGAACATTGCGTCCGTGAAGGTCCAGTGGCGGGGTCAGCCGGTCGAGGAGGCGAGCTGGGAGACCGAGTAGGATACGCGCAGCCAGTACCCCCATCCTTTCACTACTTCATGTATGTCTTTTTGCTCGTTCGAGGACGAATGAATGTTTAAGTGTGGGAGGATGTAACGACCCAGCCGGTCGTTTTTGGAATTTATGCCCCGATCCCCTATTAACTGTTTTCCCCAAGTTTATTTCTGCTAATTTGATTTGCCGGGATGTTCGATTTTGAGTTTCGGAGAGTTTTGGGACACTTAGTCCCTAAATGAGAGCTTAAGTGTTGGAAAATTTACCGTAGTCAGAACAGTGTGAAGACGGCCACGGAATGGAAATCCAATGGTTCCGTTAGCTCTGTTAGGTGATTTCGGGTTTAGGGGCGTGGTCGAATTGTGTTTTGGAGGTCCGTAGCTAATTTAGGCTTGAAATGCCGAAGGTTGAATTTTTGATGTTTCCAATTCGATAGTGAGATTTAGATCCGAGGGTCGGAATGGAATTCCGAGAGTTGCAGTAGTTCCGTTATGTCATTTGGGATGTGCGTGCAAAGTTTCAGGTCATTCGGACGAGGTTTGGTATACTTTTTGATCAAAAATGTGTTTTTAGAGTTTTTGGAAATTTTAAGCTTGAATTCGATGAAAAGTAGGTGTTCTGATGTTTTTTGTAGCATTCCGGAGGTTGGAACAAGTTTGACTGAGGTTTTAAGAGATGTTCGTGCCTTTGGTTGAGGTCCCGGGGGCCTAGGGTGTGTTTCGGAGGCTCAACGGGTCATTTTGAGTTGTTAAAAAGTTGCAGAAATTCAGGTTCAGGTGTTGTAGACATTTCTTCATCGCGATCGCGTGGGGTGTATCGCGATCACGAAGGCTTAGGCGAGGCTGAGGGAATTTTGCTCTTCGCGTCCGCGTGAAGAGGGATGCGAACGCATAGCTTTGGGAAGTGTCGAATTGCGAACGCATGGTCTAGGGCGCGTTCGCGAAGAGGAAATAAGGCGGAAGCGGTTGGTCTGTCTTTTCTCCACGCGGTCGCGTGGAGTCGACCGCGACTGCGTAGGTCGAGGAAGTTAGAGCACCGCATTCGTGGATGGGGTTCCGCGTTCGCATAGAGTAATCTGAGTCGCGTGAAGTTTTGCTCTTCGCGATCGCGACTGGCCTTATGCGATCACGATTAAGGAAATCCCTGGGCAGATTACTTAAAATCCCAAATCGAGGGTTTAAGCTTATTTTCAAAATTTCCGAATTTGGGAGCTCGGGAGGGGCGATTTTTGAAAACTTTTGCACCTGGGCAACTTGGATAAGTGATCTCTACCCAACTTAGATCAATTTCCATGGTTCCTAACTTCAATCTAGCCCTTAAATTTCGAATTTGTTGGAAGAATTTGGGAAAAATTGGATAAACTTCATAGACCGAATTATTGGGTTTTGATTGGGTTGTTGGCATCTGATTTGAGTGATTTTTATATGAATAGACTCGTGTGGGTGTGAGGATTCCGAAAATATAAATTTCACCCGATTCTGAGACGTGGGCCCGAGGGGCATTTTGATCATTTTACATAATTTCGCGTATTAGCTTAGAATTTAATTGTAGAATCAGTTTCTTGAAGTATTATTTACATTATGAAATGGAATTGAATAGATTTGGGCAATTTGGAGTCGGATACTCGTGGCAAGAGCGTGGTTTCTAGTTGATTTTGAGCCGGTTCGAGGTAAGTGGCTTGTCTAACCTTGTGTGGGGGACTTTTCCCCTTAGGATTGATATTGTGGTAATTGAAATGCCTCGTACGTGAGGTGACTAGCGCGTACTTGTGCTAATTGTTGGAAATCCGATTTTTCTTTAAAAATAGCCTTGAATTGTGTTCCTCTTTTCCTTGCTTATACTATTTGGATATTAAACCTGTTGTAGCTTAGAGAAACATGTCTACTTGACTAAATTGCTCTATTTATCTTAACTGCCTTAATTGTACTACGTGAATCATGCTTGGTTAGGATTACCTGCTTCACTTTGATATGAAATTAATTGGATTAAATTCTTGTTGTTGCTGTGTATTTACTTTGGGACTATGGAACAGTATTCCGGGAGATCCCCCTGCATTTTATTTTGAGACTATGGGACGGTATCCCGGGAGCTCCCCTGTATGTTTACTTTGGAAATACGGAATTACAGTCCGGGAGATCCCCCTGCACATTTATGAGTTGGACTACAGGACTACACCCGGGAGATCCACTGGATATGTTATTTATATTTGGGGACTACAGGAAGGTATCCTGGGAGATCCCCGGTTGTTATCTCGGGACTGAGTTGTGTCTTTTACTATGTATTGCTTGCCTTTGTAATAGTTGTTGCTATCCTTTATATCTTGTGTTATTTAATTACACTATCATTTCACACCGTTAAACCTGTATCTTATTTAACCTCAGTAGGGCCCTTACCTTCCTCGTCACTACCCAACCGAGGTTAGGCTTGGCACTTACTGAGTACCGTTGTGTTGTACCCATGCCCTTTCTGCGCATGTTTTTCATGTGCAGATCCAGGTACTTCTGCACAGGCTTACCATCCTTGAGGCAGGGAGAGCTTTTGGAGACTTCGAGGTACATCTGCCGCGTCCGCAGAATGAAGAGTCTCCGTCTTTATTCTATCTTGTAGTATTAGCCCTTCTATCATACTGTTGATGTAGACATTACGGAGTTAGAGCTTTTTTTTACTGTATTTCTCTCTGCTTGTGTTCCCGTGAGTTTCCGGGTTTTGGGATAGTGATGTAGAAGTTTGAGATATTGTGCTGCAATTGCCGAGCGGCATTCTATATACCGTTCATTTTAGTTATTTTGGTTTTTGATTTATACTTCCGCAAGTTTCAATTTGTTTTCCGCACTTGTTAGGCTTACCTAGTCGTAGAGACTAGGTGTCGTCACGACAGTTCACGGAGGGCGAACTTGGGTCGTGACACCTCGGGGGCCCATCTATGCGGACATGGTTCATTCGACCATTTGGCCCGGTACATCATTTTCCCGTTGGGACCCCATTTGGTATTTTTTGGCTTTTCCGAGGGGATGATCTTCCGGGGGGAGGGGGGGAGGATGCCCTCCAGTGTTCGAGATTGATTGCAAAAGAAGCCTTAAACATTTGTCTGGATCTTCCTTAGGTAGCATGTAGATTTTGCCTCGTTAAAAACCTTGACGGTAAAACCCTTCTTGGGATGAAACCCGTCCGAAGGAAAAGAGTACAACGCATGCTTTCGAAACATAAGGCCTTCGGGTAGGAAGAGCTCTGATTGTTTCGACCGGGTGCCTGCATGAGGGTTAGTGTGAAATATAAAATGAAAAGGGAGATGATTATACCTTAGCATAGGATGCCGCGGCGTTGTTCCGAGATCTGGTATGTCCCTGTCGCTTCTAATAAGGACGCGGTACGATCCTTCACTATATTTAATCGGGCTTAGCCGATGATGTAGTTCGCTTGCCCTTTGGTTCTTTCGAAAGTGGAGATATTGGCATCAGTGCCATGTCGTGCAGCGCAAACATTTCTCTTGCCGCGTGCTATTCCCCGTAGACGGTTTTAATCTCGTACTTTGTTGGGAATTTCATCATTTGGTGGAGGGTTGATGGCAGTGCTCTCATGTAGTGTATCCACGGTCGCCCGAACAAGGCGTTGTACCTCATGTCTCCTTCGATGACATGAAATTTGACATTTTGAGTTGTGCCGGCCACGTTGACTGGAAGGGTGATTTCTCCTTTCGTTGTTTAACTTCCCATGTTGAATCCGTTGAGGACTCGAGTGGCGGGCGCGATTTGGTCTAAGAATCCAAGCTGCTCTATTACCCTCGACTTGATAATGTTGGCCGAGCTACCTGGATCCACGAGTACACGTTTTATTTGAAATGTATTAACGAAGAAAAAGATTACCAGTGCGTCATTATGAGGTTGAGACAAGGCCTCGAAGTCCTCTTCGCTGAATGTGAGGGCATCCTCGGGTATGTACCCCCGAGTTCGCTTTTCTCTAGTGATGGATATTTTTATCTTTCTCATCACGGGCTCCTGGGGATCGTCGACGCCTCCCAAGATCATGTGGATAACATGTTGTGGCTCGTTCGCTTCATTCTGTTTGGCCGCCTCTCTTTCTCGGAACTAATTTTTGGCCCGGTCAATTAAGAATTCTCGGACCTGACCTTTATTGAGTAGCTTGGCTACTTCCTCTCGGAGTTGGTGGCAATCTTCGGTCCTATGGCCATGAATATTATGAAATTCACACACTAAGTTGTGAATTCTTTGGGAAGGATCCGACTGTATAGGCCTGGGCCATCTGGTGTCTCTGATTTTGCTGATGGCAAAAATGATATCTGATACATCAACGTTGAAGTTGTATTCTGATAAGCGCGGTTCCCCTATTGGCCCCGCATTTCCATCGAATCTGGTTCTGTTCATGAGTCCCCGAGGATTCTGTCCTCGGTTGATCAATCGGTCGTTGCGAGGTGGGTTGCGCCTCGGGGCATTCCTCCTGTCTTTGGTGTATGGCTGATATCTTTCCTTATTTGGCTTTGGCTCCTTCGTCAGAAGCCTACTTAGGTATACTAAGCCCGAGGGGGCTCCTAGTTGATCATCCTCGACCCTGATCTTTGACTGATATTGGTTGTGGATGTCCGACCAGGTTACGGCGGGATACTCTATCAGATTCTCTTTCAACTGCCTTAAAGCTACTGAGCTCCGCTCATTCATGCCTTTAGTGAAGGCCTACAACGCCCAGTTGTCGGAGACAGGTGGTAGTTCCATTCATTTCGTTTGGAAGCGAGATACGAACTCTCGCAGCATTTCGTTCTCCCTCTGCTTGATCTTGAACACGTCAGACTTCCTCGTTGCTACTTTGATGGCACCGACATGTGCCTTTATGAACGAGTCTGCCAGCATGGCAAATAAGTCTATGGAGTTGGGAGCTAGGTTGTCATACGACATCATGGCCCCCTTCGAGAGTGTTTCCCCGAACTTCTTCAGTAAGACAGACTCGATCTCGTTGTCTTTTACGTCGTTGCCCTTCACTGCGCACGTGTAGGCAGTAACGTGGTCATTGGGGTCTGAGGTCCCGTTGTATTTTGGGAGTTCTGACATTCTGAACTTCTTTGGAATGGGTTTCGGAGCCGCTTCGTCAGGGAACGGCCTTTTCACGAACTTCTTCGAATCCACACCTTTCAGGACCGAGGGTGCGTCTAGGATTTAGTCGACCCTGGAGTTGTAAGTCTCGACCTTCTTGTCGTTGGCTACTATCATTTTCTCGCCCGATTCGATCCTTTTGGTGAGGTCCTCGAGCATTTTTTTGATGGCGGGATCGGCTATCGACCCATTATAGCTTTACCTCTCCAGTACCTGTTCGGCCGGGGGAGCTGTCTCCGGTGCTACCGTGCAAGGAGTCTTCTGGTGACTTTGTAGCTGAGCAATAGCCAGCTGTTATGCCTGCAACATTTCAGAAATAACATGAAGGCTAACTTCCCGTTCTTCCCGAGGTGGAGTTTTTTGGGCTACCTGTTGGTCGACTTGGTGTATGCTCCTGTTAGTGTGGGAGCTTGTTTCGACGTGTCGAGCGTCACATGAGATTTCATCCGCCGGAATCGGTCCTGGAGCGTTCTCAAGATTTTGTGGCGGCTCACCAACACCTGTAACAGCCACACCATTTTTTCCGTAGTTCTCAATATTGTTGTTTACTGAATCAGACATTTAACCTGAAACCGAAGATCTTGGACAAGAAAAGTGTGAAGGATAACTTGCTTTATGTGATGAAACCAGCAAGAAAATAATCACTATTATTTTTAGCCCCACGGTGAGTGCCAAACTGTTTACCGTGAAAATGGTAATAACAATTAAATTTGTTGATGGGACTCTAAAAATACGTGATCTACTTTTATGCTAGTTGTTTAAGCAGATGATGCTGTATGTATGAAGTTCAGAGACGAAACGCAAGCTAAAATAGAGTTGCAGTCAAACCGATGAGCTAGCCAATCGAGGCCTCGGACTGACCAATACGGGGCCTCGAGGTTGATTCCTGGGCTCGGGCTCGAGGTATTAAGGGCAATCGAGGAAGGGCTAACAGTTGTAAGATAATCAGCGAAGGCTCTTTATGACAAATGACAAGCAATAAATAAAGAACAAGTATGAAGATGGTAAATAAGAGCAACAATATCGACAGAGTATGTTAGAGAGAAAAAAGAGAGAGTTCTTGTATATTTCGCGTGAAGTAGTTGGAGCAACAACCGACCTTTACAAATGACAAAGATCCCCTTTATATAGAAGGGGAATCCCTACACGGTATAAAATACATTAGTTGTAAAGATATGGAGATGGGAAGGCGAGACATGACACCCTGATTCGGGTTCAAAGTAGGCCGGCTAGGCTTCGTCAAACTTAGCCGCGTGTCTTGGGAACTCCCCGTCTTTACCTTTGCCACGGTCAATAATGCCTCTAGGCCGGGCGTCGACGAGCCTCGAGGGAGGGAACTCGGTCATAGCTTTGCGGCCTTGAGGCTTCGAGATGATCTTCCGGAATGCCTTAATGACGGGAAATTGGACCCTTCGATTTCACCGTATACAGAGAGAACATAGCTAAACCAAATTATGCCGAAAACAAAACGAAAACCCTACATACCTCATGTGTTATTGCTTCCAAACCTTGTTCCCTTTGATCCAATCCCTTAATTTTCCTTGTATGACATAAATACAGAGGTGAAAAGCTTCCCTAGACACGAAGCTTTTTCCAAAACACGAGTTATAAGGAGAAAGGGGGATGACAAAGTCTTACCTATGTCGTAAGGATCACGTTGATGTGTTCGCCTCTTGATTTTGAGTTGCAGATGATGGAATTTCTTCAAAACCCTAAGGATATATTTAGGATGTATAGAGAGACTTCTTAGGTCTGATTTAGGTCGAAACGAGCCTTAGAGACGAAGGCTACAACTTTATATATCAAGATAATCCTCAACCGACCTTGTGGGTCCCCAAGGGAGCTGCTTGCGCTGTCTCGCAAAAATGCGAATATCTCTCCACTCTGATGTCGTATCGACGAACAGTTTAATGCGTTGGTAACTAGACTTGTAGATATTTAATAAGGCGGGTGGATCACCCTATAATTCCAAATGAATTGAGATAAAAGATCAGTAATATTGATCTAAATTTTAAGTAAAATTATGAACGTAACTTCCCACAACTTTTGTCAATTTATGTTTCCTAACTCGTTTGACTTCAAAACCTAACACACGACTATAATACAAGTAAAATACCTCATAACATCACCTCCTTATCATATTAATCACCCTAGTATCATCCCAAATGTACGGGTTATAACATTCCTAACTTGCCATTTCGACGAAACTTATTTTCTTCGATTTGTTTAGCTTCTAAACCTTCCAACACTCTTGATACTTGCAGTTCATGATCTTAAATATTTGTAACCTCCAAAGTAACATGATTAAATTACTTTATGTACTTTCAAATATGATCTAATTTTCGAGTATACTGATACTCAACTACGGTGTACTTTTACGTACGAAAGCATAGGATGTAACATCATTCCCCCCTTTGGAACATTCGTCCTTAAATGTTGACTAATGTGCTTATCAGCCTCATAACCTACAACTCTTACGAATACTTTTATACTGTCCTTTCGATCTAGGAAACTGTTTAGCGAATAAATCCAAAAGCCAGGGCATTCCCCCCTTCAGGCCTCTTTCTCACGCCACGACCTGCGTTAGGAATTCTTCCAATATCGTAACTATTGCTACTTTCTGTCATGCAGCCTGTATGACTCTGTCCTTGTACGCACACCTATGCAACTTTTCTCTCCTTTTCCCCCCAAATTTTATCCAAACTCTCTAAGCCTCACTTTGTGAACATATACAAAACTATGACAAACCTACCCTCTGGGCATCTATAGGTGTGCTGAAATTCTTTTCTTTGTACTTTGTCAAACTTACGACTATTGCTATGTTTTGTTTCACAACCTCGATTATCTATCCTTATGGAATTACTGCATCTACGAAGGTCATATTATACCATAACACTTCAATTTATTATTATCGAGGTCTGCTACCCAACCCCAGATTACTCTCTCCTTGCTTATCCTTTATGTATAAATCTAAGTCCTTTAGTGCTTCCTCATTCTGTTCATCTTAAGAATGACAACCTAATCTCATCTCAATTCATGTAAAATACTAATTACTTTAACATACTTTATATGCCTTACTATCATAGTCATGTGGTACACTGTATGGCACTAGTCCATAAATACGGGATATTATAGCTTGGACTGTATTTTACCCCAAAATGTCAAACTTCAACGAAACTCATTTTCTTCTATTATTTATCCTCTAAATTCACGACACTTACTTATAAATTGTTACAAATAATATAAATACTTATAACCTCAAAATAATCTCATTCCCGATCTTATGTCGATTAACTTACGATGAAACTTTAACGTACGAAAATGCGGGATATAACACCCCCCCCCCCCCAGAAACATTCATCCTCAAGTGTTTAAATTTACAAGATCTACATGACATACTCAGCAATTCTAAATGTATATACCTTCCCGGCTATACTTCAATGAAACAACTATCGGGCTCTCATGGGGTTAGGACACCCTCTCTCCTTAAAACTACTTCCTAATCCATTCGTAAGCTAGGAGTCTGTTAATCAATCTTCTACGCACTGGCACCTTCTGGTTGTAAACTTATTAACCGGATTCTTAACTTTCTATTCCAATATGCTAACTTCCCCAAAATATCGTGTACTATCCACGGTTTCCTCCCTAGGGCATTAGAGCCATCAAAGTTCTAACTCCTTAATATCGTAGGTGACTTCCCTCTCCTCCCTTAGTCCTCGAATGTTAACTCATAGAGACCTATGTAAATTTTTCCAGGGTCACCTTTGTAAACTGAACTAAAACCCATATCTTATTAGCCTACTAGAGCAGTGTTACGGTCCCGTTACTTCTACTCTGGTCCCCCTTTACATTTTACAATCACAGTGTATTGCTACTAGAATAACATTCATTCCTGTATAACAAATAGTAAGTTTCTTCCTGAATTCATAATGTAGGAAATTTCAGTGGAGGGATTAATGTACTTCTAACCATCCTGCCTCGGTCCTATATGAGAGCTTCGATCAGTCACACTTCAAAGCGGAATCCACACATCCTTATCAGCTACCTTCATCCTCTTGGCCTGGCTACTCTCCTCTTCCTCCGCGTATCCCATGACATACATAGATCAAACCTGATTGATGGACTCCCAAGACTGTGGACTATCTGGCACGTCAGAAGAGCTGATGTCCGTAAATACCTTGGCATAATTTTGAGCCTAGGAGGGGGAGGGATCCGGTTGTGCCAATCCCTGCACCACTCCCCTTATACCCTGATCAACGGGCCCCGATAATGAAACTAAGGGCATTGGTGAGGTCGGAACTCCTTTCATCCGATCTACTATTGGTGTAATCGAAATTGCTCGAACAAATGACTTCATATGGATCCTCGGACGGATCCTCCTCAATAGAACCCATGATCTTCGACTGGTTTGACTCTATAGTGTAACTTATACTTCTTGTTAAAACTTTTGTAGGCTTCTAACCCGTACTAACGGTTGGCGCCTATCGTCTAGTAGTAATAGGCATCGCTGATAACATAAATAAGATAAAAATTAGGAGCGAATACTTACGACTCAGCTCTCGCACAATCTATATCAGAAAGAAAAGTAACCATCCTAAATATCCTTTAGCCTTATGTTTATAAGTGCGGTGCAGAACACACCCATAAACAAGACTCTACTAGACACGACACGTAGACACCCTAGGACTGAACTGCTTTGGTACCATGTTTGTCACGACCTAGCCTAGGGTCGCGACGGATAACCGACACTAAGTGCCGATCATCACTAAACTTGCTGATAATCTACTAATCATGAATATAAATAGATAAACTGAACAAGCATAAGCATAACTGATAAGAACTGTACAATCTGGAAAGCTGACATATAGAAACATACTAACTACACATGTGTATATCTAAAGGCCTCTAGGAGTGCTAAACTAAAAAAGTACAAGACGGAACAAGGCCCCATCATACCCAAACTAGCTGATTGTGCACATCCAGGAGTAAGCGGAGTGACTCCAACAGCTTGTGGATAACCTACCGATGTGGCTCAAATGTTGATCTATTTGTACCTGCGCAACATGAAACGCAGCGCCTCAAAAGGGATGTGAGTACGATATATACGAAGAATTTAGGGTGGAATGCATACTAAAGTATGACTATAAGCTAGAACTCTAAATATAAGTTGAAAGCTAAACAAGAGTTTGAACTAGCAACTGATCTGGAAGTGAACCGAAGTTTAAGCTGAAACTGTACTGAAGTTGAACAACTATCTGAACTAGTACCTGTCTGGTATTATGGGATATACCCCCCTAGGTAACTGTAAAACTGAACTAGCCTCATGAATAGTCATGCAATGCAAACCGTAGCTATATACGTGTATATAACATGTATGATTGGTGTTATGGGCTGTATCCCCCTAGCAGGTAAACATATAATCAACAGGCCTGATTGGTGTTATGGGCTATCTTCCCCAACATATAATCAATAGGCCTCATTGGATTTATTGGCTATCCCCCAACATATAATCAATAGGCCTTGTTGGTGTTATAGGCTATATCCCCTAGCATATAATCAATAGGCCTTGCTGGTGTTATGGGATATATCCTCCCAGCATAATCAATGTAAGCATGTATGACACATAACATATGTGGCAACATCATATGGGCTCAAGAGATCAAGAGGGAAACCATAAACGGAATCACAAATGTAATTTGACGTTTCGTCGTCCATAAGTTGGATGGAGGAGCCTATCCCCATTTTAGGGAGAAACTGAGTGTGTACATGAGATAATAAGGTTAATTAACTCATTAGGATCCCTCTATGATCAATTTAGAACCAAGGAACTCAAGATTTATCCGACTCTTCGAATTTCCAAAAATTTTGGCAGTGTTTCCCCTGAAACCGGATGATCCCCAAGAAACAACATCAATCACCACAATATACACAAGAATGGATACTCGGATAAGAGATAACATTAAACTAAAGGAGATCTAGTTATCCACAATAGTGTCAAATGATCAACAAAACGGAACTGTGAATGTAATGTCAACTCATAGTGGCTAACTTATGACATGAAAGTCTAAATATGATTTAGCAAAAATCCAAGAATCTAAGAGGAAAAGCTATAACATAGCTAAACCAAATTATGCCGAAAATGAAAGAAAAACCCTACATACATCTTGTGTTCTTGTTTTCAGACCTTGTTCCCTTTTATCCACACCCTAACTTGTGCTTGTATAACTAAAATACTGAGGTGAAAAGATTCCTTAGCCACAAATATCTTTCCAAAACACGAGTTATAAGGAGAAAGGGGGATGGCAAAGTCATACCTATATTGTAAGGATCACGTTGATGTATTCGCGTCTTGATTTTGAGTTGTGGATGATTGAATTGCTTTAAAACCCTAAGGATGTATTTAGGAAGTCTATAGAGACTTTTTAGGTCTGATTTGGGTCGAAATGAGCCTTAGAGATGAAGGCTACAACTTTATATATCAAGATAATCCTCAACCGACCTTGTGGGCCCCAAAGGGAGCTGCTTGCACAGTTTCGCGAAAACGCAAATATCTCTCCACTCCGATATCGTATCGATGAACAGTTTAGTAAGTTGGAAACTAAAATCGTTGATCTTGAATGTGGTGGGTGTATCAACCCGTAAATTCAATTACATTCACAGAAAAGCTAAGTAACATTAGACCTAAATTTTAAGTAAAATTATGAACGTAACTTGTGACAACTTTTTATCGACTTTAGTTTCCCATCTCGTTTGACTTCGAAACTTAACACATGACTATTATATGACTAAATTACTCATAAAATCACCTTCTTATCATTTTAATCACCCTAGTATCACCCCAAAAGTACGGGTTATAACATTCCTAACTTGCCGTTTCGACGAAACTTATTTTCTTATATTTGTTTAGCTTCTAAACTTTGAACCCTCTTGGTACTTGCAGTTCATGATCTTAAATATTCAAAGTAACATGATTAACTTACTTTATGTACTTTCAAAGCTGATCTAATTTTCGAGCATACATCAACTGACTTACGACGTACTTTTACGTACGAAAACATGGGGTGTAACACTAAGCAATTGATATGATTCCAAGTGGGATTATCCCTGTCTCTAGTTCAAATCCTTTAAACAAACTAGTGAAAACCTTAACTAGTTCAATTTCTTGTTAGCCATATTTTCCTATACTAGATTCCTCTTTTTCAAGTAAGAACTAAGTCAAATAGGCATGAATCAATATTTGCAACCATTAATTCTAGATATAGAGTATAAACGAGGTTAAATAAAAAACACCCAATCATTAAAAAGAATTCATATCAACAACCCATAAGTTTTACACACTAGGGTTGGGTCACAACCCTAGATAAAATCTTGCTACTCATGCTTGAAGACATAGAAAATGAAAGAGTAGAAGTAATTGAAGACATAAAACTTAAATTAAAAGATAAAAATAGTGGGTCTTCTCTAAATTTATATCACAACTTTCCCAAAGTAGTAAACTATAACCGCTACAGCTGCTAATAATACAAAAGTTTCCCTAAAAAAGTATTTCTCGTCTATTTATAGTATCCATAAATTCACTGACAGAAATGTCCTTCGGGAGGTTCCGTGACCGCGCAATTTGGTGTGCTGACCGCACTTTCTTCTTTTGCTTTTGCAATGGGAGGGATTTTGCGGCTGCATAATAATGTATGTGGCCGCACATTTTGGCTGCGGACCGCGTTTTAAAGAGGCTTCATACTTGATCTTTTGCAGCTTCTCTGAACTTCCATAGCTTGTCAGTGCGAACTACTTTTGCGGTCGCACAATCTGGTATGCGGACTGTGCTTCTGCTGAACTCTTCTGAGGCTTCAAGGTTAAGTCCGCGGTCTCACTTGCATTTCTGGCCCACATATTCATTTGCGGTTGCAAAATAAGTTCTGCGGACCACGCTTTCTTTTTCATTTTCTCCTGTTTGCCTTGTTGAGCTGGAACACTCCTTTTTGAGTTAGATTTCTCATTCAGCTTGAATCCTCCAACATGACTGCAATTCACACAGCTTCATTTGATTCGAAAACAAAAATCACTACTTTTGGAATAAAAAATAAAGCAAGAAGGTACTAATAAGTGGTTAAAGTCCACACTTGTCAACTCCCCCAAACTTAAGTCTTTGCTTGTCCTCAAGCAAATGGATTAGTTCCCACCTCCCCTAAATGAAGGTTCATTTCAAAGAGTCAATTGTAAGTCATTCATACTCACTTGGGACCAACAATTACCCATAATACTCATGCATTTTCAACAAGGTGGCAAATTTTTCAAACATATATGACTTCCATGTAACTCTAGTGTGACATTTGAGATTCAAAATTTGACTTCACTCATCAAGGACTCTTGTTCTTTCATGTAAATCATGGTGGACTCCAAATTATTCCACCTCTAGCTTCCATTTGCCATGCTCACTTCAAGATTTAAAGGTCAATTTCTAGAGCAATAAAGGACTCACTCATCTCTCACAACGGAATGTCACAAGTAGAGTTTCAAGTACCATAGGCTTGACCCTCATATAGATCTCCACTAATGTAAGCTCACTCGGTGCAAAATTAAGTAGGACTTCTTTCAGGTTGTAATGAAGGCTTTTGGATTGGGGTGGGATATCATACGGGATAAGTAGTTACATCCTTCCTTGAGCACACCATTTTTCATTTCTTGGCTCATATTTGCAAAACCTTTATAGGTATTTCTTTTTCTTGGGGGCTAGAGACTTGCCATCACTCTTTTGTTCATTTCATTATTTTTCTCCCTTGATTCTCTTATTAGAGATAATTGTCTCTTCCTCAATTTTATCAATCTCCCTTTTTATTTTATTTTTTCTTTTTGTTCTTTCCTTTCTTGCTTTCTCTTTTTATGGAGATTATTTCATTTTTCTCTCTTTTCAATGCGTTGATACCTTTTTGAGATTCCTCAACTTCTCCCCCAAACTTAGGCTTTGAGCCACTTATTACATATGAGTATTAAGGAAGGTTCGGGTGCCAAGAGGGGAATATGATCAAAACGGGTAAAGGCTCAAAGGGATTGAGTAGCGACAACGATCATTGAGTGTCAATAGAAAGCACAAACTGTCCAAGGAAAGCCTACAATTTTTGCAAACCAAAAAACATAGAATTTCGCCTTGAAATACATTCGGGACAAGTTTTAGACTATCCACTCAAGTACTTGGACTAGCAACAAGAATTCAATTCACCTCTTATGCAACTAGACCGTAAAAGAAGATAGTGTCTAAATCCCATAACGATCGCAGTCAAGTTAAAGATCACTATGATCCATTCAACCACCTAATTATTATCAAAGTCAACTCAAGAACCTCAAAGTCACTAAACTAGAGCTATTTTCTTCCAAAAAAATCTTGTTTCAAACCATAAGCATGTAGGTAAGTATATTGGTGCCAAATGAAGCATGAATAACTCTATTTAGAGAATGACTTAGTTAGGGCTTTTGTTCATTATTACTTACTACTACTATTACCTAAACATGAAATTAACTTATTTCCTTAAGAAAGTTGTCACACTATCCATCCTCGAGAAGAAACACCCGGTTCACACAAAAGACCACCTTTGAAAAGAACCGTGACATGAAAAAACTGATTGTTTATTATCAACACTAATAAGAAAAACATACAAAATACTAAAACAAACGTAATTAATGATAAACAACTAAAGATGCTAATAAAGCAACAACTACTAAAGATAAGCAAAAAGTAGAATCATCCAATTATTATATTCCAATGTTGTCAATAGTATCTTATCATCAAATATGCTCCACCCCCCGAATAAAAAGAAGCATTGTCCCCAATGCGTAACAAAATAAGATCAAAGAGTAAATAGGGTAAAGAAACTCCCTAAGTGTCCTCAATCATCACAGTGTCACAACCAACATCAGTCCCAACCGGCTTCACTAACTGAATATCATCATCAAGTGTGGGAGCAACCTAAGAGGTGAACATATCACGCAGCGCCTCACCAGTGTCGGAAGCAAGGTATGACTCCTCAGTCTGAGCAGCAGGAGCATCATGAGAAGATGGGTTTGGGTGAGGATGGGCGAGGTCTAATAGCATATCAAAAGGCAAATCTCCAGCCACAGCTATCTGCGTCACCTTAGCTTGAAGCTCATCAACCAATTTCTTGCTGGACTATGACTTCCTCATTTTCTTCACCTGCTTGGTCAACCGCTTAATCACATTACCATGTTGTACCAGTGTATCCATGATGCCCTTCTGGTACCCGGCTACGGTGCCAAATGTTGATCATGTCCAATTCATACTCAATTAACAAGGATGAAACGGTCGTTGCAATTATAAAACCCAACGCGAGTCGGGGTCGTATTTCACAGGGAGTTTAGATCGATGCTAAGGCAAATACTCAAGAAGAGAAGATGAAATAGCTATGTTATACTTTCAAACAGTAGTGGGTAATTGTTATCTAAGTTGACAGTTAAGAAATTAAACTAAATATAACAACTAGAGAATGAAATATTTTTGGCATTTTAATCAATTAAGGGAAATCTCAGGGATGTAACGTTCACCTAGGTGTAAACCTAATGGGTATAGTAAATTAATGCTTGTTTGGTAGATCGGCGTGTGTTATGACCCTCAATTCTCAAATACCCACTCAATACCTCTCGGTCAAAGAGTGATTATGCCCAAACTGGCTTTCTTAAGACCAAATGGGTAGCAATCTAAGAAATCGATATGAGTCCAAGTGAGATTATCCCTATCTCTAGTTCAAATCTTTAATAAATCTAGTCAAAACCTTAACTAGCTCAATTTCTTGTTAGCCAAGTTTTCCTAGACTAGGTTCCTCTTTCTCAAGTAAGAACTAAGTCAAATATGCATGAATCATTGTTAGCAACCATTATTTCTAGATATAGAGTATAAACAAGGCTAAATAACAAACACTCAATCATTAACAAGCATTAATATCAATAACCCACTAGTTTTGCACACTAGGGTTGGGTTACAACCCTAGATAAAATCTAGTTACTCATGCTTGAAGATATAGAAAATGAAAGAATAGAAGCAATTGAATACATAAACCTAAAATTAAAAGATAAAAGTAGTGGGTCTTCTCTAATTTTTTATCACAACTTTCCCAAAGTAGTAAACTCTAACCACTACAGCTGCAAAAAATACAAAAGTTGCCCTAAAAAAGTGTTTCTCGTCTATTTATAGTGTCTAGAAATTCACTGACAAAAATGCCATTGGGGAGTTTCTGCGGCCACAGAATTTGGTGTGTGGACTGCACTTTCCTCTTTCGCTCTTGCAATGGGGGGGATTCTGCGGCTGCATAATAATGTTTGCGGCCGCACTTCAGCTTTTGCGGTCGCACAGTTTGGCTGTGGACTGCATTTTAAAGAGGCTTCACACTTGATCTTTTATAGCTTCTCTAAACTTCTCAAGCTTGACAGTGCAAAATACTTTTGGGGCCGTACAATTTGGTATGCGGACCGCGCTTTTGCTGAACTCCTTCGGGGCTTCCATGTTAAGTCTGCGGTCTCACTTGCATTTCTACGACCCGCATCTTTATTTGCGGCTACAGAATAAGTTCTGCGTACTGCACTTTGTTTTGCATTTGCTCCTCTTTGCCTTGTTGAGCTGGAACACTCCTTTTTGATTTAGGTTTCTATATTGAGCTCGAATCCTCCAGCTTGCCTGCAATTCACACGACTTCATTAGATTCGAAAACAAAATCCACTACTTTTGGACTAAAAACTAAATCAAGAAGGTTCTAATAAGTGGTTAAAATTCACACTTATTAATCCTCCGAGCTATCTCGACAACCTGCTTGTAAGAAGTCCTATCTCAACCTCTCAGGCATAGTAACCTGGATAATGCAAGCTTGCAATAAACCTCTGCACTCTCTCTGTATCTGTTGGGAGTATCATAAGTGCCTGGCGAGACAACTCAAATAATATCACCTCATAATCGGTCACAAGCATCTGACCATGTTGGAGTCGCTTGATCTGACCCCGTAACTCTTCCCTCTGAGTGGATGGAATATACCTCTCCAAAAAGAGACATGCAAACTGGTCCCAAGTCAAGAGAGATGAACCTACTGTAGTTCTATAGAGATAACACTGCCACCATCTACGGGCCTTGCCCTCCAATTGAAATATGGTGAAGTCCACCCCGTTGGACTCCAATACTCCCATATTATATAGCCTGTCCTCATGTCGCTCATCGCCTAAGACATGAGGATGTAGCCTAGTCCATTTGTCGAACCACTTTTGCTGCTCAACGGACGTGGTTGAGCTTGGCTCTAGTATAACTTCTCCAAATGGCTGGGGCCCACCCGCAGGTAGTGCACTTGGGGTCTGATAAACGGCAGTAGCGTGCCCTGGAGCCTGAGCGCTAGGAGTCTGTGCTCCCCCTCCCGCTTGAGATGTGGCCGGACCTGCCGGAAATAGCCTGGCCAGAGTCATAGAATCCATGAACCGCAGCATACGGCCCATGACCTCTTGAAATCCCAGTGCAGTCATAAAATCCACCGGGGCCAGCTCAACTGCAGGCGCCTCATCTTGCTCCTCAATAACAGGATCCTTCATTGGATCCACTGGTGGTAAAATAGGAGAAACTCTAGGATGCCCTCGTCCTCTAGCAGGAGATGTGGCCCTACCTCGGCCTTAGACTCTAACAAATGGGGGAGCAGCCCCTCTACTGCCAGGTACAATTGTAGCGCGCGTTCTCACCATTTGTGAGATAATAAGAGAAGATACCTAGCATAACATCAACTGCATGACAGGAGATGAAGAATGAGAAGTTTCCAAACAACCTATAGCCTCATGAAGATAAGTATGGACATCTCTACACGGATCCGCAAGACTCTATTAGGCATGCTCACGACTCGTGAGGACCTAATGCTCTGATACCAAGCTGTCACGACCCGATTCTACCTATAGGCCGTGATGGCGCCCAACATCGTAGTTAGGTAAGCCAATGGTGAACTATGTATTTAATTACCCATTTTTATTTCTTTTGAAATCACGAATTATATTTAATAAAGAAACTAAGCATAGAAAGCCATGGTGATATAAAGCATAAATAAAACATAAGAATAAGATGATGATAATATCAGACAAAAACCATAGACATCTACTAGAATTTTCCAAAATTCGGCATCAAAAGTGCACGAGCAATCTAATATATTATACAAACCACTACAACCGCTCTCTCAAATGAAATAAACAGAAATATAAAATGCAATAGGAAGGAGACTCCGGGTGCTACAGATCGAAGCATGGGGGATTAGCTCACCACTAAGTCTCTATATAATGTGGATGCGCGCCTGAACGGACTCCAGATGTACCTGCCTCAATACCAGCATATTTGTGCAGAAGTGTAGCATGAATACGTAAATCAACGTGTACCCAGCAAGTATCTAGTCTAACCTCCAAGAAGTAGCGACGAGTGTAGACATCGACACTTACTAGTGGTCAGTAACAATGGAATAAGAAACAATAAATAACGTTATCCTTTAATAAAATATCAATTTATAATCTCCAAATATCACATGCCATTTCAACAAATAAGAACCATAAGGTAAATATCAAATCTCAAGTCATGAAGGGAATATCATGTATATTCGGACTCCTAAAGATATTACGCACGAGTTATGTCAAGGTCGTACAATCCGATCCATAATAATCGTGTACATACACTACCGAGGTCGTACGGCCCGATCCACGAATGCATCTCAAATATACTGTCAAGGCGTTCGGCCCGATCCACAGGAATATAGAAACTCTTCAGACTACGGGTCATATAACTACAACACCAAGATAGGAACATGAAGAAGCATAATTTTCTATCAACAATTGAATATTCCGTCCCTAAATCAAATTTCAATTACAGATTCAAGTAATTAAATTAACAAGTTGGATTCAAATAATACAAATATTGCATGATAAAGTCCTAAGTCTACTCGGGCATAAACATGATTTTAGCTATTCAGCGTCTCTCGTCACTTCGTGCGTACGTAACACCCAAAATTAGTAACAGATAACGATTTAAATACCTACGAGGATAATTCCCTCTAACAAGGTTAGGCAAGAGACTTACCTCGCTTCCAAGTCCACTACTCGGCCGTATAACCTCACTAATTGCCCAAAATCAATGCTGAGCAATCCAAATTTAGCCAAAGGTCATAGAAATTAATCAATATATGCTCAAAACTTCATAATTCATCTATTAAAGTAATTACCCAACCCAAATCGGAAAGTCCCTAAAAGTTACCCCCGAGCCCACGTGCCCGGATTTCCAAAAATGTCGTAGATAAATATTAGCCATGACCTTATGTACTCAATATATAAATTTTACTCAATTCTATAATCAATTTCGTGGTCTAATACCATTTTTACTAAACCCTAGGTTTTTCAACATAATCCCACAATTTTCCAAAAGTTTTATGATAAAATATACCCATAATCTATGTATTAAGCTAACATTAGGTAGAAATCACTTACCTCAAGATGATAGGTGAAAATCCCTTTCCAAGAAGCTCTAAAATCGGCCAACCACTGTGAAATGAGAGAAAATGAGCCTAAGTCCCGATTTTAAAACTTGTTTCATCCCAGGGGTCCTTCTTCGCGATTGCGATAGGAGCCTCACTGTCACGACCCAAAATCCATTAAGGGTCGTGATGGCACCGGACACCACTGTCAGGCAAGACTACACCAAGAAGTTAATTAAATTCTCATTTTAGTATTTTTGAAATCATTTCTTTTCCTTACATTAAACAATAAATAATTAACTTCACCGAGTAAATAATAATATCTTTAACACATTTTCAATATTGAATAATCCCATATACATCCCAGAACCAGGTGTCACAAGTGCACGAGCAATTTTTAGGAAATAAAATATAATACGATATCCATCCGGAATATAGATTGGACAAAAATTAAAATACAATACTCTGAAGGAGACTCTGTTGGCTGATGGTCGTCTCGAGAGATACAGCTCACCTAAGTCTCTGTATCAACCATGCCGTTGCGCCCGACGAGGCCAATGGACATATGTGTGCCCGTGCAACAAAAATGCACAGCAAGTGTAGTATGAGTACGAAAGCAACGCGTACCCAGTAACTATCCCGTCTAATCTCGAAGAAGTAGTGACGAGAGGTTGACTTCGACACTTACTAGTAGTCCAATAATAATATAACAATAATATGAAAAAATCGTGGGTTTTATAAGGTAACTGCATACTCAATAAGCATGAAGCAGGTAAACAATTCTTTGGTTAATAGAAATTTCCAAGTTCATATTTCATCATTTATTAATTTATCTCAGTCCAGGGAGACAATATCCATTTTTTGTAAATCTCAAGGCAAGCATGCACAAATCATGCTGAGGTCGTACGACCCGATCCAACAATATTTAAACTGTGCATTGCCAGAGGGTCGAATGACGCGAACCATAGATGCATCTATTTAATCTACCGAGGCCTTCGGCTCGTTCCAAAAAAGATAAACACATTCAAACATTTAATAAACAGTTCATTAAAGGATAATTATCTAAGGAAATGGCAATTCCTCTCTTAACATTCAAGAAAATGTTGTTTAGGTTTTTAGAAACTTATTAACCAAGTTCAATATTATTGAAGTACTTTAAATTGACAATAAGGTTGCAAATGTTACAAGTAAAGCATGCTTTTGGGTTCTAGACTACCCGGACATAAGCATAATAGTAGCTACGTACAGACCTTCGTCACCTCGTGCGTACGTAGCCCTCACAATTAGGAGCACATATTAAATTATTTCACCTATGGGGATAGTTCCCTCTTACAAGGTTAGAAAGGAGACTCACCTCGCTCCGAAGTTCCATAACCGGCTTCCAAGCCCTTCCGACGACTCAAACCGATGCTCAACGCTCCATAACTAGCCAATAATTATGCAACCCATTAATATACGCTCGAATACTCATTATAATCCATTTTATAACAATGTCTAACCCCGGTCGAAAAGTAGATAAAAATCACCCTCGGGCCCACGTGCCCGGATTATGAAAATTTTCAAAGATAAACTTTACCCATAACTCCAAGAACTCAAATATATAATTTATTCCAAGTTCCATGCCCAAAATCGTGGTTGAAATCCAAAATACAAATTCTAGGTTTTTCTACCAAATCCCCAAGTTTCAACTGATTTCCATACTTAAATCCGTATATAAATCGTGTATTTAGCTCACAATAGGTGGGAATCACTTACCTTGACATTGATGACGAAGAAATAGGTCCAAACTAACTCCAAGACCGGCTCTCAGGGAGAAAATAAGGTGAAAATGAGCCAAACCCTTGTTTTTAAAAGAACACACTGCCCAGCCCGATTTTCGCACCTGCGGTCACTTGACTGCTTCTACGGTTCCGCAGGTGCGGCCACACTACCGCTTATGCGGTCTTTCACCAGGCCCCTCAACTCCGCATTTGCGGCTCCACGCACGCAGGTGGTCTTCACGCAGGTGCAGTTACACCGGAAGCCCAGCTGCTTCAGCCCTTCCTCAAATTCTATTTTTAATCCGTTAACCACCCGGAATCCACCCGAGGCCCCTGGGACCCCGTCCAATCATACCAACCAGTCCCATAACATAACCCGGACCTGCTTGAGGCCTCCAATCACATAAAACAACATCGAAATCACGAATCACAATCCAATTCAAGCTTAATGAACTTTAGAACTTCAAACTTCAACAGTCGATGCCAAAACCTATCAAATCACGTCTGATTGACCTCAAATTTTTCACACAAGTCATATTCGACATTACGGACCTACTCCAACTTCCAGAATCGGAATCCGACCACGATATCAAAAAGTCCACTTCCGGTTAAACTTCTCAAAAACCTTCAAATTTCTACTTTCGCCAAATGACTCCAAAATGATCTACAGACCTCCAAATCCACTTCCGATCGCGCTCCCAATACTAGAATCACCATACGGAGCTATTCCCAGACTTGGAATCCCAAACGGATATCGATGACACTTAAATTCACTTCAACCCAAATTCATAAAATTCTTCCAAAATGCTAACTTCCACAATAGGCGCCGAAACGCCCCCGGGCCATCCAAAACCTGATCTGAACATACGCCCAAGTCAAAATCATCATGTCAACCTGTTGGAACCTTCAAATTCCAATTCCGAGGTCGTTTATCCATACATCAAACCTTAGTCAATTCTTTTAACTTAAAGCTTCTGAAGTGAGAATTTTCTTTCCAAATCAACTCCAAACTTCCCGTAATTCAATTCCAACCACGTATATAGGTCATAATACTTGATGTGAAGCTGCTCATGGCCTCAAATTGCTGAACGACGTGCTAGATCTCAAAATGACCAGTCGGGTCGTTACACTCGCGACCATGAAGGCGTTCCATTGCCGAGAAAAGTCTCCTTCACAAACACAACAGGGCCATCACGAACGCGATGCCCAATGTGGCTTCCCTTCGCGAATGCGAAGGCTAAGGCCTGCCTCCTCTCCCAGATAGCCTCCCACCATGCAAACGCTAACCCGCGATCACGAACGCAAAGGCCAGTGGCCCTAAAGCGTCGTGATTGTGACTCCTACTCTGCGAACGCGTAGAACAAAAACCTCCCTGCCCAAATCCTTCATTGCGAATGCGAGACTTCATCCGCATTTGCAAAGAAGGAAACCAGTAGCAGAATTTCTACAATTTTGGACTTAACTTAGGGTGGTCTGAAACACACCTGAGCCACCCGAGACCCCTTCCAAATGCACTAACAGTTTCATAAACATAATCCAGACCTGCTCAAAGTCTCGAAACACATAAAACAATATCTAAATCAATAATCACACCCTAAAACCAAATTAATCAACTTATGAACTTCAAACTTCTTCAACTAGCTCCTAATGCGACGAATCATGCCTAGACAACTCGGAATGATGCCAAATTTTACGCACAAGTCACAAATCACAATATGAACCTATTCCTAGGCTCGAAAACCCAACCTAACATCGATTGCACCAAATTCTACTTCAAACAAAATTTAGGAAATTAGAAACACTTCAACGCACCAACTTTCAACAATACACGCTGAAATGCTCCCGGTTCATCCGAATCTCGATCCGCACACACGCATAAGTCCAAAATCATTATACGAACCTATTGGAACCTTTAAATCTTGGTTCCGAGGTCATTTACTCCTAATGTTGACTCTAGTCAAACTTGGCCACCATAAGCCACTATTAAGGAACTAAGTGTTCCGAATTCAACCCGAACCCTTCCAAAACCAAATCAACCATCCCCGCAAGTCATAAAATAGTAAACTTACATACAGACAATCTTAAATAGGGGAATAGGGATCTAAAGAGCAAAATGACCGCTCGGGTCGTTACAATTTAGTGGTAATAAGAAATCAGAAAGAAGGTTATCAAGATGAGGGGATGAGCCCTTATTGTTTATATTTAAGATAGAGTGTTCTGCAGTTAAGAAATCCGATGTCTAGAAGATAAAAGTGATATAAATGAGAAAGTCTTGATGGACGGACATACTAAGAGAGATAAGATCAGGAATGAAGTCATTCGAAATGAGGTGGGAGTGGCTTTCGTGGAGGACAAGATGCGGAAAGTGAGGTTAAGATGGTTGGGGTATGTGAAGAGAAGGGATACAACG
Organism: Nicotiana attenuata; assembly: GCF_001879085.1. Taxonomy (NCBI): domain Eukaryota; kingdom Viridiplantae; phylum Streptophyta; class Magnoliopsida; order Solanales; family Solanaceae; genus Nicotiana; species Nicotiana attenuata. The sequence continues at coordinate 52,051,279 of NC_032000.1, forward strand.
ACCCCAGTAAGGAGATGTGGGAGGTTAGACATGGAAGGTAGGAATAGAGGGAGAGGTAGACCGAAGAGGTATTGAGAGGAGGTGATTAGGCAGGACATGAAGTAGCTTCAACTTACCGAGGACATGACCCTTGATAGGAGGGTGTGAAGGTCAAAGATTTGCGTAGAAGGGTAGTAGGTAGTGGAGCGTATTTCTTTCCCATACCAGTAGTATTTACGTTGCTCTTGTATTTTCTTATGCTTAGTTTTCTTGTACTACCTAGTGTTTCGATTTCACATTCGTATTCATGCTTTTGTTTCTTTCACTTCAGTTGTCTATTATCGTGTTGTTGTTTACTGCTTGCTGTTATTGCTATTGCTTCTTGATCATTTTTCTTGATCTGAGGCTCTATCGAAAACAATCTCTCTACCCTCACAAGGTAGGGATGTGGTCTGTATACTCTCTATCCTCTCCAAATCCAATTTATGAGATTACGCTGGATATGTTGTTATTTTGTTGTCAAATATCAGAATGATCTAGTCTATTTCTTATGCTTGGATTCCATCAAATTATGGGACAAGATTAGGTTAATAATTTAATAAGTGTCCTTACAATATTTAGCAATAATTGTAGGGTTAATTTTGTAAGGGAAATAGGATGAGATGGATGTATTAGAAGGAAATACAGACACTACAATTTCATCAATGAAGTATAGTAATTCATCCTTGTTTGGTACACTATATAAGAGATAAAATGTCTTATATTTTAAATAGTTTCATACAAAAGGTAGTCTTAAAATTGAAAGTATGAAAACAAAGTAACGCATAATATAACTCGAACGATAAAGATAATGTGCAAAGTAAAATACATAATTACATATAGCGCATGTGGTCTATGCACTATATGTGTCTAGGCTAACAACTCAGCTTAATGGGTGTTAACCTTGTGCATTGACATATAGCGGATATATATATTCCAGTTTTAAATCCATTTCTCTATCCGACAAAATAGTCCTCTCCCCAAATAAAAAAAATAAAAAAAGTATTTTCTGCCATTAAAGACCCGCATAAGATCCCACAATGCAATTTAGTCCCTTTTTTTACAGGAAAATTAAAGGTATATTCGAGGCACGGAAAAAGAATCTTGCATAATTTTTTCCAGAATTGAGAAAAAAGTTTCAAATTTTTAGGTATTTTCTTAATTTTTTGCTTACAATAACTTGATATTTTGTGGCTATATTAATATTAAACCATGTAATCTCTTATTTTCCTTTTTTACCTTAATTTTTAATTAATTTGTAATTTCCAATTTTTCCCTATTTTTTTATAGTTTCTATAAAAAATTGTGCTTTTTAATTAATTGTCTATTTTTCTGCATTTTCTGTAATTCTAAATTTCTAGCATTTCTGGATTTACTTGATGTTTTTTAATTTCTTGAAATTTTTTTAATATAGAATTTTCTTAATTTCTAGAATTATTTTGTAATTTTTGTTTTTCTTTAATCAATATTTTGATTAAATTATTTAATTAGATTTAATGTATAATTATTAAAGTTAACTTGCAAATAATTTTATTGTGATATAGTTTCAGCTCTCCCAGACATAAATAAATAAATTACTTGAAAGATTCAGGGCTTCTTTCTCTGTCCTACACGCCCGTCTCTGTCTAAATACAAACGGTCTAATTCTAACGGTAAGCTCTGCCGGTGAACTTCACCAGCACCGGCACCGGCGTGGACGGGTAAGCCAGGTAAGCACACCCCCTCTCTCTCTCCCCCTCTCTCTCTCTATCTCTCTATCTCCCCTTCTGCCTTTCTCTTTTTCTTCCCCCCTCTCTTTCTGCCCCCTTCTTAACCCTAGCACGGACTAGGCCGGCGATCGACGCTCCACCGTCGCCGCTCCCTTTTTTCGGCTTCAACCCCAACCCCCTTCTCTGTGCTTCTCCTTCTCCTTTATACTTTTTTCGTCACCCTTCTTCTTTTCCCGGCGTCGCTTCACTGTTACAGTGTTCGTCATTATTTTCTGGTGAGTCGGGCCAGTAGCAGATCTGTGTGTCACTGGTGGTGACGGTGACAGTCCCGCACTTGTCCCTTTTTCTCGGTTCCGTTTTGTGTTTGTGTGTTTTCCAGGTTGCACTTTGTTGGTGGTTGTTTCGGGTTGAGTGGGAGGTGTACGAGCAAACATAGCAGAGCAGGTAGGCTGGTTGGTAGTCCCAAGGGCTGGACGTCGGGTCCCACAACACCGGGAGTATAGCAAGTCAAAAGTTTAGGTTCTATCTGAGGGAATTGATACCTCCCGTCACCTATTTGTTTTAGTTAATTTGTTGCTGTAGTAGTTTTGGATATTTGTCTCCTTCTAGTTTATACCTTTGCTTGTTTGTAGTTGCATTTTTGTCTAGACCACCGTAGGAATAGCGGTTGTGGTTTGTAATGGCAGAGTAGGGTCATTTCCTCGGGGTGGGCGGGTGGTGGGGCGGGGGTTAGGACACGGGTCATGGGGTGGGATGGGGCCCAGAGGGGGTAAAGGCAACAAGGGAGCCTGTAGGTTGATGATTGGATCGTGGAATATAGGGACGTTAACAGGTAAGTCTATAGAGCTAGCGAAGATTCTCCAGAAGAGGAAGGTCAATATAGCTTGTGTTCAGGAGACCAGGTGGGTAGGATCGAAGGCGAGGAATGCAGACGGGTTAAAATTGTGGTACTCTGGACGCGTGAAGGGCAAGAACGGAGTGGGTATTTTGGTGGACACGGAGCTCAGGGAGTCAGTGGTTGAGGTTAGGCGGGTGAATGACAGATTGATGGCGATTAAGTTAGTAGTTGGAGGGAGCACTCTGAATGTCGTTAGCACGTACGCACCGCAAGCGGGCTTGGACGAGGAGGTTAAGAGGCACTTCTGGGAGGGGTTGGATAAGGTGGTGCGGGGTATTCCGTCAACAGAGAAGTTATTTATAGGAGGGGATTTAAATGGTCATATTGGGTTTCGCTAGGGCTTTTGAGTTGGTGATTGCGAACTCTAGTTTTTCGAAGAGGGAGGAGCATTTGGTTACTTTCCGGAGTATGGTGGCTAAGACCCAGATTGATTATATCCTCCTCAGGAGGTGTGATAGGGGGTTATGCGAGGATTGTAAGGTGATCTCGAGTGAGACCCTCGCGACTCTACATAGGCTCCTGGTGATGGACATTGGTATCGTGATAAAGAGGAAGAAGAGGTTTGTACAAGGTCAACCGAGGATCAGGTGGGGTGTTTTGGCTAAGGATACTGCGCATGAGTTGGAGGGGCGGTTGTTGGCTATGGGTGCCTGGAAGAGTAGTGGGGATGCTAGCGCTAAGTGGACGACGACGGCGAACTGTATTAGGGAGGCGGCAAGAGACGTGTTAGGGGTCTCGAAGGGCTACTATAGCGGGCACCGAGGCGACTGGTGGTGAAATGATGTGGTCTAAGGTATAGTGGAAGCAAAGAAAACGGCGTACCTTGCGTTAGTGGAGAGTACCGATGAGGAGCAGAGGAGAACAAATAGAGTAAGGTACAAGGAAGTTAGGAAGGAGGCAAAATTAGCGGTCATAGAGGCTAAGATTGCTGCGTTTGATCGGTTGTATGAGGAACTAGGGGGCAAAGGTGGGGACAAGAAGCTATTTCGGCTGGCCAAAGTGAGAGAGAGGAAGGCTCGCGACCTGGATCAAGTGAGGTAAATCAAAGACGTGGAAGGTAAAGTAGTGACGGAAGACTCCCAGATTAAGCATAGATGGTAGACGTACTTTCATAAACTTCTGAATGAAGAGGGGAGCGGTAGCATCGTGCTAGGGGAGTTAGGACACTCCAAGAGTCACCGTGACTTTGGGTACTGTAGGCGTATCAAGGTTGAGGAGGTAGTGGGAGTTGTGGGTAAGATGAATCGGGGCAAAGCGACAGGACCAGTTGAGATTCCAGTAGAATTTTGGAGGTATATGGGTAGAGCGGTCTTAGAATGGCTGACTGGGCTGTTTAATGTTATTTTTGAGATGAAGAGGATGCCAGATGAGTGGAGATGTAGTTTGATGATTCCGTTGTTTAAGAACAAAGGTGATATCTAGAATTGTAACAATTATAGGGGCATCAAGTTATTAAGTCATACCATGAAAGTTTGGGAGAGGGTGGTGGAAGGGAGGGTGAGGAGGGCGGTATCTATTTCGGAAAATCAGTTCGGGTTCATGCCGGGACATTCTACTACGGAAGCTATCCACCTTATAAGGAGGTTGGTGGAACAACACAGGGAGAGTAAGAGGGATTTTCACATGGTGTTTATTGACCTAGAAAAGCCGTATGACAAGGTCCCTAGGGACGTTCTTTGGCGATGCCTGGAAGTAAAAGGGGTGCTGGTAGCATACATTGAATCGATAAACAATATGTATGATGGAGCTAAGACTCAGGTCAGGACTGTGGGAGGTGACTTCGAGCTTTTTCCGGTGATTATGGGGTTACACAAAGGATCTGCGCTTAGCCCTTTCTTATTTGCTCTAACGATGGATGCCTTGACACACCATATTCAAGGGGAGGTGCCATTGTGTATGTTGTTCGTTGATGATATAGTTCTAATCGATGAGTCGCGTAGCGGTGTTAATGAGAGACGGAGGTGTGGAGGCAGGCTCTGGAGTACAAAGGTTTCAAGTTGAGTAGGACCAAGACAGAATATCTGAAGTGTAAGTTCAACGTCGTGTCGGGGGAAGCGGACGGGGTGGTGAGGCTCGACTCACAAGTTATCCCCAAGAGAGAAAGTTTCAAGTATCTAGGGTCTATTATCAAGGGAGATGGGGAGATTGACGGGGATGTCACGCACCGCATTGGGGTGGGGTGGATGAAATGGCGGTTAGCATCTGGAGTCCTGTGTGACAAGAGGGTACCACCGAAACTCAAAGGTAAGTTCTACAGAGCGGTGGTTAGGCCGGCTATGTTATATGGGGCTGAGTGTTGACCAGTTAAGTATTCACATATCCAGAAGATGAAAGTAGCCGAGATGAGGATGTTGAGATGGATGTGCGGGCATACTAAACTGGATGAGATAAGGAATGAAGATATTAGGGAGAAGGTGGCGTTGCTCCCGTGGACGACAAGATGCGGGAAGCGAGCTTAGGTGGTTTGGGCACATGCGGGGAGAACCATCGATTCCCCGGTTAGGTGGTGCGAGCGGTTAGCTTTGGCAGGTACGAGAAGAGGTAGAGGGCGGCCTAGGAAGAATTGGGGCGAGGTGATCAGGCAAGACATGGCGCGACTCCAGATTTTCGAGGACATGGCTCTTAATAGGAAAGTGTGGAGGTCGAGCATTAAGGTTGTAGGCTAGGGGTAGTTCATAGTTTTTCCCTCTTTGTACCGGGTAGGCTGATAGAGTTTTGCCTATGTCTGGTAGCGGTCTAAGTTGTGTTCACACTATTTTGTTATTTTGCATATGATTATATTATTGCACTCTCTTTAACTTATTTGGTGTATTTTAAGATATTATTATTACTTCTCTTGCTTCTTTTGTTGTTACAGATCTCTTCTTTCGTTTCTTTTCTGAAATTATTATCTCTTCTGTTGAGCCGAGGGTCTCCCGAAAACAACCTCTCTACCCTTCTGGGGTAGGGGTAAGGCTGCGTACATCCTACCCTCCCCAGACCCAACTAGTGGGATTTTACTGGGTATGTTGTTGTTGTTGTTGTGTTAAAGTTAACTTGTAATTTTATTATTACTAAAGCAAATATTGTATACAAGATTGGAAAAGTGTAACGACCAGACCGGTAGTTGAATTTTTGATATCAGGGTCAGAATCCAATTTTGGAATTTGAAGTAGGTCCGTAGTGTTGAGTATGACTTGTGTGCAAAATTTGGGGTTAATGGGACGTGTTTGGTTGGTTTCGGTATCGGTTGTAGAATTTTGAAGATTCAAGTTCTTATAGTTTGGATTCGAGGATGATTCGTGGTTTTAGCGTTATTTGATGTGATTTGAGGGCGCGACTATGTTTTTATGGTGTTTAAGGATTGATTGGTATGTTTGGTTGAGGTCCTGGGGGCCTTGGGTGTGTTTCAGATCCTCAACAGGTCATTTTTGGACATAGAAGGATATCAGATTTTTGCTGGTTTTTGTTGCAGAGATTTGTTCTTCGCATTCGCAAAGAGAAGCCCGCGTTCGCGGAGAAGAGTTTGGTCAAAAGAAGAAAATGCTATTCGCATTCGCGAATAAGGGGACACGTTCGCGAAGTTTGGACTTCAGTGTATCGCGAACACGTGAATGGCATCATGTTCGCGTAGAGAAAATGGAACAATTGGGACCTCAGGAATTTGCTCTTCGCGTTCGCTAATAAGGGGTCACGTTCGCGAAGGTTCTGGCAGCTGAAGCTACGCGTTCGCAAGAGGGAACCCGCGTTCGCGAAAGAGGAAAAATTGAGCTGTGGACTTTTGTTCTACGCAAACGCGAGGTGGTGGTCGCGTTCGTGAAGAAGGGCGTACTGGGCAGATTTAAAGTTCATAACACCAAATTTGATTGAGAGCACGGTAGAAGGCAGAATTTGGAGATATTTTCAAAGGAAGTTATTGGGTAATGATACCTAACTCCTTTATGATTATATCCCATTAATCTATGCTTTGATTTCATCATTTAATTTCGAATTTGGGGTGAAAATTGAGAAAAGTTCATAGGCCGAATTTTTGGATTTTGATTAAAATTTTGGTATCGAATTTGAGTGAATTTGGTATGGTTAGACTCGTGAGTGAATGTGTGTTCATTATTTGTGACTTTTACCCAATTCCGAGACGTGAGCCTGCGGAGGCTTTTTGGGCGTTTTTCTATTTTCTTACCTTAGCTTTGATTTTATTAGCTAAATTAGTTACTTGTAGTTATATTTACGTTATGTAATTGATTCGGCTAGATTTGGGCCATCCGAAGCCGGATATTCACGAAAAGAGCTTTGTTTCGGATTGAATTGAGCTTGGTTCGAGGTAAGTGGCTTGCCTAACCTTGTGAGGGGGAACTACCCTTAGGATTTTGGTACCGTTTGATATATGAGCACCGTGTACGTGAGGTGACGAGTACGTACACGGGCTTTTTGTTGCAAAAACTCTGTTTTTCACTATGTCATAACATGTTTACTTCTTGTTTGAACTACAATAGCATATGTAACTACCTTGTTTAGATTAGAAAAGCATGCCTACGTGTTTTAAATCACTATTTGAACTCTGTGCAGTATTTTTAGTGAAATTACTTGTTTTCTTTGATGTGAACTTAGCCTAAACTGTAGGTCTCCTTGCTGTAACTGTTGTTTATATTGATTGAGCAGCATATTTACTTTGGGACTACGGAACGGTATTCCCGGAGATCCCCCTGTACTGCATATTTACTTTGGGACTATGAAACGGTATTTCGGGAGATCCCCCAGCACTACATATTTACTTTGGGACTACGGAATGGTATTCCGGGAGATCCCCCTACACATTTACGTTTGGGACTACGGGACGGTATCCCGGGAGATCCCTTGTTGCTATAAATCCCTTGTTGCTATAACTGTGTTCTGAGCTATTGGATTTCATTGAATTTTTTTCCTGTTAGATTTTCGTACTTATTTTACTGTAGCATTTTCTTTTAGTCTTATTTCATTATATTTATACCAGTATGGCCCTGACCTGATCTCTTCTCTACTCGACCGAAATTAGGCTTTACTGGGTACAGTTTTGGTGTACTCATGCCCTTTCTTGCACATGTTTTCCGTGTGCAGTCCCAGGTACTAGCTATCAGCCTCTGGTCTAGTTGCGTGGTTGCTACTTCAAGAGACTTCAAGGTACATCTGTCGCGTCCGCAAATCTCAGTGTCCCCTTCTATCCCCTTGTATTGATTTTTCCCTTATTTTCTTCAGACATAAATGCATAGAGTAGTTAGAAACTCTTAGAAGCTTGTGGCGTTGCGACATTCCAGGTTTTTGGGAAAGTGATTATTGTTTATGCCAAGCGGCATCATTTCTACTTATTAACTATATTCATTAGTTATTATCATTGTGTTTCTTTTTCATTTCTGCAATATTAGGCGTACCTAGTCGTAGAGACTAGGTGTCGTCACGACAGTTCACGGAGGGAGATTTTGGGTCCTGACAAGTTAGTATCAGAGCTCTAGGTTCATAGGAGTCGTAAGTCACAAGCAGGTTTATTAGAGTCTCGTGGATCGGTACGGAGACGTCTGTACTTATCCTCGGGAGGCTATAGAACTGTTAGGAAAATTCATTCTCATTGATTCCTTGTCGTGCTGAGATTATTGACTTCAAAATTCTAAACTTATGTCTTCTATTCTCTCACAGATGGTGAGGACACGTGCTACCGGAGATGACCAGGCACCCGCGCCCCCTGCTAGAGCTGCCATAGGCCGGGGCTAGGGTAGAGGCCAAGGACGCGTATGTGGTGCATCCAGAGCACCCGTGCGAGCTGCTGTAGAGGAGCCACCAGTAGCTCTAGTCGGAGCATATGCACCTGATACGCCTACTACTACTACTCCAGCTCTCTAGGAGGTCGTTGCCTAGTTCATGAGTATGTACAGCACTCTAGCTCAAGCAAGGTTGATTCTCATTGCTGCAGCCACATCTCAGGCCGGGGAGGAGTACAGACTCCCGCTGCCCACACTCCAAAGCAGCAGGTTCAGGTTGATCAGATCCCAGAGGTTATACCAGTACCACCTGCAGCCCCAGTTCAGCCCGAGGGTAGGGCAGCAGATTCAGAGGTGGAGCAGCGGAAGCTTGAGAGGTACAAGAAGTACGACCCTTCTAGATTCAGTGGTCTAGCATCAGAGGATGCTCAGGGATTTCTAGAGGAGTGCCACCGTATTCTTCTCACTATGGGCATAGCAAAGTCGGGTGGGGTTTCTTTAACTGCCTTTCAGCTCTGAAGAGTAGCTTATGAGTAGTGGCATACATATGAGTTGAACAGTCTGGCTGAGGTAGCTTCACTTACATGGACTCAGTTCTCGGACATGTTTTTGAGAGAGTATGTCCCTCAGAGCCTCAGGGATACATGGCACGGAGTTTGAGCAGCTGCCCCAGGGTACTATGACTGTTTCAGAGTATGCCATTCGTTTCAGTGACTTGGCTAGACATGCACCGGCCTTGGTTTCTACAGTTCGAGAGAGGGTTCGCTGGTTTATTGAGGGGCTCATTCCCAGCATCAGGACTAGCATGGCCCGGGGGTTAGAGATGGACGTATCAGCGGGTGGCGAGTATTGCTAGGAGAGTAGAGGGCATGCTTGCTCAGGATATGGAGGAGAGAGAGGCCAAGAGGTCTCGAGAGTCGGGCCATTATTCTAGTGCCCGTGCCCCAGCTACTGTTCGTCATGGTAGGGGTTGTGTGAGCCGCCCGTTCATTCAGCTCTTCTAGAAGCCAATGGTATTCCAGCTTCTCCTAGACCTCAAGAGCCTTATTATGCACCTCCAGTATCTAGTGTGCCTCCTACACGGGGTGCCACAAGCGGTCAGTCTAGCAGACCTGGCCCGAGCCAGCCACAGCCGCCACGTCCTCCCAAAGCTTGTTTAAGAGTGGCGACACTCGTCATATGGTGAGGGATTGCCCCAGACTTAGGTGGGGTGCACCTCTATAGACTTTTTAGCCACAACGTGCTCCACCAGGTCCTCAGGCTATGATTACAACACCAACTGCCACCCCACCTGCTCAGCTGGCCCAAGGTGGAGGTCGGGGTGGTAGAGGTCGCATTAGATAGAGGTCAGGCTAGATACTATGCCCTTCCTACTCGTTCAGAGCTATTGCTTCTGATTCTATCATTACATGTATTGTTCTAGTCTGTCATAGAGATGCATCGGTTCTATTCGATCTAGGCTCCACTTATTCTTATGTGTCATCTTATTTTGCCCTACATTTGGGCGTATCTCGGGATTCTTTGAGTTTCCCTATTTATGTGTCTACTTCTATGGGAGATTCTCTTATTGTGGACCATGTGTATCGGTCATGTTTGATTTCTCTTAGTGGTTTTAAACCAGAGCTGATTTGCTATTGCTCAGCATGGTAGATTTGATGTTATCTTGGGCATGGACTGGTTGTCGCCCCATTATACTATTCTTGATTGTCACTCCAAGACCCTGGCGCTGGCTATGCTAGGTTTACCGTGATTAGAGTGGAGGGGTACCTTAGATTACACTCCAGTAGGGTTATTTTATCTCTTAAAGCTCAGTGAATGGTTGAGAAGGGGTATGACGCGTATCTAGCCTATGTGAGAGATGTCAGTATTGATACCCCTACATTTGATTCAGTCCCAATAGTGAGGGATTTCCATGATGTGTTTCCAGCTGATCTTTCGGGCATGCTGCCCGATAGAGATATTGATTTTGGCATTGATTTGTTGCCGGGCACTCGGCCCATCTCTATTCCTCCTTATCGTATGCCACATCCTGAGATGAAGAAGTTGAAGGAACAGTTGTAGGAATTGCTTGATAAGGGCTTCATTTGGCCCAGTGTATCGCCTTGGGGTGATCCTGTCTTATTTGTGAAGAAAATGGATGGTTCTATGCGTTTGTGCATTGATTATCGCCAGTTGAACAAAGTTACAGTGAAGAACCAGTATCCTTTGCCTCGTATTGATGACCTATTTTATCAATTACAGGGTGCCCAAGTGTTTTCCAAGATTGATTTGTGTTTGGGTTATCATCAGTTGAAGATTCGGGAGCTAGATATCCCGAAGACTGCTTTCAGGACTCGGTATGGTCATTACGAGTTCCTTGTTATGTCATTTGGGCATATCAACGCCCCAGCAGCAATTATGCATTTGATTCACAGTGTGTTCCAGCCTTATCTTGACTCGTTCTTCATTGTCTTTATTGATGACATTCTGGTGTACTCCCAGAGTCGGGCAGATCATGAGCAGCACCTTAGGACAGTGCTTCAGACCTTGAGAGAAAGAAATTATATGCAAAGTTCTCAAAATCGGAGTTCTGGTTAGATTCCGTGAAATTCTTGGGTCATGTGGTATCGATTAAAGGGATCAAGGTGGATTCGAAAAAAGTGGAAGCAGTGCAGACTTGGCCCAGACCGTCCTAAGCTACAGAGCTCCGGAGTTTTCTTGGCTTAGCGGGTTATTACCGTCGATTTGTTGAAGGATTTTCATCTATTGCAGCGCCCATGACCAGGCTGACCTAGAAGGGTGCTCCATTTAACGGGATGGAAGAGTGTGAGGAGAGCTTTCAGAAGATTAAGACAACTTTGACTACATCCCCAGTATTGGTATTGCCTTTAGGTTCGGGGTCTTATACAGTTTATTGTGATGCGTCGCGAGTTGGCCTCGGTGCGGTGTTGATGTAGGACCGTAGGGTGATTTCCTACCGTCCAGATAGTTAAAGGTGCATGAAAAAAACTATAATGTCTACGACCTTGAGTTAGCTGCTATTGTTCATGCTTTGAAGATTTAGTGGCACTATTTGTACAGTGTCCCTTGTGAGATCTACGCTGATCACTAGAGTTTACAGCATCTATTCAAGCATAAGGATCTTAATTTGCGTTAGAGGAGGTGGTTAGAGCTGCTTAAGGATTATGATATCACCATTTTGTACCACCCGGGGAACGCCCATATGGTGGCTGATGCTTTGAGTTGTCGGGCAGAAGTTTGGGGAGTTTAGCTTATCTACCAACAGTAGAGAGGCCCATGGCATTGGATGTTTAGGCCTTAGCCAGCCAGTAAGTGAGATTAGATATTTCTGAGCCTAGTCGAGTATTGGTTTGTGTGGTCTCTCAGTCATCTCTTTATAATCGTATCAGGGAGCGTCAGTATGATGACCCGCATCTTCTTGTCCTTGGGACACGGTCCAGCACGGTGATGCCAAGGAGGACACTATTGGGGATGATGGAAAATTGAGGATGCAGGGCATGCCATGTGTACCTAATGTAGATGGTTTGCGTGAGTTGATTCTTTAGGAGGCTCATAGCTTGCGGTACTCTATTCACTCGGGTACCGCGAAGATGTATCAGGACTTGAGGCAGCATTGTTGGTGGCGTAGAATGAAGAAGGACATAGTGGAGTATGTTGCTCGGTGTCTAAATTGCCAGCAGGTGAAGTTTGAGCATCAGCGATGGGGTGGGTTACTTCAGAAGTTAGACATTCCAGAGTGGAAGTGGGAGCGGATCACTATGGATTTCATTGTTTGACTCCCACAAACTCAACGAAAGTTTGATGCAGTTTGGGTGAATATGGATAGACTGACCAAGTCAGCTCATTCCCTTCCTGAGATGACTACCTATTCTTCTGAGCAGTTGGCTCGAGTTTATATCCGTGAGATTGTCAGACTTCATGGCGTGCCCGTATCTATCATCTCTGACCGGGGCACGCAGTTTACATTACGGTTCTGGAGAGCTGTACAACATGAGTTGGGTACTCGGGTGGAGTTGAGCACAGCATTTCACCCTCAGACAGACGGGCAGTCCGAGTGCACTATTTAGATTCTTGAGGATATGCTCTGTGCTTGTGTGATGGAGTTTGGGGGTCTTGGGATCAGTTATTGCCCCTTGCAGAGTTTGCCTACAACAACAGTTATCAGTCTAGCATTCATATAGCACTATATGAGCCTCTGTATTGTAGGAGGTGTCGATCCCCAGTGGGTTGGTTCGAGCCGGGCGAGACCATATTATTGGGTACGGACTTGGTTCAAGATGCCTTAGAGAAGGTTAAGGTGATTCAAGATAGACTTCGCACAGCCCAGTCTAGATTGAAGAGTTATGTGGACCGGAAGGTTCGCGATGTGGCATTCATGGTCAAAGAGCGGGTCTTGCTTTGAGTTTTGCCTATTAAAGGCGTTATGAGGTTCGTAAAGAAAAGCAAGCTGAGCCCAAGGTTTATTGGTCCTTTTGAGGTGTTTCAGCATGTTGGGGAGGTTGCTTATGAGCTTGCCTTACCTCCCAGTCTTGTAGGAGTTCATCCGGTATTTTATGTTTCGATGCTCCGGAGGTATCACAGCGATCCATCTCACATGTTCGATTTCAGTTCAGTCCAGTTGGACAAGGATCTAAGCTATGTTGAGGAGCTAGTGGCTATTGTGGACAGGCAGGTTCGAAAGCTAAGGTTGAAGAACATTGCATCAGTGAAGGTTCAGTGGCGGGGTCATCCGGTCGAGGAGGTGACTTGGGAGACCGAGAAGGATATGTGCAGCCGTTATCCTCATCTTTTCACCACTTCAGGTATGTCTCTATACTCATTCGAGGACGAACGATTGTTTTAAGAAGGGGAGGATGTAATGAGCCGGCCAGTTGTTTTGAGAGTTAGAACCCCAATTCCCCATTAACTGCTTTTCCCGTATCTATTTCTACTATTGTGACTTGCCGGGAGGGATCGTTTTGATTTTTGGAGTGTTTTGGGACACTTAGTCCCTAAATGGGAGCTTAAGTCTTGAGATTTGGACGGTAGTTGGAATTGTGTGAAGATGACTCTGTAATGGAGTTCCGTCAATTCCGTTAGCTCCGTTGGGTTATTATGCGCTTAGGGGCGTGTTCGTATTGTGTGTTGAAGGTCCGTAGCTCATTTAGGCTTGAAATGGCGAAAGATGAATTTTTTGAGTTTCGGACCGATAGTGGAATTTTTGGTATCAGGGTCAGAATTCGATTCCAAAATTTGGAGTAGGTCCGTAGTGTTGAATATGACTTTTGTGCAAAATTTGGGGTCAATTGGACGTGGTTTGGTTGGTTTTGGCATCGGTTGTAGAATTTTGAAGTTTCAAGTTCTTAAAGTTTGGATTGGAGGGTGATTCATGATTTTAGCGTTATTTAATGTGACTTGAGGGCTCGACTAAGTCGTATGGTGCTTTAGGATTGGTTGGTATGTTTGGTTGAGGTCCCGGGGGCCTCGGGTGTGTTTCGGATGCTCAACAGGTCATTTTTGGACTTAGAAGGATAGTAGATTTTCGCTGGTTTTTGTTGCAGAGATATGTTCTTCGCGTTTGCAAAGAGAAGCCCGCGTTCGCGAAGAAAAGTTTGGGAAGAAGAAGAAAATGCTCTTAGAGTTCGTGAATAAGGGGACGCATTCGTGAAGGTTTAGACTTCAGTGTATCGCGAATGCGTGAATGGCATCGCGTTCACGTAGAGAAAATGGAACAGCTGGGACCTCAGGAATTTTCTCTTCGAGTTTGCAAATAAGGGGTCGCGTTCGCAAAGGTTCTGGTAGTTGAAGCTATGCGTTCGCAAAAGAGGAAAAACTGAGCAGTGGACTTTGGTTCTACGCGAACGTGGGGTGGTGGTCCCGTTCGTGAAGTAGGGCGTACCTGGGTTGATTTAAAGTTCAAAAAAATGAGGGTTTGAGTTCATAACACAAAATTTGATTCAGAGCTCGGTAGAAGGCGAAATTTGGAGAGATTTTCGGAGGAAGTTATTCGGAAGTGATTCCTAACTCCTTTACCCCATTAATCTATGCTTGATTTCACTATTTAATTTCGGATTTGGGGTGAAAAATTGGGAAAATTTGAGAGAGTTCTTAGGCCGAATTTTGGGGTTTTGATCGAGATTTTGGTATCGGATTTGAGTGAATTTGGTATGGTTGGACTCGTGAGTGAATGGGTGTTCATAATTTGTGACTTCTACCCGATTCCGAGACGTGGGCCCGGGTAGGTTTTTTGGGAATTTTTCTATTTTCTTGTCTTAGCTTTGATTTCATTAGCTAAATTAGTTGCTTGTAGTTATATTTACGTTATGTAATTGATTTGGCTAGATTTGGGCCATCCGGAGCTGGATACTCGCAGAAATAGCATTGTTTCGGATTGAATTGAGCTTGGTTCGAGGTAAGTGGCTTGCCTGACCTTGTGTGGGGGAACTCCCCTTAGAGTTGGTACTGTTTGATATATGAGCACCGTGTACAAGTACGTACACGAGCTATTTGTTGCAAAACTCCATTTTCACTAAGTCATAACCTGTTTTCTTCTTGTTTGAACTACAATAGCATATGTAACTACCTTGTTTATATTAGAAAAGCATGACTACGTGTTTTAAATGCCTATTTGGACTCTGTGCAGCATGTTTAGTGAAATGGCTTATTTTCTTTGATATGAACTTAGCCTAAACTATAAGTCTCTTTGCTGTAACTGTTGTTTATATTGATTTAGCTGCATATTTACTTTGGGAATACGGAATGGTGTTCCGGGAGATCCCCCTGTACTGTATATTTACTTCGGGACAACGGAATGGTATTTCGGGAGATCCCCCAACACTGCATATTTACTTTGGGACTACGGAACAGTATTCCAGGAGATCCCCCTGTACATTTATGTTTAGGACTACGTGACGGTATCCCGGGAGATCCCCTGTTGCTATAATTGTCTTCTGAGTTGTTGGCTTTCATTGAATTTTATTCCTATTAGATTTCCGTACTTATTTTATTGTAGTATTTTCTTTCAGTCTTATTTCATTATATTTATACCAGTAGGGCCCTGACCTTATCTCGTCACTACCCGACCAAGGTTAGGCTTGGCACTTACTGGGTACCGTTGTGGTATACTCATGCCCTTTCCTACACATGTTTTCCGCGTGCAGATCCAAGTATAGCTATCAGCCTCGGGTCTAGGTGTGTGGTTCCTGCTTCAGGAGACTTCAAGGTATATCTGCCGCGTCCGCAGATCTCGGAGTCCCCTTCTATCCCCTTGTGTTGATTTTCCCCTTGTTTCTTCAGATATAAATGTATAGAGCAGTTAGAAACTCTTAGAAGCTTGTGACATTACGACATTCCGGGTTTTGGGAAAAGTGATTTTTGTATATGCCGAGCGGCATCATTTCTGCTTATTAACTATATTCGTTAGTTATTATCTTTGTGTTTCTTTTTCATTTCCACAATATTAGGCTTACTTAGTCGTAGAGACTAGGTGCCATCACGATAGCTCACAGAGGGAGAACTTGGGTCGTGACATAAAGTCTAGCATTACGGTTTCTCCAATCATCGGAATCCTCCCCTCTATGTCTCCTATTATTTCGCCTAAGTATTTTCTACTAATCGTGAGGACTTTAGATGTCGTAATTCTCTTTCGAGCAACTACAATAATTTACTAGACGTATTCTCCCAAATTACGCTAGCTGGCACTATTTTACCGCTCACTATGACCACGTCAAGGCTTTGTTATTCCTAAAACCACCTTTAAACCTGCCTTATTGATTTTTCATATACGTTAGGAGTGATATTTTTCAACAACCACCTAAATATATACCCTTTTCCGAGCAATACACAATAAATATGAGCAATCTATTGAGGGTCCTTCAATCAAAGAAAAGAATATTTCTTGCACAATGTTTAAGCAAAAAATATCTTTATACTTAAAATGCCAAACTCAATATAAAGAAGTTTTGGAATAATTACAAAGGAAAAGGGAAAAAATATATACATCAATTATTTTTGCTATCAGAGGCCGAAGGGAGTAAAGAGTCTTCATTTTCCTTTTCAAGAGAAGGTTGTTCCGCTTTTGATTCAAGGTCATCATCCTTATCTTTTTCCTCTTCAGCTTCCTCTTTAGTTCTCGAATACTAGGAAATAGTGTTAAAAAATTCTAAGGCAACGGGCCGAGCAGGGAGGTTCTCGAGAGCAGTTGTCTCCTATTTACGAGCTTTAGCAATGCAGTCATCGATGTTTGCAATGCCTTCTTTGGCCTCCTCCATAGTCTTCCTCCTCATATGATAAAGGGTATAGGTTTTCTCGAGGAGGATGGAATCTTCTTGGTCTTGGAGTTTAACTTAGAGCTTCTCAAAATTTTTATTGGAGCTTATCATTTTCATCTTTCACAATGTTGATCCTGGAATCAAGCTCAACATGGTTGTCGCTTGAAGATGGTTCTGCTCCATAACCTTGTTGAGTCTTTCTTCCGTTTTGGCTCCCTTCTCCTCGGTAGCACTAGCCTCTTCGATTTTGGAGCGTAAGATAGCCTCTAAGTTATTGACTTTCTCCATAAAGGCAAACTCGCGCTCAGCCGCGACAGTCACGGTATCATGCAGTTCCACCCACTTGGCCATCACCTCCTTAAGATCTCCATGCAATTGAGCGGCTTCTTGGCTGTGGGCCATTCTATCTTGCTCGTATTGCTGCAATTGAGTCTCGAGCTTACCCATTTGAGCAACCTTTGCTTCTCAAACAAGGAGGCGCTCGGCAAGCTGGTTTCGTTCGGCCAAAAGTTGATTTCGTTCCATTGTATGTCCTTCTTGATCCAAAACCAACCTTTGCAAGCCCTTGGAAGCAAGGAGGTTACACTAAAAAGGTTGAAGCTAAGGTTATTAAGGCAAAGTCTAACAAACAAAAAAGGGAAGAAAAGAAGGTTAGATTGATTCCTGAGCCGAATAGTGCATGATATTTTTTACCAGGCAATCAGCATAAAGGGAGTCCATTTTTCTCCAATCTTTCTCTGTGGATTGTGGTTACAAGTAGTTGGTAACCTCACCGGCTTGAAAAGTATGTGGCATTCATTCGAAAACATGAGAATGATACTTCGTTTGCTACTGAAATTTTGAGTGGGTGCCGAGAAAGTGTTCCCTAGATTACCATGATCAGATGACCGTGGGGAAGGAATGTTTCTTGTTTGTTCACTTGGGGCCGGTGGAGAGGTAGCAATTGGTATAGAAAGAGATACAGTTGTAGCTGGCTCAGAAGTTGATAGCGAAGGTACCTCCGGGGTACGATTCCTCTTAGTGGAAATGTCAACAGGAGCCTGAAAGCGGGACTCAGCGTTTTCAACTATTTCCATCCCGTGAAGAGTCCTAGAACTTCTCTCGGTTGTGGAGTTTGAAGCTCACTCGGCTGAGCATCCGGTTGATCTGACGAAGATATTCTTCTTCTCTGAAGGGGAGCCGCTCCATCGTCATTTCCGTAATCATCAAGGACCTCTGTGGGCATTCTGGTTGGTATTATTTCGAATTCTTCTCTTGAGTCCCAACCGAGGAGATACATTTTCTCTTTGGTTTCTTGTCTTTCGGCTGGGGACTCCGGGAGGAGGCGCCTTCACCGGAAGAGAGAGTGGCTTCACGAGATCTCCTCCGGTTAAGGACGTTTTGCAATTCCCGTTAGGCTTCCTTCGGGTCAACGAGAACCTCAATGGCGGGGCAAAAAACGGATCCCTTCAGAAGTCATGTGTCTTGAAAAAAAAAGAGTTAAAAAATTGATTATGAGTAATGTTAAAAGATGAAACAAGGAAGAAGGAACTTTACTTACCATGGTTTTTGGCTCTTCAATTAGATCTAGGAGCCATTTCTTTCCACCTTCAAGATTTTGGTGTAAAAATATCCAAATTTTTCTATAAGGGAAAAACAAAGTTAAAGAAGGAGGAAAATCTTTCTAAACGCGGAAAGGAAAAGATATCCAAAGATTACGAAAAAGATTCCATGATTCAGGAATAGCAGGTGATGTTGTCGGGAGATTATCCCTAGTAGCGATGACAACGAACCGTTCCATCCAGCCACGATCCTTGTCATCATCAACAATGGTAAGGAGTGCGTGGTGACCGTGTTTGTCGAGCTTCAGCATACCCCCACAGAAGATCTTTGGAGAGTAGAGGTTGACCATGTGTGCAAGAGTTAGTGTTTCCCTGGTCTCAGAACACAATTTTCGGAGGCAGCCACCATATGCCATATTGATAGGCCTGCTTGAGCCAAACAGATTTGGTAATGATAGCAGAATTCTAAGATTGTTGGCTTGATTCCTTGACCCAATCCCAAAGTGAAAGGATATGTATAAACATACATGAACCTTGGTATGGAGAAGGTGACCCTTTCCACCTCACTAGGGGCAAAAATTTCAATTTTGTTCCATTCCTTTGTTAATAAAGAAGCTGACCGTTACAAAGAATCTCTATATTAATAGCCAATCGTTATGCAGCCATCAATAGCGGTTTTATTCTCATTCAAGAGGAGCTTGATTTGGGGATCTTGACTCCCGAAATAGAGCTATTAATAGCAGAATTAGGATCTATTGCAGGACACGGAAAATCATTTTGTTACGACTCCAATTACCCTCCGTAGGAGGCGCTTAATCTCTACGACTAGGTAAGCCTAACATTTGATAAATATTGAACAGATGTAATTAACAAAATACTAAAAAACAATCCGATAAACAAATATAAACCTCTGAAAAACATAATCTCAACCATACAATCCCCAAGAACTGTGGAACAGAGTTATAAGCTCTATAGAATAAAACTAGGATATCTAATACACCACTATCTGAAAGAAATACAACACTCTGAGGCATGCGGACATGGAGCAGGTATACCTTGAAGCCTCCACAGCAGCAAATCAAATCAACTCTAGCATCCGGCACGGGCAGACGTACCTGGATCTCCACAAAAATGTGCATAAGCGTAGTATGAGTACACCACAACGGTACCCAGTAAATATCAAGCCTAACCTCGGTAGAGTAGTGACAAGGCCAGGTCAAGACACCTACTAAGATATAAATAAACGGAATAAAACCATAAGAATGAATAATAATGGAAAGTGGAGAAATAACTGATACGAAACAAGATAAGAGGATGAACTACCGGAAATTAAGCATGGAAGTAACATAAAAGAAGCAGCTAAAGGGAACCAAAGTGATCATATACGGACAACAGCTGATAAACAAGGAAGAACAAAACAACAGAAACATTCCCACCAAAACTACTTGCAAAATGAGATAAACAATAAGATTCACCACCAAGGTACTGCTTCGTACAAATTAAGAATCACAACCGAGGTACCGCCTCGTATACACATTTCTCAATCTTAATCACAATCTGACCTTATATCGCCGCGTGAGCCTTACATTTGAAATAGGTTTGGGAAACAGTTTTCCCGAAATAGCAACACACACTTTAGCCCACATTCTGACATCGTGTGGCTTCACGTAGTTCCCCTACAAGCAACACGCACATAAGTCCCACCTTATACTGCCGCATGCACATTAACCCCAAGCCTTATACTGCCACATGCACGTCAATATCACATCACAATACCAACTCCGCACCACAAGTGCCCATATATCACCATTTTCCAACAATCAACAATATCAATGTTACCATATCGATAGACAACGGCTCCACCACAACGGGTACAAGAATATCAACAACAACAATGAATGTAAAATGCCCAACAAGGAAGATGTTTCAACAATAACAATTTCGCTTCAATATGATAATGACTTTAACAATCTCAACACCAACAACTCAACAATGAGATAATGTATGGAAGAGATAACGTATAACAATGACTTCAAATAGTGGAAATCAACAAGGAAAGAGATAACATGAACAATAACCTCAAGTAATGATAATCAAGAATGAAGGGGATAACACGAATAATAACATCAAATAATGATAATTAACAATTAGGAGATAGCATGTAACAATAAAAAAGGCAACAAATTCAACTAAGGCATGAGAGCAATTTAAAAAGTAGGATGTAGAACAAGTTTTAAATAAGTCAATTAAGGCATGTACGGATAGACTAACACAAACAAGAATAGATTAAGTAAGAGAATTGAGAACATGATATGGCTTTTCAACTAAAGCGTGGAAAATAGTCTAAGTAGCCTAAACCGGTCAAATACCACATACAACCCGTGTACCCACTCGTTACCTTTCATACACGACTTTCACATAGCACAAATGAATCAATTAATACCAATACTAAGGGGTAGTTCTCCCACACAAAGATAGGAAAGACACTTACCTCAAGTAGGCAAATTCAACACTCGGAAATAGTTTTTCTCTTATAAATTCGCCTCCACATAGCTCAAATCTAACCAAAATCAACTTAATATCATGAAAAAATGCCAGGAAAATCAATTTTAATATATAAAGCTAAATTCTTTACACTTTACCCAAAAAGTCAACGAAAGTCAAATCGGGGCTCGCCCGGTCCAATGGTAGATTCCAACTATCCATGACCACACAAATTCATATATGTGAATAGTTTCAAAATCCGAGTCAAAATCTCAAAACTCGATTTATTGTTTTTCGAAAACTTGGCAAAATTTCACAAATTTTCACTTTGATTCACATGATTTTGATGTTCAAATCTAAAATATGTTGATGGAATATGATTAGAAATAGATTAGAACAACTTACCCAAGGTTTGTATGTGAAAATCCCCTCTCCAAATCGCCTCCTACCGAGTGTAGGGTTCTAAAATGAGAGAATGAGTTCAAAAATCCCGTCTCTCAGCCCTTTAACCAGTTGCAGGTATCGCATTTCTGACACAGGATTCGTATTTGCGAACCCTCGTAATTGCGGACCAGGGCTCGCATTTGCATACCCTGACCGCCTAAGTCAACGGCGCATTTGCGATAAAGGCTTCGCCATTGCGAAGCTAGGAACTTCATAAAAGCGAACAAATGTTCACAATTGCGAACTCAATCCAAAATCTGCTGCCTTCTCAAATGCGAAGGGGAAGTCGCATTTTCCACAACTACCCCCTTCTGTCACCTTTGCAAATGCGACACTGGTGTTCGCAGTTGCGACATCAGAGCACCACACACCATATTTTTTTTGCAATTCAGTCCAAACTCACTCATGTGATCAAAACACAAAAATAACATCTAAAACTACAAATCGAACACTAAAATGCATGAATTTCAAATTAAAGTTCAAGAATTTCTAAAATTACAACTAAACGTCCGAATCTCATCAAATCAACTCGAAACGACACCAAATTTTGCAGGCAAGCTCTAAATACCATTACGGGCCTATTCCAAGTCCCAAAATCAAATTCTGAGCTCGATAGCTGAAAGTCAACCTACGGTCAAACATTGCAACTTCAAATTGCCATCAACACAAATTAACCTACGGACTTCCAAAATCATTTTCGGGTATATTCCCAAGTCCGAAATCACGATACAAAGCTATCGGAGGCATAAAAATACAATTCTAGGGTTGTTTTTCATAAAAGTCAACGTTTGGTTAATATTTTCTAATTTAAACTTCTAAGTCAAGAATCAAGGGTCCAAATCAACCCGAAAGCTCCCCGGAACGAAACTAACCAACCCCGCAAGTTATAAAAGCATAAACACACATATGTGAAGCAATAAAGGGGGTAAGGTGGTGCAATTACACAAAATGTCTAATTGCATCGTTACATTCTCCCCCTCTTAAAACAAACATTCGTCCTCGAACGTGCATAAGGACTACCTGAAGTGGTAAATAGATGAGGATAACGAATCCACATGTCGTGCTCAGTCTCCCAGGTCGCCTCCTCGACCGGATGACCCCTCCATGTCCAGAGATAGCCACATGCTCCTGAATATAAGTCAAATCCTCATCCAATTGGACTGTGCTGAAGTCTAGAACATAAGATAGATCACCAATATTCTTCGGGATCATAGAGACACGGAACACCAGATAAACCGCAGATAAACTAAGTGGCAATGTAAGCTTGTAGGCCACCTCACCAATCAACTCATGGATCTTAAAAGGTCCGATATACCTAGGGCTCAATTTTCCCTTCTTCCCGAACCTCATCACACCCTTCATGGGTGAAACCTGGATCAAGACTCGCTCTCTAACAATGAATGCAACATCGTGAACCTTCCGATCTACATAACTTTTCTGTCTATATTGGCCTTCTCCAAAGCATCTCGAACCAAATCTGTGCCTAATAACGCAGCCTCTCCGGGCTCAAACCACCCAACTAGAGAATGATACCGTCTCCCAAATAGGGCCTCAAAAGGAGCAATCTGAATACTCGATTGGTAGTTGTTGTTTCGCAAGTGGCAAGAACTGATCCCAAGCACCCCCAAAATCTATAACACGTGTGTGACACATATCCTCCATTACCTGAATGGTGTGCTCGGACTGTCCGTTCGTCTGAGGGTGAAATGTTGTACTCAACTCAACTCGTGTGCCTAGCTTACCGTGTATAGCTCTGCAGAAATGCAATGTGGATTGCATACCCCAATCAGAGATGATGGATACCGATACACCATGAAGTCGGAAAATCTCGCGGATATAAACCTGATCTAGCTGCTCTGAAGAATAGGTAGTCACTATCGGAATGAAACGAGCCGACTTGGTCAACCTATCCACAATCACTCATACTGCGCCAAACTTCTTCTAAGTCTATGGGAGCCCAACAACAAAGTCCACGGTGACCCTCTCCCATTTCCACTCAGGAATCTAAAGTCGCTGAAGCAAACCACCCGACCGTCAATGCTCAACTTCACCTACTGACAATTTAGGCACCAAGCTACATACTCCACTATGTCTTTCTTCATCCTCCTCCACCAATAGTGCTGCCTCAAGTCTTGATACATATTAGGGGCACCCGGATGAATGGAATACTATGAACTATGGGCCTTCTGAAGAATCAACTCACGCAACCCAACCACATTGGGCACACATAACCGACCCTAGATGCAGAACACATAGTCATCTCTGATAGTAACCTCCTTGGCATTGCCGTGCTGAATTGTGTCCTTGAGGACAAGCAAATGGGGGTCGTTATAATGACGCTCTATGATACAATCATATAGAGATGACCGATAAATAACGTAGGCAAGAACTCGACTAGGCTCCGAATCATGCAATCTAACAAACTGGTTGGCTAAGGCCTGAACCTCCAATGCTAATAGCCTCTACGCTGCCAGTATATACGCTAAACTACCTAAACTCTCTACCTTTCGACTCAAGGCATCTGTCACCATATTGGCCTTTCGGGGATAATATAGAATGGTGATATGATAGTCCTTAAGCAATACAAACCACCTCTATTACCGCAAGTTAATATCTTTCTTTTTGAACAGATGTTGTAGATTCAAGTGGTCAGTGAAGACCTAACAACGGACACCGTACAAATAATGCCGCCAGATCTTCAATTCATGAACAATGGCTTCCAACTCCAAGTCATGAATCGGATAATTCTTCTCATGGGTCTTTAGCTGTCTAGACGCATAGGCAATCACCCTACCGCCTTGCATTAACACTACACCAAGGCCAACACGTGACACATCGTAATACACAGTATAAGACCACGAACCCGTAGGCAACACCAACACTAAGGTTGTGGTCAAAGCAGTCTTGAGCTTTTGAAAGCCCACCTCACACTCCTCGGACCATCTGAAAGGGGAACCCTTTTGGGTCAATCTGGTAATAGGTGCAACAATAGATGAGAAACCCTATACAAAACAACGGTAATACCTGACTAAACCAAGGAAACTCCGAATCTCAGTGGCCGAAGATGGTCTGGGCCAATTCTGCACTGCATCAATCTTCTGCAGATCTACCTTGATCCCCTCACTCAACACAATATGACCCAAGAATGCCATTGAATCAAGCTAGAATTCACTCTTTGAGAATTTTGCATACAACTTCTTCTCCCTCAAGGTATAAAGCATGATCCTCAAGTGCTGCTCATGATCTTTCCGACTGTGGGAGTACACCAAGATGTCGTCAATAAACACAATGACGAATGGATCAATATATGGTTGGAATACACTGGTCATCGGGTGCATAAATATTGCTGGGGCGTTGGTCAGCCCAAATGATATCACAAGGAACTCGTAGTGACGATACCGAGTCCTAAAGGCAGTCTTCGGAATATTCGAATCCCAAATCTTCAGCTGATGATAACCTGACCGCAAATCAATCTTTGAGAACACTCTGGCACCTTGTCATTGATCAATAAGTCACCAATGCATGGCAATAGATACATGTTCTTCATTGAAACCATGTTCAACCACCGATAATAAATACACATGTGCATAGAACCATCCTTCTTATTCACAAACAAGGCCGAATCACCCCAAGGCGACACATTGGGCCAATGAAGCCCTTATCAAGCAACTCTTGCAACTGCTCCTTTAACTCCTTCAGCTCCACAGGGGCCATACAATATGGTGTACTAGAAATGGGCTGAGTCCCCGACAACAAGTCAATACCAAAATTGATATACCTATCGGGCGACATGCCCGGAAGATCTGCTGGAAATACATCTGGGAAGTGTCTCACTACCGAAACTGACTCAATGGTAGGAGTATCAGCACTGACATCTTTGACAAAGGCTACATAAGCATCACACCCCTTCTCAACCATCCGCTGAGCCTTCAGAAATGATACAACCCTGCTAGGAACATAATCTAATTCACCCATCCAACTAACTGTGGCAAACCTGGAATAGCCAACGTCACAGTCTTGGCATGACAATCTAGAATAGCATGATAGGATGACAACCAGTCCATGCCCAAGATAACATTGATGTCTACCATACTAAGTAACAATAAATCAACTTTGGTCTCAAAACCACCAATAACAACTAAACACGACCGATACACACGGTCCACAACAGTAGAATCTCCCACAGGCGTGTACACATAAACAGGAGAACTTAAAGAATCATGAGATATATCCAAATACAGAGCAAAGTAAGATGACACATATGAATAAGTGGATCCCGGATCAAACCACACTAATGCATCTTTATGGCAAACCGGAACCATACCTGTAATGACTACATCTGAAGCAACTGCCTCCGTCCTACCCAAAAAAGTATAGAATCTAGCCTGGCCTCCCCCTCTAGGGAGACCATTACCCTCCCGTTCCCCACCCCTAGCTGGCTGTGTGGGTGGAGCGGCAACTAGGGCAGCAATCATGGCCTGAGAAGTCTGTGGACCTGACTGAATCCATGGAGCCTGAATGGTCTGTAGAGGTGTACCCCTCCTGAGTTTGGGGCAGTCTCTAACCATGTGGAGGGTATCACCACACTCAAAGCAAGCTCTCGGTGGGCGTGGCTGCTGGTACTGTCTCGGGTCTGGTCAACTAGACTGACTGCTGAAGGCACCCCATGAAGAAGGTGCACTTGAAAGTGGCTAGGCATAGTATGCAACCTTAGACCTCAGAATACGCAGAGCACCACTAGAAGCTGGAAGTGTTGAATGAACTGGATGACTAATATAGCCTCTACCATGATGGGTTGTAGCTGCAGCATGGCCACCACTAAATCCTCCAGTACCTCGAGGATCTTGACCTCCCTATTATCTCTCTCACAGCCCTGTATACCCTCCAACCTCCGTGCAATCTCTACCACCTGCTGATATATGGTATCTGTCTCCAACTCTTGGGCTATGCTGAACCTAATAACATAGTTGAGCCCCTCGATAAATCGACAGACTCGCTCTCTTACTGTAGAAACCAGGGAAGGTGCTTGTCTGGACAAATCACCGAATCGGACAGCTTACTCTGACACCGTCATAGTACCCTAGCGCAGCTGCTTATGCTCTACGCGCCATGCATCCTGAAGGGTCTGAGGAACAAACTCTCTCAAGAATAACTCTAAAAATTGAGTCCATGTAAGTGAAGCTGCCTCGGCTGGACTAACCTCCCCGTACACTCGCCACCACTTATATGCCACTCCGGACAACAGGAAAGTAGTGAAAGCAACCTCGCCCGTCTCCATAATACCCATATGTGTGAAGAATACGGTGGCACTCCTCAAGAAAACCATTTGAATCCTCTGAAACTAAACCACTGAAAGTAGGAGGGTGATACTTCTTGAACCTCTCGAGCCTAAGTTGCTCCTCCTCAGATGCTACTTCCCTAACCGCGGGTTGAACCGGAGCAACATGTTGTACTGGTATAACCTCTGGGACCTGATCATCCTAGACCCACTGCTCTGGGGTACGGGCCCCGACAGTTTGTGCGCCCCCCTCCCNCAGGTCACGGGAGTCTATGTCCCCCCCCCAGCCTGAGATGTGGCTGGTGCAAGTGGGATCAACCCTGCTTGAGCTAAGGTACCGAACATGATCAAGAATTGTGCGAGGGTCTCCTGAAGTGATGGGGTGACAACAGGTGCCTCGGGTTCCTATCCCCCAACTGGAGCTACTAGTGGCTCCTCTGTTGTAACTCGGGCAGGTGCTCTGGCTGCACCATGTGCCCCTCCTCAACCTCTTCTCGTACCCCATCTCCGGCCTCTCGCGGATCTAGGAGGGGGCGCCGGTGTCTAATCGTCGGATCCATCAGTTCGTGTCCTCACCATCTATGAGAGAATAGAAAGTCAAAGATTTAATTTTCGCAATCAACCAATTCGCATGATAAGGAATCAAAGAAGTGATGTTTTCCTAACAGTTTCGTAGCCTCTCGAAGATAAGTACAGATGTATTTGTACCGATCTGCAAGACTTTACAAAACCTTTTTATGACTCGTAAGACCTATGAACCTAGAGCTCTGATACCAACTTGTCACGACCCCAATTTCCCTCTGTAGGATGTCGCGATGGCACCTAGTATCTACGACTAGGTAAGCCTAACATGTGATAACAATTGAACAAATGTAATTAACAAAATACCAAAAACTAGTCTGATAAACTTATATAAACCTCTGAAAAACAGAATTTGAACCTTACAATCCCCAAGAATTTGGAACGGCGTCATAAGCTCTATAAAATAAAACTAGGATATCAAATACATCACTCTCTGAAAGAAATAAAACATGAAGTAAAATAGGGAAGGTGACTCTGAGGCTTGCGGACGTGAAGCATGTATATCATGAAGTCTCCACATCAGCAACTCAAATCAACTCTAGTGTCCGGCACGGGCAGACGTACCTGGATCTGCATGAAAATTGTGTAGAAGCATAGTATGAGTACACCACAACGGTACCTAGTAAGTATCAAGCCTAACCTCGGTAGAGTAGTGACAAGGCTAGGTCAAGACACCTACTAGGATATAAATAAAAAGAATAAAACCATAAGAATGAATAAATAATGGAAAGCGGAGAAATAACTGATACAATACAAGATAAGAGCATGAACTGAACCAAAAATTAAGCATGGAAGTAACCTAAAAGAAGCGGCTAAAGGGAACCAAAGTGATCTTATACTGACAACAACTTCTAAACAATGATGAACAAAACAACATAAACATTTCCACCAAAACTACTTGCAAAATGAGATAAATAACAAGAATCACAACGAGGTACCACCTCGTATTCATATTTCTCAATTTCAATCATAATCTGTCCTTATACTGCCGCGTGAGCCTTACATTTGAAATAGGTTTAGAAAACAGTTTTCCCAGAATAGCTCTACACGCACTTTAGCCTACCTTATGACGCCACGTGGCTTCATGCAGTTTGCCTATAAGCAATACGCACATAAGTCCCACATTATATCGTTGTATGCATATTAACCCCGAGCCTTATACTGCCGCATTCACATCATTATCATATCACAATAACATTTCATACCACAACTGCCCATATATCACCATTTTCCAACAAAAAAACAATATCAATATTTCTACCACAATAGCCCATGGCTCCATCACAACGGGTATCAGAATAACAAAAACAACAATGAATGTAAAATGCCCAACAAGGAAGATGTTTCAACAATAATAATTTTGCATCAACATGATAATTGCTTTCAAAACCTCAACACGAACAACTCAACAATGAGATCATGTATAACCACGATATTTAATAAGAATGACTCACAATGGAAAAGATATAACAATGACTTTAAATAGTGGAAATCAACAAGGAAAGAGATAACATGAACAATAACCTCAAGTAGTGATAATCAAGAATGAAGGGAATAACATGAACAATAACCTCAAATAATGATAATTAACAATTAAAAGATAGCATGTAACAATAAAAGAGGCAACAAATTCAACTAAGGCATGAGAGTAATTTATCAAGTAGAATGTGGAACAAGTTTTAAACAAGTCAATTAACGCATGTACGGATAGACCAACACAAAGAGAATTGAGAACATGATGTAGCATTTCAACTAAAGCATGGAAAATAGTCAAAGTAGCCTAAACCGGTCAAGTACCGCGAATAACCCGTGTACCTACTCGTCCCCTGTCCAAATCGTCTCCTACCGAGTCTAGGGTTAAAAAATGAAAGAATGATTTCAAAAATCCTGTCTCCCAGCCCTTTAACCAGTTGTAGATGTCGCATTTGCGAACCCTCACAATTTCAGACCAAGGTTCGCAAATTGCGAACCCTGACAACCTAAGTCAAAATCGCATTTGCGATAAAGGCTTCTCAATTGCAAAGCTGGGAACTTAGCAAAACCGAACAAATGTTCATAATTGCGAACTCATTCCAAAATCTGCTTCCTTCGCAAATGCGAAGGGGAAGTCGCATTTGCGATAACTTCCCCTTTCAGTCACCTTCGCAAATGCGACCCTGGCCCAAGGTTTGTAGGGAAAATCTTCTCTCCACATCATCTCCTACCGAGTCTAGGGTTCAAAGATGAGAGAATGAGTTCAAAAATCCCATCTCCCAGCCCTTTAACCGGTTGCAGATGTCGCATTTGTGATCCCTCGCAATTGCGGACCAGGGTTCGCATTTGCGAACCCTGATAGACTAAGTGAACATCGCATTTGCGATAAAGGCTTCTTAATTGCGAAGTTAGAAACTTCGCAAAACCAAAAAAATGTTCACAATTGTGAACTCAGTCAAAAATCTGATGCTTTCGCAAATGCGAAGGGGAAGTTGCATTTGCGTGCCCCCTTCTGTCACCTTTGCAAATGTGATCCTAGTGTTCGCAATTGTGACATCAGAACACCAGTCACCAGATTGTTTTGCAATCTTAGTCCAAACCACTCCTGAACATATCTGAAATTCATCTGAGCCCTCGGGAGTCCAAACCAAACATGTACACAAGTCAAAAAATATCATACGAACTCACTCATGCGATCAAAATACAAAAATAATAAATAAACTAGGAATCGAACACTAAAACGCATGAATTTCAAAGTAAAGTTCAAGAATTTCTAATATTACAACTAAACGCCCGAATCCTATCAAATCAACTCCAAACGACACCAAATTTTGCAAGAAAGTTCTAAATACCGTAACGGACCTATTCCAAGTCCCAAAAAATTCCGAGCTCTATAGCTAAAAGTCAACTAGTGGTAAAACTTTTCAACTTCAAATTGCTAAATTTCGGCAAATCAACAAAAATCAACCTATGGACTTCCAAAACCAATTTCGAGCATACGCCCAAGTCTAAAACCACGATACGAAGCTACCGGAGCCGTAAAAACACAGTCCTGGAGTCGTTTTCACAAAAGTCAAAGTTTGGTCAACATTTTCTGATTTAAACTTCTAAGTCAAGAATCAAGGGTCCAAATCAACCCGAAAGCTCCCCAGAACAAAACTAACCGACCCCACAAGTCATAAAATCATAAACACACATGTGTGAAGCAATAAAAGGGGTAACGAGGTGGAATTACATTAAACAACCGATCGGGCTGTTACACATCTGTACTCAAAGGCTATAATTTTCTCTCATACTATAAAATTTCTCGCTTATTCTTGTTCTTGTTCTTAAGTTGTTTATATTACTGCTTCCGGAGAAGCTCATCATACAACCAGGCTCGTATTTCTTGAAGTTATTTTTGTATTCTTGTCATTCTTGTTTATTTCATATTTTTGGATCAAGTTAGTTCACGTGTCTATAAATCACGTGAAAAAATTCAACTGTCCCGTATAATAGGTAAACAAGTACTAATATATTAGTATCTCTATTATCAAAAATAGTTTTGCTTTTTTACGCCGATAATGGTGCTTAATTGAGGTGAGTGTACTCCTTTTGGTATTATATATAAAATATACATGTATATATTCTTACAAAGAGGCGAAGGAGAGCATGATATAATACCTTGAGTAAAGTGAGTATTTTAGTTGGATTATGGGCCAACTCTGTTTCGGAAACACAAGAAAAGAAAAGGAAAAAAAAAGATAAAAAGAGAAAAAAGAAATAAATTCGGAAAATAGTGACAGTGTTTACCATTAAAATGGATAACAATTAAATTTGTACGCAGTTTAAGGATACGCGGATTGATTAATCACAAGCAATCTAGAAATGTTAGATAAGCTAATTAAAGATGAAATAAGTAACCAAACCAGTTGTGATGTTGAGTTCCCGCTCGGATGTAAGCTTAACAGTGGTTTTACCCTCGATCGGACCCTCGATTCGAAGCAAAATGTGTATGGAGAACTATGATTAAAATAAGAATCTTTCAATAGTTAGAAAGCAGAGAAATAAGTTTTTATTGCCTTGATATGCGTCTTACAATGCGTCTATTCAATAAGAAACTTCCCTTTTATATAGTAGGGGAGTTTTAGCCCTAGTACAATTCTAAAATGGTAAAAATCCTCCTTGTACATCAATAGCTGATACGCTACCGACATCGAGCGAGATCCACGGTGCGATATCTGGTTGGGCGCGGATATCACGGCCTTCCGTTAGTTGTGTGCAACCGTTTATAATGCTTTCCGAGGTCATGGAGCTCATTCTGGTTTCGGGGCGTGTTGTCTTGTCAGGCCCGATGGCGAGCACCTCGTTCCAGCCTCGATTCAAAGAGTTCTTAGATCCGGTCTCTAACTAACACGTTCATACTTCTTACTTCATTTGACTCACTGAGAACTCGGGGTGTGCTGACCCCGAGTTTACTCATATACAGATAGTCCCCTTGTTTCTCAGAGAGTAGGTTCACCGAATTGATGGGAAACGATACTCGGTTCCTTCCTTTGTACATTACAACCGAGACGGCGAATAAGCCGAAACATCCCATCAGTCACCATGCTATGACTTCAGACACGTGTCACGGTTGAGCGCTCATGGCACAAGCTTTGGAAGGGCCGATGGGAGGCCCGTTCTCATGGTAAGGCTCTTCTTAGAATAGTTACTATTATGCCCCGAACATACATAACGCTAACCCTTTCTTTTTCCTTTGCAGGTTTGCCTATGATCACTGAACTTAGGCCGCTGGAAGAGGACGAGGATACGTCCCTAGCCGTTGATACCTCTATTACAAGATAGCTCGAGGCTGCCGCGGGGGAGAAGAAGAAGAGGAAAAGAAAGTCTCCGGGCTCCCCGTGTCCCGAGGTAAAGCCAAAGAAGAGGGCAGCTTCCCGGGCTCGTAAGCCTAAGAAGAGCACCAACTCGCGGGCGCCAGATGTTTACTCACTTCGCCCGCTCAGGGATGAGTCTAGAGAAGATGACATTTTTGTCGTTCACGGATCGACCCTTGCCAGGGAGCAAGCGGAAGCCGAGGGAGAGAGCCATGAGGCTGATCTCCCTCCGACTCGAGAGGCCGAAATGGAGACTGGGGATAAGACCTCCTGAGAAGCCGCTTATGTTTCGAAGGAGGCGACCGGTTTAATAAACATCATAGAAATGCTGTCCTATACCGAGTCCATACTTGAGGAGGGTCAAGTAGGAAAGGAGAAGTCAAGTGGACGAGTTCACGACGCGGACGACCCTCTTCACTCCTTCTTCGATGGTGTGGACATGTCCACTTTGGAAGATTTTGCTGGGTTAGGCGACCTGGAGATCCCAAAGAAGGTTGTGCCTTCGGAAGCTAGCGGGTCGAGTTCGAGCCCAAAACTGGTGAAACAATTTCCCGCTCCGACTGTGGACACCGGGCGTAAGAGAACGATTATTCTCACGGTCCCGGAGGATGATCGGGTTCTATCCGCTCCTGTGGGCATAGCCATCTACCTTTGATGCTTGGTGACCGAGGAGGACCGGGCAAAGATGAATGAGGTGGGCGTGTCATGTCTCTTCAACGAGGTGTAGCAGGAGCTAAACCGGGTAAGGCATCAATACTCCGTCTTGAATTCCACTTAGGTTTCGTTATCTCTTACTATTTTGGTTATTTTGCAGGCCTCGGTGCTTCACCATGAGAGCTTCCTCCGACACCTTGAGTTCGAGCTCAAGGAGAAGGTTCGAAAGAAAGATATGTACAGGCTTCTCGGTGAGCAACAAGACGGGGCCATCAAGGATCTTCGCGCCGAGCTGGACAGCGCTCAAAAGGAAGCTTCGATCCTGAAGCGGGAACATTCCGACTTGGCCGAAAAGGTAAAGGTCTTTGAAGTTAAAGTAGAGGAGCTAGTCATGGTGGCTAACAACACAACCTCGCAGGTCCAGCAGAAGATCGACTTGATCGACCAACTCCGAGCCGAGATGAACAAGGTCCAAGCCATGGATGACATGTGGAAAAGAAAAATGGACCTGCTAGCTTCAAAGAAAGAAACCGCCAAGGTGAAGCTGGCATCGGTAGAGGTCCGACTTCGGGTGGAAAAGGAGAAAGCTAACAAGTGGTCTCAGCTGAATGCCGACCTTCGAGCACAGTTGAGATCGCCTGTCATAGAGCGAGACGCCCTCAATAGAGAATAAGAGGCAGTGAAGTCCAAGTTGGATACAACCTCCACCGAAGCCAAAGAAATTGTGGCCCAATACAAGGCCAATGTGGAGGCAGCCGAGGTCTGCCTAAAGGCAAAGGACAAATATATGAAGCGGCTATCCC
Organism: Nicotiana attenuata; assembly: GCF_001879085.1. Taxonomy (NCBI): domain Eukaryota; kingdom Viridiplantae; phylum Streptophyta; class Magnoliopsida; order Solanales; family Solanaceae; genus Nicotiana; species Nicotiana attenuata. Next base: position 52,084,479 of record NC_032000.1, read on the forward strand.
GAAGAGAGACCCTCGAAGAGATCCATGCCCGAGGTTTTGACCTGTCGGCTAAGATCAAGGAAGCTAAAATATCCGAGGCCGGAGGCAAAGAAGCTTTATGAGCGTGAAGGTGCCGAAGTCTCTGAGGGTTCCGAGGGATCCAAAGACTCTGACGGCTCTGAGTCGGGCCATGGTGAAGACTAGACATAGATGCCTTGGTGCTTTTTTAGTTTTTTCCTTATGTACACTTTTTTTGTTTATTTTGAGGCCATTTTTGTTAGGCCTTTGTTAGTATATTCCGGAATATATATAAAATTTCCCTTTCTGACAATTTTATGTTTTACTTTTTCAGCGTCTTTTCATAAGTTTTATTCTTGTAATGTTTCCAATGCCCTAGCATAGAATCAAATGTAGTTACAGGGTGTTCATTTTTTAGAGGTTCGAAAGGAGCCTGACTTCGATGCAACTTTGTTTGCTCGAGGTTTTGAAAACTCGGTGTGACCAAAAGTTTTTTTTCAAGACACTTAAGTGATTTTAGACGATGCTTTTGCCGAGGGTAACCTTTTAGTAGGTTTCGAGCTCTTATAAAGACCTTACTTTCTGATTACGAGCTTCGGATGTCTCCAAGCCGTTTTTAGAGGTAAGAAAATGTGTAATAGCAAGGCAAAACTTTCTTTCTATTCTATGTGTAAAGTACATGATCGAAAGCACGTAAAAGCTTGTATCATTGCTAAAGTGGACTATGTGGGCACGGTTCATACGACCGTTTGGCCCTTACAAAGAATCCTAACCACTGAGCCTTAGCTTCTAACATACAAGGTTTTCTTTTTTCCTTGCTAAATTTTTCCTTTCTAAAAACCTTAATACAAGGGTAATGGACCCCAGTATTCGAGGTCAAACTTGAAAATGTTAGTCTGATTCGTAGCATGATTAAAAAGTAACTAAGTTCGTACCTTAGCAGTAGTACCTCTTTAAGTGTGCCACATTCCAGTTGTTCGGTAGCTACACATTATTTCCTGCTTCGCGTTTGTACGAGCCTTTACTGGTAAGTCTGACGACTCGATATGGTCCTTCCCAATTTGGTCGCAACTTCCTCTCGTTCGGGTTTCGGGTATGCAACGTTACTTTTCTTAACACCAAGTTCCCGATCTTAAAGTGTCGGAGGTTGGCTCTTAGGTTATAGTATCTTTCTATTTGCTGTTTTTGGGCTGCCAACCGGACTAGGGCAGCCTACTGCCTCTCATCCAATAGTTCTAGGCTTGTGAACATGGCCTCGCTGTTTGACCCTTTTGTCGCATATTGGAACCTAAGGCTCAGCTCTCCCACTTTGATTGGTATTAAGGCTTCGACCCCGTAGACCAATGAAAACAGGGTGGCCCCCGTACTAGACTTCAAGGTCGTACGATATGCCCACAAGACTTCGGGAAGGATTTCTTTCCATTTCCCTTTGGCATCGGTCAACCTATTTTTCATGTTTTTGAGTATGGTCTTGTTTGTCGACTCTACTTGTCCGTTCCTACTACGGTGGTAAGGTATCGATAATATCTTCTTAATCTTGTGATCTTCGAAGAATTTATTTACCTTGCTGCCGATGAACTATTTCCCATTATCACACACGATCTCGGCCAGTATCCCAAATCGACATATTATGTGGTCCCAGAGGAAGTTAATGACTTCTTTTTCCCAAAATTTCTCAAACGCTTGAGCTTCGACCTATTTGGAAAATAATCACTTATGAATAGTATATAGTATGAATTGAGCCTTATCGGGTGCCCAAGACAGGGGGCCGACGATGTCCATTCCCTATTTCATAAACAGCCACGGGGACAAGACCGAATGGACTAGCTCTCCCGGTTGATGGATCATCGGTGCATTGGCAGTCGTTGCATTTTTGTACGAAGTCCTTCGCATCCTTCTCCATTTTGGTCCAATAATAATCGGCCCTAATTAATTTTCGAACCAAAGATTCTACCCCTAAATGGTTCCCACAAGTGCCTTCGTGAACTTCTCTCAAGGCGTACTCAGTGTCTCCCGGCCCCAAACATCTGGCTAATGGGCTGTCGAATGTTCTCCTAAACAATGTCCCATCAACAAAGCTAAATCTGGTAGCCTTGGTATGCAGAGATCTCAATTCTTTGGGATCCGAGGGCAGTTTCCTAGTTTTCAAGTAGTCTATGTACTTGTTCCTCCAATCCCAAGTTAAACTCGTTGAGTTTACTACGGCGTGGCCTTCTTCTGTCACCGACTTCATGAGATGTACAACTGTTCCCGAACTTAATTCATCGTCATCAAGTGGTGACCCCAAGTTAGCCAGAGCATCAGCCTCACTATTTTGATCTCGAGGCACGTGCTGTAGGGTCCATTCCTTGAATTGATGCAACATTTCCAGCAACATGTCTAAATACCTTCGCAATTGTTCCTCTTTTACTTTGACCGTCCCATAGACTTGATTTTCGAACAATATAACTTGCTCCAGCTTCTCGACCGTCGATTTGGTGGCATTGGAATCATCCGGAACAATGAACAACCTAGGAACTCCGTAATTATCCTCCTCGCGTACTCCTTGCTCTTCTGGTTTGGTCGGGGCCGGTATCGGTGATTGATATTTAATTTCTTCCTTCCTAATCGGCTTCATCTTCTTTGATGTCGAGACCACGGGCATCGGATTACCTCGTTGACTGCAAACATTTATTTTACAGTCGGCTGCTCTTCGTAAAGCATCTTGATACCTCCCGGTGTAGGGAACTTCAGTACCTATTGTAATTTTGAGGGTACTGCCCTCATGTTGTGAACCCATGGCCTTCCGAATAAGGCGTTATACCTTATGTCCCCTTCGATCACATAGAATTTGGTATCTTAAATCGTCCCAGTGATATTCACTGGCAAGGTTATTTCTCTTTTAGTAGTTTAACATGCCGGAACTATTTGATCTTGTAACCCCAACTGCTCTATGTCCCTCGATCTGATGATGTTGGCCGAGCTGCATGGATCAATTAACACACGTTTAACTCGAGATTTGATGATAAGTACGGATCACCAGTGCATCATTACGAGGTTGTACAATGCCCTCGGCATCCTGATCTCGGCCAAATTCACACCACAATTAAGTAGCGAGGCGGTCGATGAAATAATAACCCAACAAAGGTCGGGATCGAATCCATAGGGAGTTAGAATATGGGATTAGGTGTATATCTAAGAGTTATGGCTTTAATTTTACTTCCACAAAGTTGATTGGTGTATTACTTCAACTATACTCTATTGATTGCAAAGATAAAACTACGAACAATATTTTTGGTTTCAATTGATAAAGGAATCTAGGGTTGTAACTTCCACCTAGGTGGTTACCTAACGGGTTGTAAACTATAGGGGAAGTTTGATTTATCGGTTTCGTGCTATAGCAAACACACGCAATTGCTCGCTCTATACCTCTCGGTAGTTTGAATGATTTTGCCCGATTTGACTTTCTCAAGCCCAAATAGGTATTTCCACAAATCAAGTGATATATGCTCAAGTAGGGTCTTACTATCTCTAGATTTGACCCTTTAATTGGGGCTATCAATTTCTTAAATTCACCCCAATTCCTTGCTAGCCAAGTTTTCCTAAACCTCGTATCTCTTTCTCAAGCAAAGACTAGGTCAAAAAGGCATGAATTAACGTTTGCAACCATTAATTCTATAATTTGAGCATAAACAAGGCTAGATATCACTAACCCAATCACAAACAAGCCCTAAAATTAAATACCCATTAAGTACCCACGCTAGGGTTGGGTCACAACCCTAGCTAAAGATTTAGCTACTCATAGAAACCGAAGAAATACAAGAAGAAGTTAAGATAGAACGCATATTCATAGATGAAACAAAGAAAATCTAGTGCTAAGAAGTCAATCTATTACAAAATTACATAAATAAGCAAAGAAAAACGTTCAGGTGCACCTCTGCAAACTAAACTTCACCTAAAAATAACAAAAAGTTGTATTTATACTAAGCTAAAAATATCTGACAAAAATGCCCCTACGGAGGTTATGCGGCCGCATATTTCTGATGCGGACCGCAAAAAGGCCTACTGCGGCCGCACAATTCTAGTGCGGTCCGCACACTTGGGAACTTGGGGCTGGAACTTGAAGTCTTCTCCGGTCCGCATAAAACTGGTTGTGGCCGCACTTAGGATTCTGCAGCTGCACGAAAGTGTTGCGGTCGGCACTCTTCAGCATTTGGACTTTGATCAACTCTCTGATTCTTCAATCTTTCGGACCGCATAATAATGATTGCGGTAGAATTTTTCTTTCTACGGCCGCACATTTTTTGTGTGGCCCACACTGTCTGAGTTGTCTAAAAGCCTCCTCTCTTAACCTCATTCTGCGACCGCACTAGAATTGTGCGGTTCACACTGCTGGCCTCTTTGCTCAATTTTGGCTCTTGATCACTTTTGACTCCTTTATGAGTTGATTTTGACTTATTTAGCTCGTTTCCCAATGTTCCTTCAAGTAATCACATTTCGTTAGTTTCGGGAATACCTTTAAATATTTTTGAGCTAAAACGCAAGTAAAAGAGAGCAAATAAGCGGTCAAAATCCCTACTTATCAACTCCCCCAAACTTAAGCTTTTGCTTGTCCTCAAGTCAAGACAATTCCCACAACACATATGAATTATCAACAACCCATGATATGACTTTTTGAGTACCATAGTTCTAGTGTGACTCTAGAGCATCAAGAGTTGACTCTATTCATCAAGGAAGCTTTCTCTTTCACGTTGGTCATTGTGGATCCCAAACTCCTCCTCCTCTACTCTACATTAGAAAATCTCACTTTAGAATGTAACATTCGAAACAAGGATTGTGAAAAGTTCGCTCATCTCTCTTAAAAGAACGTCTCAAGACCGGCTTTAAGTACCATAAGCTTGCCCCTCATGTAAATCACCACTAATGAAAGCTCACTCAACTTGAAATCATGTACGGCTTTTGCGGGATGTAATGAAGGCTTTTTGGATCAAGGTAGGACTTGTTGGAATAGAATGGTTTCATCTTTCCTTATACATTCCTTTTTCTCTTTCGGCTCATACTTTCTCGACTCTTTGAGTGATTTTCTTCTTCCCCCGGGGAAACTAGAGAGACGTAATGTCACTCTTTCTTGAGAATTAAATTCATCTTTCTCCTTTTTCTATTCAATTCAATCTTTCTTCCTTATTTTCTTTTGGATTCCCTTCAACTCTTCACTAGTTTCACTTTCTTTTTGGCATTTTTTTTCTTTTTGTTCTTTCTTTCTTTTCTTTGCCTTCCCATTTCTTCATTTCTCTCTCTTCTTTGTACCTTTCATCACTTTCAAACTCCTCTTCTCTCCCCCAAACTTATGTTTTTTCCAATTTGTATACGGCAAAATCGGAGGGTCCAATTTCTCGTCATTAAAGCATTTCTGAAGATCATCTCTAGGCCTCGAGGCTGCGACACTATGGTCGAATTCCCTCCCTCAAGGTTCGTTGGCGCCCGACCTAATGACAATGTTGGCCGCGATCATGATGGGAATGGGGTGTTCCCTAGGTATGCAGCTAGTGTTGGCAGAGTCTAGTGTCATCTAGTTGTCCCATCCCCCATCTTTGCAATTAATTCTATGTTGGGATTCCCCTCCTATATAAAGGGGGTCTTTGACACTTTGTAAAGGTCTGTTGCTCCAATTACTCCACACGAAATATAGAAGAACATTCTCTTTTCTCTCTAACATATTCTCTTGATATTATTGCTCTCATTTATTACATTCATACTTGTTCTTCATTTATTGCTTATCATTGGCCATAGAAAGCCTTCGTTAATTATCTTACAACTGTTATCCCTTCCGCAATTACCCTTAATAGCTCGAGCCCGAGCCCTGAAATCGACCTCGAGACCCCGTATCGGTCTGCCCGAGGCCCAGATTGGCTAGCTTATCGGTTTGATTATAGCTCTATCTTTAGCTCACATTTCGTCTCTAAATTCCATACACATAGCATCATCCGCATAAACAACTAGCATAAAAATAGATCACGTATTATTGTAGTCCCATCAACAAATTTAATTGTTATTACCGTTTTCACGGTAAACACAATTGTTTCTCAAGAATGCTAAGGAAAGATCGGATGCCAGAAGAGGGTCATTGTAAAACGGATGAAGGCTTGTAACGTGGTTATCGAAAGAAAAAGGGCTTCGGCTTAAAGAGGTTGACTAGGGATATCACATTGGTAGGCCATGGAAGACTTCCAATTTCAAATCTGATGAAGGAGAGCCTACGATAATTTCTCAAGCCAAGCTACACTTAGCTTTTCGCCTAGACAAATATTCGGGGCAAGTTCCAGACCATTAGCACGGATACTTGGACTTGCAACTAAACATCTCACCTCTCACGATTCTGGATTGCTAAAGAGAACAGATTTGAGGGCCCACAACTACCCTATCTAAGATTGAGAATCACAAATGGCTCGATTTGAACCACTCGATGATTTCTTAAGTCAACACAAGAGTCAAAAGAGTCACAACTAGAGCTATTTTCTGCCAACAACTTATTTTTAACCATGCGATCATAGGTAAATGTGTTGGCACCAAGTGAAGCATGCTTGAAACCCCTTTTATTCATCATTACTATATTTACTAAAATATAAAAGAAAACGGAGACAATCCCTTAAGAAGGTTGTCACGCCATCCATCATTGGAAAGAGCCACCCGGTTCCCACAAAAATCCACCTTTGGAAAGAAGCGTGGCATTAAGAAAACCAAAGGCTTATTGTTCACTCAAAACATAAAAAGAAGCTAGCAAATTTAAAAAAAAAAGAAGCTACTAAAGTAAATAAGAAGCTACGTTATTAAGGAAAAGCAAACTAAAGAAGCTATGAAATAAACTACAGAAAGCGAGATAAAAGAATATAAAAACCAAAATCAAATGAATATATACATAAGGGAGAAGAATATATACATAAGGGGAATTAATATTTACATCAAATGAGAAAATATATACATACCAAATGAAAATAAAGATGAAAAGAAAATAGTATCAGAGTTATTACAGCCCAAATGTCAAATCATCAGAATAGACCACCCCCCAAATGAAAATCAAGCATTGTCCCCAATGTTTAGCAAAAATAAGAACAGGGAATGGTAGAGAGTTAAGAGAACTCCCCATGTGGTCTCAGTATACATGGGATCCTCAGCAACCTCAGCCTCAAGTTGTATCTCATCATCACCAGGTTGTGGGCTAACTGGGTTGTTGAGCATCTGAATCATCTCCTCAGCAGTACGGGAAGTGGCAACCGGCTCATCAGACTGGCCAGCTGCTGCCTCTGGTGTTGTCTGTGCTGCTGGGATAGTAGACTCCATGAGTAGGTCCATTGGCAAATCTCCTACATGTGCAATCTTCTCGACCTCCTTAGTCAACTTCTCCACAGACTTCTTTGAGGCTTGAGACTTATTCATTTTCTTAACCTACTTGGCCAGGTCTGCAATGACCTTCCCATGTGCCTCCAGAGTATTGGTAATAGTCTTCTGGTTTTCCAGAATCTTCTTCAATGCTTCCTCCCCTGACGAAGGTACCTGTGGCTGTGCTGCGGCTGCTGGGGCTGAGGACTGTGCTGCAACAGCACTGGAAATAGCAGTCAGCTTTGTAGTAGCTGCCTGCATCCAGTTGTTGAGACTCGCCAATGTCTGGAGACTCGCAGTGCAGTCTGAGGATAAGTCGATGAAGCTGGCACTGGCAATAGTGCTGAAAGTCTAGCTGAAGCTGGTGGACCGGAGGATGAAGATGGTGGCATGGCTGTTGTCCCTGTAGAAGTACATGCTGCAGTGGAAGGCTCGGCAGCTGAATTAGTAACCACGACCGCTGGCTCCTCAGACTGGCCAGTGGATGTAGTGGCATTACCCTTGAATTTAGGGTTGTCAGCTCCCTGAAGGTGGTACCAGGAGAAGGGCTTTTTGGCCTTCACATCTGTATCATAGCGCTTGGACTCCACCCTTTGATCCTTGAAGTACTCGGTGAGGAAGTTTGGGTATGGGTAGGATCTCTCACCCTTCTGAATAGCTAGAGTGATGTTGGTGGACATAATGGCACCAAAATTTATCGGATACCCAGCCATAATCGAGGCCACCAGAGCTGCACGGGGGATCAGGAGCATGTTTTCATTGAGGCATGGGTCAAGGCGGCTACACACAAACTTTTGCCACCCTTTTGCTTCAAATTTTAGGGTAGCCCGAAGAATTGGAACTCTAGTATTGAGCCACGGAGGAGTAGACCCTGGAATTGCTAGAATCTCAACCAACCACGAACGAGCTGCATCGCCCATGGCTAGCTTTTCCAAATACTACACTGCCTCAACTTCTTCAAACCCTACATACTAGTTCAGCGCACAGGAGTCAAAGCGGATTTTTAGATTCCGAACTTTTGTAACCTTCATACCCTGCTTGATGTGAGCAACATTTGCGTAGAACTCCTTCACCAGGTCGCCTTGACCTCTCTAACCCTGCCGCTGCAGTGTCTCCTCCTCACCCATTATCTGGGACATCATCATCGTCATCAACATTTATTGGATCTGGGGGAGCATGTGAGGAAGAGGGTTCAGAATCTTGACTACCCTCTTCCGAACCCTCGGATGAACTGGTAGCAGATGAGGACTCATCAACCAAATGAAGTCTCCCAAGGAATTGTTGTATTTATTGTGACTGGGCTTCCGGCTATGCTTGCAAGGAGTTACCCATAGAAGCTTCCCCGGATGGGACATACTCGCTGGTGTCCGAAGTGTCCGAGGCTCTATTGGCAGTTGCTTTCTTGCTGATAGCTTTTTTAATTGCAAGAGGTACATTGCTCTTGCCTCTACCCCAGCCTTAGGAGGGTTCTACCCTCCCTTGTGGTGTATCTCCGCTACCACGTGAGGAACCATTAAGCACATAAGCATTAGAGATTAGTCACAATTGAATCTCAAAGTGTATACGAAAGCATAATGGGAAACTACAGTATTGTTGTCTCATAAGGGCAGTGCAGCCACATATAGCCCATTGCGGACCGCACAAAAATGAGTGCGGCCATAGAATACCCATTGTGAATCGCACAAAAATGAGTGCGTCCTCCGAGCCCCAGGTTGAGACTACTAGGGTCTCTGAAGTTCAATCATTGCAGACCGCACAAAAATGAGTGCGGCCGCACCAAGCCATTGCGGACCGCACAAAAATAAGTGCGGCCGCATAAGTGAAGCTCACCTATTGCCTAACTTAGAGGACTGCGGACCGCACAAAAATGAGTGCGGCCACACAGCCTCCACTGCGGACAGCACAAAAATGTGTGCGGCCGCATAATTCAAAATGCACCGGCACTGACGTAGGGTTCATGCAATTTTTGGTCTCAAATGGACATGGTCTTAGCAATCAATACTCATTAAGTAGTTACCCAGACCCCAAGTATCATACAAAAACTACCCACATGATTTTTAAGGAGAAACGACAAAATATTGACATATTTGAGCATGTAGTTAACCCTAAATCTAAGAACAAAAGCAAATAAAAGATAAAAAATCTAATGAGGAATTGAACATACCAATGATGAAGATGTAGGTGATGAATTTGAAGGAACAATTTGAGTGCAAATGAAAATTTACTGTGCAAGCTTTGCTTTAGGTCTAAGATGTGTGAAAAGTGTAAACAGGAGAGAGAGGTTCTAGTTATACTTTTTACCCGTGGGACCCAGTCTTACACATTAGTGAAGCCGCATAATTTTGATGCGGACCGCACTCTTTACCTGGCCTCTAAGGTGACTGGTTGCGGACCGCACAAAAATGAGTGTGGCCGCAACATCATTGCGGACCGCAAAAAAATTTGTGCGGCCGCAAATCCTTAAGCAATTTTGACAGGCCAAATTCAGAGACTATGCATTTTGACACTTAGCCAAATTTTTCATACACAGTCCCTGCAATGCATACCCATTCCTGGATACACTTAAAAACTGGTTCTTAGGCTATTTGAGCATCGGAGTCGGCATTCTTTTCCATCATCTGTTTAAACATGTTTTCAATTCTACCCATCTCATTGGAAGAAGAGCTCAGGCCTTGAGAAGGATAGGGAGGTAGATTGCTTGGTTGTTGGAACATCGGAGGCCTTTGAAAACCCGGCCCCCAGTTGTTGTTGTTGTTGTTGTTCCACCCTCCTTGATTATTGCCTCCCCAGTTGCCCTGACTGTTGTTTCCCCAATTGCCTCGATTAACCCAATTTCCTAGATTTCCTTAATTTTTCCAATTACTTTGATTAGAATTACCACCACTCCAATTGCCTTGGTGGTTTTGGTTGTTCCAATTACCTTGGTTCCTTTGTGACCTCCATTGTTGTTGATTTTGCCCTTGAGCATTGTTTCTTTGATCTTGATAATTATTGACATATTGAACTTCTTCATCTTGGTCATTGAATGAATCATCTTGATCATAACCACTATCATCTTGCATGAATTGTTCCAGACGGTTTTGCATCTGTTGACCTTGTTGGCGCCTCTTGTTTACCATCATATTCACACCACCCATTGCATTCACTTGTTTCGACCCTTGAACTTGTTGAAGCTGAGCTTTGGCCAATTGGTTCATGGTAGTTGTCAACTCGTCTATAGCTTTCATGTGGTCATGTAGCTCCTTGTGTAGGTGAATAACATTAGGGTCACCTTGTGGCACATTGGCTCTACTTTTTCACGCCGAAGAGGTATCCGCCATCTCATCAAGTATTTCACAAGCTTCGGCATATGGCGTGTTCATGAATTTCCCCCCGGCGAGTTGGTTAACCACACATTGGTTTGTTGTGTTGATCCCCCTGTAGAAGGTCTGTTGGATCATGGGTCATATCGTTGTTCGGGCACTCTTTAACCATGGTACGATATCTTTCCCAAATATCGTGCAATGGCTCATTTGGTTCTTGCTTGAAGGCAAGAATCTCATCCCTAAGCGTCACCATGTGTCCCGGATAAAAGAATTTTGAAATGAACTTTTCTGCCAACTCATCCCAAATGGTGATGGAATGGTTAGGCAACCTCTAACCAGTCCAATGCTTTTCCCCGTAGAGAAAAGGGAAATAGCCTCAATCTCAGTGCATCCTCAGAGACATTGGTTTGCTTGCTCCCCCAACAAGTATCGACAAACCCTTTTAGATGCTTGTAGGAATTTTGGTGTAGAGCTCCGGTGAAGAAACCCCTCTGCTCAAGCAGTGTAAGCATCACTTTGGTTATTTGGAAGTTGCCCACCCTAATCCGGGGCGGGACTATAGCACTTGCATAACCCTCGTTTGGAAACACCCGGTGCGCTGCTCTTGGTGGAGGTGGGGGAGGGACGGGCACATTATCGTGAGGCGGGCGGCCTCATCTATTAGCTTGAGGTTCAATAGGGACCTCATCCATGGCATCATCGTCCACGTCCTCCCCCAAGTGCACATTTTCTATGGGCTCGTTGTTGGGAGCCATTTTCGTACCTAGAATCAATTCAAACACAAATTAGTAACTCGAATGGAAAGAAAGACAAAACACACAAAAACCTAGATATATAGCTAAATCGGTTTAACTCCCAGCAACGGCGCCAAAAATTGATCTCGGCCAAATCCACACCACAATTAAGTAGCGAGGCGGTCGATACAATAATAACCCAACAAAGGTCGAGATCAAATCAACAAGGAGTTAGAATATGGAATTAGGTGTATATCTATGTTGATTGCAAGTTTTGGCTTAAATTGTACTTCCACAAAGTTGATTGGTGTATTACTTCTACTTTACTCTATTGATTGCGAAGATAAAATTACGGACAATATTTTTGGTTTTGAGATGTTTTTCAATTAATAAAGGAATCTACGGTTGTAACTTCCACCTAGGTGGTTACCTAACGGGTTGTAAACTATAGGGCAAGTTTGATTTATCGGGTTCGTGGTATAGCAAACACACGCAATTGCTCACTCTATACCTCTCGGTAGTTTGAGTAATTTTTCTCAATTTGACTTTCTCAAGCCCAATTGGGTATTTGCACAAATAAAGTGATATATGCTCAAGTCGGGTCTTACTATCTCTAGATTTGTCCCTTTAATTGGGGCTATCAATTTCTTGAATTCATGCCGCATAATTCTGACACGGACCGCAAAAAGGCCTACTGCGGCCGCACAATTCTTGTGCGGTCCGCACACTTGGGAACTTGGGGCTGGAACTTGAAGTCTTCTACGATCCGCATAAAACTGGTTGCAGCCTCACTTTGGATTCTGCGGCCGCACAAAAGTGTTGCGGTCCGCACTCTTCAGCATTTGGACTTTGATCAACTCTCTGATTCTTCAATCTTGTGGACCGCATAAAAATGATTGCGGTCGCATTTTTTCTTTTGCGGCCACACATTTTTGGTGCGGTCCACACTGTCTGAGTTGTCTAAAGCCTCCTCTCTGAACCTCATTCTACAGCCGCACTAGAATTGTGCGGTCCGCACTAGTGGCCTCTTTGCCCAGTTTTGGCTCTTGTTCACTTTTGACTCCTTTATGAGTTGATTTTGACTTATTTGGCTTGTTTCCCAATGTTCCTACAAGTAAGCACATTTGTTAGTTTCCGAGAATACCTTTAAGCATTTTTTAGCTAAAACGCAAGTAAAAGAGAGCAAATAAGCGGTAAAAATCCCTACTTATCACATCCTCATTGTTGAACGAAATGGTTCCCTCCGGGACGTAATCTCGAGTGTGTTTTTCCCTCGTGATGGATACTTCAATGCGCTTTATCATTGGACCCTGAGGGAGATCGACCCCTCCAATGATCATGTTAATGACGTGCAGAGGTTCTTCTTGGTTGGTCTGTTTGTTGGAGCATGTTCCTAAAGTGGCAGAAATTTTCAAAGGTGCCCGTTATTAAACAATCGGGCAACTTCTTCTCTCAATTGTCGACAATCCTCGGTCATATGTTCATGAGTGTCATGATACTTACACATAAGGTCGGGATCTCTCTGGGTACGATCGGACTACAATGGTCTAGGACACTTGGTTCTGTTGATGCGCCCAATGGCCGATATGATGTTGGTTACATTAACGTTGAAGTTATACTCTAATAATCTCGGTGCTTCCCTTCCCCCGAGCGGCCTGTCAAAACCATTCTTGCTCATCAGACCTCGGCTATTGGCCACGGTCGCTTCTCTTCTCGTTCCTCGTGGGCTTAGGCTCGGGCTCATTCCCCCTCCGATCTGTACTGTATGGTGTTGATACCCAATTTTTCCCTATATTTTTAATATGCAAAATACCTTCAAATGGCATGTATATGCATCTATAAATTTGTCCCAATATTTTATTATTTTTCCTAATTTTTAAAAGATTTTTTAAATCAATTTATTGCCTTATTTTGTCAAGAAAAACCCAATTATTATTCCCAAAATTATCATTTTTTGATAATTCATTTATAGAATTCTCTTGTTTATACTAAAATATAGCTAATATATTTTTTGCATATTTTTTGCCAAATTTATTTCGTATTCTTAAAGCTAAATTCCATATAACTGCAATATATCCCCTTTTAAGATTTAATTGCGTTTATATTTATAAAAATCAACTCCAGTATTTTTAATTTAATAGTTATATATTTATTAATCATTTTAGTGCCTTTAATTTACTTCCAGAAATTATTTACTATTTTTTTTTATAAAATAAATAAAGGAGAAATGGCTATTTAACTGTTAGCCCATCTGCATTTCAATTTTAGCCAGATTTGGCACCCCTAATTAAACCCAATTCCAAATCCAATTACCCAACCCAACTACATAATCTTCCCGACCCATGACCCTTCTACATAACCCGCCCGGATTCCCCGTTTAATTCAGGCCATTGATCAAAATGATCAACGACCACGTTTTAATCTTTCCATTTTTAATTACCCATTACCCCCAAACCCTAGCCATTTTACATCCCCAGCCGCCTTTGAATCCCCCATTCTCTCAATCTCTTTTAGAAACCCTAGTCGCCTCTTTCCACTTCCGCCCTAAAACCACCGAAATCCATGGCTTCCAAGGCCATGGAAATCCTATACCGGCCTTCTATGGCTCCTACACACCTGGTTATTATGGTTTCGAGGTCTGACCATGCGGAAGCTTGGCCCAGACTTCATTTGATTCGAGTTCTATGGTCGTCTCCGACCTTGCTCCGGCCGACCTTGGTCATTCGAGCCTGATCTCGACTTCTCCGGCTCAGAGTGGCTTTTCCAAGACTTTCTCACTACTTGAGTTCTTCCGAAACCCTAACCCTTCGAGGTTTTTCCGATTCTTTTAGATCCGTTATATACCAGTGTTTTCTCTAAGCTTTTAAACATTTTTCTCAAAGTTCTTTCAAAACTATACCTTCTGAGCCTTCATCTTTTACCGATTTAGGGTTTCGTTAAGTTATCCTTTAAATTTTCTCTGATCTTTAGTATGTCTTACTGTATTTTCTTATGTTTCTTCTACTGTGATTCTTATGGGGTTTCTTCTACTGTGTTTCTTCTATTATGTTTCTTTACGTGTTCTTCTATTGTGTTGCTATATTTCTTATGTTTCTTTTACTGTAGTCCTTATGTTTCTTCTACTGTGATTTTGGTGTGTTTCTTCTACCATGTTTCTTATGTTGCTCTTCTACTGAAAGATGCATGTTAAAAGTCTCAGTTTTTCTGAGATTTCTGAAGTCATTTCAACAGTATTTTGACTTTATTACTTGTCCTTACACTCGATTGAGGGCAAATCCTAAAATTTGGGGGTTTCATTCGAGTGTTGAGATTATTCACTATCCGATTTGCTTGTTCCTCATCTCTGAACCTGTTTGATTTCAAAACCCTAACTTCTTTGAACCTATTCAGTTTTTGAAGATTGTTTCATCTACTGCTCGATCGAGTTTCAAATTCTTTGTTTCAACCTTGTTTCTTTGTATGAATCCGATTCCCTGATACACTCTTCTAAGGTCTCTCTACTAGACCCTCTGCATGTTATGTGATACTCTCCCTCTTCTTTGTTCACTACTTACTGATTTTTGTGATTGCATGACGCTTTTTCTTTGTCCTAAATTCAGCCTCGCATTCCTAATACTTGTGTACCCTTTATATATGTTGAAACTTCCCCTCTAAAATGACTTTCAATTTTGACTGATTTCAGACCTCATTTGTGTAAATCTAATTGATTCTTTCCTTGTTGTGCTAATTTCCCTGTTACATGGTTTGATTCAAAAACTTTCCTTAGCCTTTCTGACTTGGTTTACTCATGAACCAGTAATTTCGAATCCCAGACTCCTTGATTTACCATGTACTGATTGATTTTATTGGGTATCTTACCTTATTTTTTTAATCGTGTATTTTAAAGATTCGTCCCTTAATTAAACTCCTATGTATTTACCCCTAATTGCCTACTTTGCACAAGATGCTTACTGAATCTCTTTCCTTAAATGATTTCTGTTCATTACCGTTTAGGTTTGAACTCCTTAATTGAAGGAGGTTCTTCTACTGGTTGATTTTAATTGGTACACGGTTATTTCTTGCCTTATTTTCTGCCTGTTTTCACACTATAAATACCTGCTCTTTCATTGACACAAGACACGAACACTCTTAGTTTTCTGAACTCACGCTCACATTCAAAAGCATTCTCCCTTGTTACTTGTGTTGTGACCCGTGTTTTTCAAGTACTGATACTGCTGTGTTTTACTTCTTTGAAAACTGGTATGTCCTGATTAAGATTTCAGCAATCACAACAATGTGTTTTTTTATTACCTTTGCATGCATGTCTGCGTACTGCTTATGCTAGCATGCTGTGATTTCCTTCTGCCTGCTCTAAATCTATTATGAATCCCAAAACCCCACTCCCTATGTGTTTTTGTTATGGTTTGAAGCATGGCAGTACTGCCAATTATTGTCCATGACTCAAACTTGATCCCCTGGGATCCTAGCTTCTAATATGATGTGTTATGGCAGACTTATAGGCATGCCAGCATCCTCCATTGCTGGGCATGCCAAAAGCTTGCCCTAGCCTAAGCAATAGGCTCTTTGCAATTCCCCTATTCCCTGAACCCCTTCTTGTGTACCTGTTTGTAGTTGTTCCCCTCTCCTTTACTCCTTAGAATTCTGCTCTTCACTTACACTCTCTCTTAGACTTTAAGTTCTGCCCCCCTCTTGTGAGCCTTGCCTTGGGACCCTTTGAGCTCCCTCTGAACTTGGACACTTGAGGGTTGGCCCTTCCACACTGCACTTGTCCCTATTCAGGTAATACAATTTGGGTGTGAGCACTGCCCGGAGTCCCATTGAGGCTCTTAGGGAACTTTGACACAGTGGTCTTTGAGTTGGTCTATCTCATAACTCAGATAGGAAGTCTTGAATCAGGCTCTTCTTTGGTCGTATTTGTATTTTTTTTTACTCTTCTGATGTAATTTTATTTATTCCGATCTGTAATAAGTTATAATAAACATTTGGGGCTGGCTAGTGAAAAAGGGTGGGTAACTATGCATGCAAAGGGTAGAGATCATGTCTATAGGTCATTTATAATTTTGCATATTTCAAATACATATAGAAATTATGACTATAGGACTACTATATTACTGCATATCCAACCTTCATATAGAAACCATGTCTATCGGTATTCTGAATGCTACATATTCAAATAGAAATCATGCCTATAGGTCTATTCTATATTCCTGCATATCCAACCTTCATATAGAAACCATGTCTATAGGTATTCTGAATGCTACATATTCAATTACACCTAGATACCATGTTTATAGGTCTTAAAACAAAATCCGCATCTAGATACAATGTTTATAGGTCTTAAAACAAACCTCATGCATTTAGATATTATGTCTATAAGGCTTCTGCATTTTTACACCCCTATGTATATAAAGTTTAAAATCAGCAACGTATAGAAAACATGCCTACAAGAATTTCTAATCGAATCTGATTCGCCTCACTCAGTGTTAGGTATAAACCAGTAATAATGGATACTATCAGTTGCAGAATTTTTTAATCAATTCGTCAAATCCTGCCCCTCTCTTTTGATAATCTGATTCCCTCACTTAGCAAGTTTAACAAGAATGCATTCAAACAATTTATTTCAAGCCATACTATCTTCCCAAATCCAGTAGATATCATGCCTATAGGACCCCGTATTAACACTTAGGCAAG
This sequence comes from Nicotiana attenuata, assembly GCF_001879085.1. NCBI lineage: Eukaryota > Viridiplantae > Streptophyta > Magnoliopsida > Solanales > Solanaceae > Nicotiana > Nicotiana attenuata. The sequence goes on from NC_032000.1 coordinate 52,101,562, forward strand.
CCATAGGGTAATAACTATAGACTGAATCTGTTTTATTAATCACAACCAGCAGGCATGCCTGATTCGAGCTTCTTATCTGAATTATGTAATAAATCAGTCTGCCTCAACCCTTAAGTTCTCTCATATTTGGAATTTAATCAGACCTTAACCAGTATGTGAAAGTCATGCTAATTATGTGTTTTTCTGTTCAAGGAGGTGTAATTGAGCCTCTGTTTGTCTATATGCTTCCCCCCTAAATGTGCAATATGTGTTTTGTATGTCGCCCTAGATTTTTACCTTTTGAAACCTCAAATAAGCCCAATATCCCTCCCCTTTAGGATTAGTAGTCCTAAATGCCTCCGGGACTGATAGGATTGGGACGGGTAATAGCATGCAATAAGTGATCGAGACCATTCCACGCTTTAATACCTTGACGGGGTGGGAAGGACAGATATGGATATGATGACCACGCGATAATATCACGTGTAGCCCCTCATTGAGGAATGATTACCAAACATTGTGTGGGGTGATCCATATTTTTAATAAACCTAGGACCCCCCTCCCTCTATTTCTTTACCTCTTTTAGCAATTTCAACTCTTTCTTTTAAAAAAAAATTAGCTTTTCTAATTGTTCTTTCCAACTTTGTTTATTTGTAAACCATTATGTGAAAATTCCCTCTTATTTGAAGCTTTATTTGTCTACATGTTATTTGCACCTAAATTCACAATAATTGTCTGGCCGGGAACCACATTAGTTGATTCTGAGGGGTGCCTAACTACTTCCCCTTAGGATAATTTCAAGCCCTTACCCTATCTCTGGTTGCTCAAATCAAAACCCCTTCGGTGTCCTAATGCACCCTAATCATTAGGTGGCGACTCTTCAAATGCAAACCCAGTTCCCAAAAGGAACGAGTTGTCCTTCCAAATGTCATAAACCCGATTTCGCGAGAAAAAGGGGGCGCGACAGCATGGCGACTCTGCTGGGAATTTTTAGGCTTTAACCATTTCAGGCTATTGTTGTGAATTTATACTACTATCTATGCGCAATTATTTTTTATTTCTTTTAAGCATTCGATTTCCTTTTCAACTATAAAACTGACTTGTCCTTTGTTTCTTTCCTTTTTGCTTTCCTTTACTACTGCTTTAAATTATGCGAAACTGTTGTATTTACTGATTTCTCAAACGTGCAAATGTGTGACAACATGTCTTTAATTGTTGCATAATCATGCTCGACAACATATTCCACTCGTGCCAAACAAATATCATAGCAACGGTTATAATGAGTTGTTGCGCTCTTCCTACATCATTACCCCCTAAATCCGGAAACGGCATATTTGCGGTAAAACCAGTCGATCAACGGTGTAGTCGATGGTTCCATGCCTTCCCCCTTGAGTTGTCCGCTCAAGGGTACTAGTCTAAAACCCCATAGAAACCTCACTCTTTTTAACTTTGCATGCATCATGGTCAAACCTAGCCGAGCCAGTTATGTTGTCCGCATAATGACTCTTTAAGATAGCCTTGTTCAAAGTCCACTAGGTTTCCCTGAAACCCAAACGGACATTATCACGTTCTGTGCATTTATTTGGAGAACTAAATGCTTTTATGCCAATTACTGATGTCAAATAGTCGAGTCTGGTGGGGGAAAGGGCCTAACCTTATTTTCTTGCAGATAATGAGGCATGAAATCCCCAGATTCGGCATGGTTACCAACATCCACCCGAGACTGCTAAGCTAGTGGAAAGATCTTCATTCCAGTGACCAGACTCTTGTCCGAAAATATCTAGGGAATCTACCCTCCCTCCTAGAAATCCAACCCAACAACAAGATCATAGAAGCTGCTACTCTATTTTGGGATTGTGAAAGGTCCGTCTTCCGCTTCGGGGAAATTGAGATGACACCCTTGCTAGAAGAAATAGGAAGATTAGCCGGTTTAGTATGGGAGACTCCAGGTTTATTGATGCCTGAGAACCGCAAGGGCAGGGGTTTCCTCAAAATGATGGGTCTGAAGAAGAATCCAGAACTAACATGCCTCAAAGAATCCTATATCCCCTTTGACTATTTGTACGAGAGGTACGGTCATAGCAAATCCTACCATACCTATCCTGATGAGTTTGCCATCACCTCATTAGGGCATATTCATCGAAGGGTCTTTGTATTCATGTTTTGTTTCCTGGGGTTGATTGTGTTTGCAATGAAGAAAGCAAGAATTCACACCCGACTAGCCATGGTCACTAAAACCTTAATGGAAGGAATTGGGGGGGCAACCATTCAGCATTGTGCCCATGATCGTCGCAGAAATATACCGAGCCCTAGAGAAGTGTCAACGGGGAGCTAGTCACTTCGAAGGTTGCAATTTGCTACTTTAGCTGTGGCTCATGGAGCATCTACAAAAGGGTGAATACCGACAAGGGATTCGACGAAGGGACTGGGATGATCATATCGCTTTCCATCACCCAAAGCGGATGAATTATATCCCTGATATGTTTGCTCAGCCGGAGTTTGCCAAAGGATGGTTCGAGCTATTTGATAATTCTACCGAGGAGCAAGTACAATGGATGTTCGAATGGTTTCCGACCGAAGAATTCATCGCCCAATCCCGAGACGCACCTTTTCTGATATTGATCGGTCTGAGAGGAACATACCCTTACGTCCCTCTCCGAGTTATGAGGCAAGCTGGTAGGAAGCAGGTTGTACCCAGGGTCGACAAGATGAGTCATTTCCGGGCTGGCTTCCAGGCTGACGATAGTCCTTACAAGTGCCAAGCTCAGTATATGTGGCACTGCAAGATCGTCATGGGAAGGGATACCATCGAACCAGATAGATACCATGCCGGTTGTACTCCTTACTATTTTGGCTGGTTGGAGGATAATCACAATGGTCTAAGTCAACCTGGGTTTGTTCGGGGTCACAGGATCATAGATGAAAGGCCGAGGCACAGGTCAAATACAATCAACTATGCAATAGATCCGGGAGTGCGAAAGTGAGCACCATGAGATACAAGAAGCCAATCAAAAGTTAATTGAGGAATGGAAGGACATGGTCGTCAATGCCAACAAGCGACTGGGATACCTGGAGCGAGGCATAGTGGAGCTGGAAAGAAGGTTTCTCAAAAGGGTCGAAGACTGTCAGAATGCTGAGGGGAACGAAGGCGGACATCTAGTCAGGGCCTACCTATTGCTGGGACTTCGCGAGCTGGGGATGTTGTTCGACGGAGCCAAGGATGCCGAATCTGGGGAGGGTCCTTCAGGGACCAAGTAGATAGGACTTTATCTTTTCGCTATTTAAAATGTAATAAGGCCCATGGCCATTAGTGACTTTATTTCTCCCGTTATTTAGTGTCGATTTGGGATTCGTCTATCTTTTATCAATAAAATTAGGCATTTAGCATTTAAAGTTCTCCTATCTTATATCAACTTGTCGCTAGGCCTACCTCGGGCATAAAGAGGTCCCCAAATTAGGACACGCTTTATATTTCCGCACTATGTGTTTAAATATTGCAACATTTTTATATATAATCCTCACTAACTTGGTTACCTTTTTGTTTTATTTTTGTTTTGTTATTACCCTCCCAAAGGTTAGTTCGAGCACTCTGGCAACATCATCCTATTCCACAAGATCCAAGGGCCCTCCACCCACTCCTCCTTTAAGTCCTGTTAAGAACAAGAACAAAGGCAGAATGGAAGATTTGTACAGCGTCAGAAAGGAGAATTCAACTGAACAGGTAGAGGTCACTAATGGTCATCGTACTCAGGTTCCTAAGGAAAATGTATCCCAGCTTGAACAACAACTGCTAAAGTTCCAAGAAGAGCTCGACCAGGTTCGGAATCTGGCAAGTTTGTCATTCTCGCTCAGCACCCCAGATATCAGATTTCCCAATACTCAAAACATCCCAAAGCAACAAAATCATCCCGCTCCCCATACTATTCCACCAAAGACCCAATGCAATACTTGCCATACCACAAACAAAACCCCATTGCTCCTCCCAGAACTCCAAAACTTCACAAATGACCACTTCCACACCCACCATAACACCTCTATCTACGTTGGAGACTATGCCACTCTCCACCCAACCCATCTCAGGCACACTCGAGTCTGATGATAAAGATTTGCTTATCAGGAACCTAGCTGAAGAACTTAAGAAATTGACTAGCCGGATCCAGGGCATTGAAGGGAGTAAGGGAATTGAAGGGCTGAACTACGAAGATCTTTGCATACAGCCCGATGTCGAACTGCCCGAGGGGTACAAACCTCCCAAGTTCGAGATGTTTGATGGTACATGGGATCCGAGGGTCCACTTGAGAACATACTGTGACAAGCTGGTCGGAGTGGGAAAAGACGAGAAAATCCGCATGAAGCTTTTCATGAGGAGCCTGAAGGGAGATGCTTTATCTTGGTACATTGGCCAAGATCCAAAGAAGTGGTCGAACTGGGTAAGCATGGCGTCCGACTTTATGGACAGGTTCAGGTTCAACACGGAGAATGCACCGGATGTGTTCTACATTCAAAATCTAAAGAAGAAGCCCACAGAAACTTTCCGCGAGTATGCTACTCGTTGGAGGTCCGAAGCAGCTAAGGTTAGACCTTCCTTAGAAGAAGAACAGATGAACAAATTCTTCGTTCGAGCCCAAGACCCACAGTATTATGAGAGGCTGATGATGATCGAGGGCCATAAATTTTCTGACATTACCAAGCTGGGGGAAAGGATCGAAGAGGGCATCAAAAGCGGCATGGTTACGAACTTCGAGGTCTTGCAAGCTACAAACAAGGCCTTACAGTCAGGAGGTGTTCCGAGAAAAGGGACGTAGGAGCCGTAATGGTTGCACAAAGAACCAAATCTCCCATCAAATACCAAACCTACCCAATGCCTCCATTCACATTTCCGCCCACTCCAAACTACCAAGCACCCTCACCCTCTTACCAAACCCCACCACCCACTTATCAATCATCTCCACCACCCACATATCAGCCTACTTCACCCAAATATTCCCAACCCGCACATGTTTACCAAGCCTACAATACTCAACCAGCCCACTATCAATCCCCACCTGCACGCCAAAACTTCCCTAGACCTCGACCAAATTTTGACCGAAGGCCTCCAAAACAGTATACGGCTATTGCTGAACCTATCGACCAGTTGTACGAAAGACATAAAACTTCTGGTTATGTCACCCCTATCCCTGTTGTAACCCCTGAGAACCCTTCTCAGTGGGTTAATCCATATAAATCCTGTGCATATCATTCCGGCATGAACGGACACACCATTGACGAATGTCGTTCTCTGAAAGATAAAATCCAGGCTCTAATTGATAACAAGATTATTGTGGCAAAGGAACCTGCTCCAAATGTCCGTAATAACCCTCTGCCAGACCACAAGGGTGGAGGCGTTCACATGATTGAAATAGAGGATGATTGGGATCCTGAGGGATCGATTGGTTTGATCGCGGAAGGTGACAACCCAAAGAAACCAATAGTCACCCTTAATCCGATCGTGGTCCAGATTCAGCCCTCTGGGGACGCTGAGGTAAATATGTCCATGCCACTTGAGTTTGAAGCGCCACCATCTGAAAAGATGCCAGCACCAATTGAGGTCGAATTTGTGTCTCCAGCAAAGGCACCCACACCATTCAAAGTTGTTGTTTTACCGCCCAAGGTGCAGGCTCCGTTCGGAGTGAAGATAGCCATGCCGATTCCAGTGGCAATGTCAGCCATAACACCGTTCCATACAAAGGCTATTCCATGGGACTACACAACCGAGGCAAGAAGGAAAGGCAAGTTTACGTTCGGAGAAGCTATTGCGGCACAGGGTATGACAAGAACTGGCAGAGTTTATACCTCGGAACATCTGGCTGAGTCGAGCAAGCAGGCTTCTAGCCAGCCAACCATCACCGAGGCCGGGCTGGATGATCTCTGGAGAAAGATATAGGCCAAGGAATACTCGGTCATTGATCAGCTGAACAAAACACCGGCGCAAATTTCTATCCTTGCTTTGCTACAAAATTTCGATGGACACAAGAATGCCTTGTTAAGGATACTGAGTGAAGCATATGTGCCAAGCAACATCACCAGCGGAGAGATGGCTAACATGGTAGGACAGGTATTGGAGAGTCACAAGATCACTTTTCATGAAGATGAGCTGCCACCAGAAGGGTTGGGTCATAACAAGGCATTGCACATCACCGTGCAATGCGAAGATTATTTTGTCACCGGAGTCCTGATTTATGGGGGATCCAGCCTCAACATTTTTTCGTTGGTAACACTCAGGACATTGGGTAAGGGACTGCACGAGATCAAGGACGGGTCCATCAACGTAAAAGCTTTTGACGGCTCCCAAAGGTCCACCATTGGGGAAATTAGTCTGTGTTTGCAAATGGGGCCTACATGGTTCGATGTGGATTTTCAAGTGATAGACGTACCGGCATCTTATAATCTGCTGTTAGGGCGACCCTGGATTCATGCTGCTAGGGCCGTAGCATCAACACTACATCAGGCAGTGAAGTTTGAGTGGAATCATCAGGAGGTGATCATTCACGGCGACGGTAGCAATCCTATATACAGTCGCCAGACCATCCCGACAATCGGAGGCAGAAGAAAGATAGGTGGGGAGACCTATCACCACATCGAGCGAGTCAACGCCGTTGACAAGGACAAATGGTAGGACAACAAAATCGAGAGCATATTGAATTGGAGTAGGTACGAACCGGGTAAAGGGCTTGGCAAGAACCTCCAAGGAATCGCCAAGCCCATAAAACTCAAGAAGCATGGCACCACCTTCGGTCTAGGATATGAGTATACCTGGGAAGAGTTCAACAACTGGTCACCACCATGGCGCGGTCCTTACTATCCATTGGAGCAGCCAATACCACGTTTGGAGCAGACTTCCCAAGCGGCCAAAGTTATCTATGGGTCAGAAGAAGAGGAAGCACTGGCAACAATGAGGAATTTGTTCCTGGAAGACGATGATATGGATTGTTGCGTCGTTCTCGAGGAGGAAGGGGAGGAAGTCCCTTCTATACAAGCTGTGAGTGGAGGAGCATGCCTAAATAACTGGACCATCAGAACCACTAGAGCCCCGCGAGCTTCAAGGTAGCAAGGCTGAACAAGCATCATGCACTATCTTTTATTTTTGCTAGCTAATTTTTTCCTTTCGCATTTTAAATTTCCGCAATAAGATCTTCGATGTTCAAAACAGTTATGGAATTTGTCAAAGCATTTCTATTTTTTCTTATAAATCAACACTCTTATTATTTTTTTCTCATTACTCTACTTATATAGCATTACTATTACTTATCTTGATGAACTGATGACTGTGACATGCAATGAGACAAAGCAACAAACGGATATAGATTCAGAGGAAGATGACATACCGGAAGAAATTGTTAAGGAAGTTGAGAATTTTGAAAACAAACCAAAGTCCAACCTGGACGAGACAGAAATTGTTAACCTGGGAGATGCAGAAAATGTCAAGGAAACACGGATCAGTGTTCACTTATCGTCATCAGAAAAGAAGGAATACACAGAGTTTCTAAGAGAATATGAGGACATATTCGCCTGGTCATATGACGACATGACGGGCCTGAGCACGTCTATTGTGGCTCACAAACTACCAACCGATCCAACATGTCCGCCGGTAAAGCAAAAGCTCAGAAAGTTCAAACCTGATATGAGTCTGAAGATCAAGGAAGAAGTCACTAAGTAGGTCAAAGCTAAAGTTCTCAGGGTTGTTGAATATCTAACATGGTTAGCCAATATCGTGCCAGTACGAAAGAAGGACGGGAAGGTTAAACTCTGTGTCGACTATCGGGATCTCAACCGGGCCAGTCCGAAAGACGACTTTCCTTTACCAAATATACACATCCAGATCGACAACTGCGCCAAGCATGAGCTGCAATCATTTGTGGATTGTTTCACCGGTTACCACTAGATTTGGATGGATGAAGAAGATGCTGAGAAAATGGNTTATCTACTATAGCAGGTTTTTTACTATTTTTAGCTTACTATTATATTACATACAATTACCTACTGCTGCAGATAATTTCAAATTGATGGTGAAAAAAATTGTATATTATCAGAAGTTAAACTTCTCTGTAATAGAAGAAAAACTTTTCCCATTTGGCGATCAAAGAAAACTACAAAAATTTGAACAAACAAGTGAAACAACGGTTTGAGTTTTAGTGATTTAGGGTGAGTATGGTATGAAGTTTTCCTACAAAATATTTTCCATGGAAAATATTTTTCCGGAAAAGGAGTGCTTATATCACTTAGTTTTCTTTATTTAGTTGGTGAGTGAAAATTTTTTCGGAAAATATTTTTCAGTGTTTGGTTAGAGAATATAAAATATGTATAGGAAAATAATTTTTTATGCTACTCTCTGATGTCGCCCAAATTCGCGCCACTAATTGGGATTGTGAAGCGGCTGATGTAATTATAATTACCCAGCGTGAGTCGGGGTCGATTCCACAGAGAGCTTATATTAGATTAGGTATATATCTAGACTAAGTGTATGACGTGCCCAAAATGCACTTCCACATGTTTGGTTGTTTCTTTCTACTTCTAATTTTTATGCTAAGGTTTATAAATGAAAAGCTAGAGAACGATATTTTTGGTGTTGCTACTTTTTCAAGTTTATAAAAGATCTAGGGTCGTGACTTCCACCAAGGTGGTTACTTAACGGATTGTGGGCTTTAGGCAAGTTTGATTGCTCGGGGTGTAATATAGCAATCACACGCAATTACCCACTCGATGCCTCTCAGTAGTTAGTGTCACGACCCAAACTGATGGGCCATGACGAGAGCCCGAGTCCTACCTGTCGAACACCCTTAAGCATGCGTCTAAGATATAAACATGAATAACATCTGCTGAACCACAAGAATAGCATACGTGAGGAAACCTGTCCAAAAGACATATACACATACACGTGCGAAATACGTAGGGCGAGCCGACAAGGCTGATATAGACAACTACATATCCAAAACTGGAAGCCGACAAAGCCACACACTTACATGAATGTCTGCGGACTTCTAACAGAATATACAACTGTACAAGGACAGGACTGGGCCCCGTCATACCCATAAATGTATACAAACATATCGTACCAAAATCCAAAGCAGCTCCGGATCAAATGGAGCACACCCACTCTTGCTGATCAAGGATCCTAAGAAGGAGGACCGTCAGCTTGTCTACTTGTGCCTGCGGGCATGAAACGCAGGCCCCGGGAATAGGGCATCAGTACGAATAATGTACTTAGTATGTAAGGCATGAAAATCCGTACATAAATGACATAGATAAAACATGGAATAATGAATTCCGCATGTAAGTCTAAATAGCATTGTAAATCCTGAAACATTTATAATGCCGTGCACGTGTGTATAAATGTCGTGTCATGCATAGGTATAGGTGTTCGTAACATCATCAAGCCTCTGAGGACATCCCATCATATCATCTCGTCCAGTGTGGGCAAAATCATCAATATATACCAGCTGATCAGGTGGTGGTGCGTATATAATGTCGTAACCTTTTTTCCATATCCCATATACATATAATATAAGCATATATAACGACATCTGGTCATGGGTCAATGTACATGTATAAGTGAATGAAATGCCATAGAAATACGTTAATAAGATTTTCTCGGAACGTTATAAGATTATTATACCTTTCGGATAACTTTATCAACTACGTATTTTTTCTGAGACCCATGAACAAATGATATAATGATAATTCACATGGGAGATCAAGAACATAGGCATCCTTAGTAATTCTATGAATAGAGTTGTTTATGAAAGTGTGCATTTTCTCGTTACGTTTGTATCATACAGATCATGCCAAAAAGAAATAATGGATAGCCTTAACATACCTGAACCGATTCTCTTGACAATCCCTCCAACACACGTTAATTGCGACAAAACACGTGACGACAAGATCGGAGTAGGGAAAAATCCGTATGATATTCTTGAGAAAGATTGCACGTACTCCCTTATAATTGCAAAATTTCACGTTTTGAATTGTCAGAAAACCTATGAAATCTTACGTCTTGAATTGTTGAAGAATCTATGGAATCTCACTTTGCTTTCATGAAGTTATCTTGCTGAAGCCTTTTTGGATATAGTACACCTTCATTTTTGAATTGGAGAATGAATCTTAGTCTTGGTGGTGTGGGCCCATCTTTCAAGACTTGTGTCACATTTATTCCTTAAAATGTGACACTTTTCACTCTTTATTGAGAGTCATTAGATCGGAAGGGGCTGCTGCCACGTTTTGGGGTGTTAATTCATCCAAAATCTATTATTATCTAAAGATTATAATTAATCTCCCACTAAAAATCATTAATTACCCATTTATTCGCATAATTAAGGATTATCTCAAATTACTTAAAATATTACTCATGTAACACACTTTATGTACCCTAATATCATGGTCATAGGGTATCTTGTATGGAACTAGTCTATAAACACCGGGTATTATGGCTCGGATCGTATTATATCCCAAATTGACCACCTTCAACGAAACTCATTTTCTTTGATTCGTTTACCCTTTAACCTTAACAGCACTTATTTATCGCTTGTTATAAATGCATAAATGCTTATAACCTCAAGATAATCTCATCTCGGTGTCTACATCGATTATCTGAAAACGGAACTTTAACGTACGAAAACCCGAGATGTAACATCCCCCCCCCCTAGAAACATTCGTCCTCGAATGTTTAACTTCTCGGGATCCATATAAATTTTAGCAGGGTCGCCTTTGTAATAGTACAATAGTGAGTAATCATATTGGAAAGAGGCAGTCAATAATGAGATAGAATCCATATTAAGTAATCATACCTGGGAATTGGTTGATCTTCCTCCGGGAAATAAACCTTTGGGTTCTAAATGGATTTTCAAAAGGAAAATGAAAGCTGATGGTACTATTGACAAATATAAGGCAAGATTCGTTGTTAAAGGGTTTAGACAACGAGAAGGTCTTGATTACTTTGACACATACTCGCCGGTAACAAGGATTACATCTATCCGGGTGTTAACAGCGTAAGCCGCCGTGTATGACCTTCAAATCCATCAGATGGATGTAAAGACGACCTTCTTAAATGGGGATTTAGAGGAAGAAATATATATGGAACAACCTGAAGGGTTTGTAGTCCCCGGAAAAGAAAAGAAGGTGTGTCGACTTGTCAAGTCACTTTACGGACTAAAACAAGCACCAAAACAATGGCATGCGAATTTTGACCAAACAATGTTGTCAAATGGTTTCAAGATCAATGAGTGTGACAAATGTGTTTACATTAAGAATACTCCAAATCAAATAGTCATTGTTTGTTTATATGTGGATGATATGTTGATAATGAGTAACGTTATTTCTAACATAAATGCTAATAAGCGCATGTTTACTAGTAAATTTGATATGAAAGACTTAGGAGTTGCAGATTTAATTTTGGGAATCAAGATCCTACAAACTCCTCAAGGTCTAGCTTTGTCTCAATCTCATTATATTAAAATGGTTCTTGAAAAGTTCAAATATTTGGAATTTAAGAAGCAAAAACGCCAATTGATTTAAACCATATTCTTGCAAAGAATAAAGGTAAAAGCAAATCTCAATTGGAATATGCTCGAGTGTTGGGAAGTTTGATGTACATTATGAATTGTACACGACCTGATATAGCTTGTGCAATAAGCAAGCTTAGTCGATACACAAGTAATCCCAACCAAGCTCATTGGATAGCAATGAAACGAGTCTTGGGATATTTGAAATATACTCAAGACTATGCAGTGCATTACAATAATTATCCCATAGTTATTGAGGGATATAGTGATGCAAATTGGATCACCGGATCAACGGAAACAAAATCCACAAGTGGATACGTTTTAACTATTGGTGGGGAAGCAGTGTCTTGGAAGTCGTCGAAACAGACATGCATCGCTCGCTCTACAATGGAGTCTGAGTTTATAGCTTTAGACAAGGCCGATGAAGAAGCTGAATGGCTCCGGAATTTCTTAGAAGACATTCCTTTTTGGCCCAAACCTGTGGCACCTGTATGCATACATTGCGACAGTCAAGCAGCAATAGGAAGGGCTGGGAGCGTTATGTATAACGGGAAATCTCGTCACATTCGACGAAGGCATAATACTGTTAGACAACTACTCTCTAGTGGAATTATCACTATTGATTATGTAAGATCAAAGGATAATGTGGCGGATCCGCTTACAAAAGGCCTAACTAGAGAGGGAGTTGAGAAGTCATCAAAGGGAATGGGACTATGGCCGAGGACAAGTCACTATGGCGGTAACTCTACCTAGAAGACTGGAGATCCCAAGATCTAGGTTCAAGGAGATCAAACAAAGTCATTAGTGACGGTTCAACATTGTCAAATAAAATTTTGGTCCATTCTCGTGACGCAGACAATGTTCAGTACCAAGGATAAAGCGTTAGGGATTTTTTAATGATTTCTAAGTTTGATATGGGGTATATCAAATAGTGTATCTACGGGATAACACGTTTAGGAATCACATATATAAGTGTGAAGTGTAAGCCGCTTCAAAGAGAATGTTGTAAGGCCAATTCTCTATGCACTTATGAAACCAGGCGGTGTTCATGGCTAAAATGAACACAACAATGAGAACCAAAAGATGGATAAGGATTAATTGTGTGACATATGTTGTCTAGGTATACACTAAAGCTCGACGGTTCAAAGATATCAAATCTACCGATTGACCCGAGTATATCCGATATATGCTCACTACGGAAAGTTCAAAGGGAAACCTACTTATCCCGATGCAATTAGTCCTTAGTTGCGAATCACACAAAAAAATTTTTGCATGTTCATCATTCCCCATTCATGTGGGGGATTATTGGGGTTGAAGTGGTAGTGTGAATGGGAAATGAGGAAAGAAGGTGAAAAGGCAACTTTGGCTTTTGCACTTTGTCCCTCATTGGTTAAAGACAAGTATTTTGTTGGGTTTAAATATAGAAGCACTTCCTTAAGCTCTTAAAAGGAGCTAAGAGGAAGGGGCCTCGCGCCGTCGCCGTCGTCGTCGCTCGGCTTCGGCTTCGGCTTCGGCTTCGGCTTCGGCTTCGGTCAATTGATATGATTGATTGACTTAATTTTTTTGGACCAATAAAATGAAATTAATTAATTAAATATTAATATTTTATATTAATATTTTGAATGACCGTTATTTGTAACGTTAAATTAATTAATTTCCGTCTTTAATTTTCCCGCGTTAATTAAACAGCCACCAAAGAGAGGTGGCACGAATAGCCACCAAAGAGAGGCTGCATTTCACGAATAGCCACCTGCAGTGTGAACAGCCACTTTCACACCTTTCAATCCAAAATTCGTTGGCTATAAATAAGCAACCTCCTTCAGAATTTTTCATCCTGAAATCTTCTGCTTCATCTTCTTCTTTCTGCATCATTACTTTCAAAACAAAGTAAGTCAAGGTCGTGTGATTTTCACCATTATTTTGAGTTCGCTGATAACTTAGTGGTTTGAAGTGCCGCTACCGCTAAGTTGGAAGTTCCGTTCTATCCTGGGAAGAATTTATCCGTTAACCTTGGGCAACAGTGAAGGGATAAGATTCTTTAAGGACACACAAGGAATTTGTGGGCTCGGAGCATAATTCTGCCATTTCTGTTCATTTACTTTTTTCTCTTTTTTTTAGTCACTTAAAAATTTCATATTGTATAACATCCCCTTCGTTACCTCAACCTCTTTTTCAGCATTGTAATATTTTTTTTTCGAGCTTCATTTAGTACTCTCTGGACTCTCCAGTGCCTTTCTTTTGAATTATAACCTTACCCTCTTTTTGCATTCGTAAACAAATGGTTAATCAAGTACATCTCAACATCAAATTAGTCTATTCAAGTCCATATCTTTCCATTACTAAATAAAACATTCAAATGATTCATCAGACTTAAATTATTTTTACACTAAACGTTAACCAAACACAGCTCTCTTATTTTATCCAAGTTTAAAAATGGCTAGACTTTGCAAAAGGAACATAAGCAAAGTTAACTGTAAAGTAATGGAATGGTAGTACATGAAAAATTATACAGTACTAGGAAAACGCAGTTCAATATTACTACAGCGACTAATAGATAGATAGATTTCATGTTGGAAGAACAAATAGTTGAGCAATCTTTTAGCTTAGTTTTGTAAGTTTAGGTTACTTACAGAGGAGACATATAAAGCTACTTTAGTATGTCAATATACAGTTCTTATTGGCAGCAGTTAATTACTGTAATATCCACAGAAAGCTTCTCCTACTCAGGACCTAAGTGTGATTAAACAGAAAGTCATCAAGGGAAATAAATACTAAGTCATGCACACCATATAAACCTCGAGATCCTGCTTATGATCATACATTTCCAAGTGCCCCTATTAACTTGGTGAATATGTCTTTCACAGGGACGCATGTAACATAAGGCAGAGTCATGTCATCTTTTACAGCATTCTTGTCACCTGCATCATGGTTGCACTTTTGTCCATCGCCACGAAAGAATGTTGTTGGTCCGTTGTTTGACATGTTCGGCTTCTTAGATGCAGAAGAGGTTGTGTAACAGACAGGAGTTCTCTTTGAAGTTCTCCAAACAAGTTGAGGCATTCTTCTCTTGTTTTTCAGCTGATCCGAGCTCCCTTTCTTAACAAGAATTATTTCAGAACTATCATCTAATACTTCTATGTTGATGGGGTGCCCTACAATTGCCTTTCCGTTTAATCTACTCATTAAAGAAACAAGAGGAGTATGCTCTCCTCTATAGGTGCCTTGAACTGTCATATCCACATCTATTAATGTCTTCCGCGTGCACGTGGTGAACTTTGAACTAAGGCTTTGGCTGCTGGCTTCCTCTGAGAGACAGTTTCCTGGACTAGGCCGAGATTTGTGATTGACACCCCTTGATTCAATACCAGTTTCATTAGTTGAAACAACTAATCTGCTCCTACAATGTTGAATATGCATTTTCCTTTTGTTGACTGCTGGACGACTGATCATCTTTTTTGGTCGCAATGTATAGTAACCTGAATTTTCACAATAGATCAAAACAAATAGTATCCAATCAATAGCTTGGTCTTGAAACTATTCTATAACTATTGAAGTGCTCTTCCAATCATTCAGAAGGAAAGGAAAGATGTCTCCAATATGTGATTTACTCCAATGATTGTTAAACACAAATCATATGATTATTCTTAGATGTAAAATTTTCTAGAATTGAAGTCACCTGTAATGGCATTTCAGTGCCATCACCGATGTAATTATAACTCAAGCAAATTTAGCTATTTCGGAACTGGTGGGCATTATTATTATTGAGTAGAAATATATTATGTTAAATATATGAGAAAGACAAGAAGTTAGATTACCATTAGAAGGATTATACAGATACATGTACACAGCTCCATAAGACCGATTGATTATACAGGTCGAGCTAGAGATGAATCTAATTAAGTAAAGACAGATACAGCATCCTCAAAGATGATGTTTCAAAACCATAAACAAAGAAGCAGAGGAGAGGATAAACATTAACCTGCAGATGCAGTTGTCTCACTCTTTGATGATTGAGAATGAACTGATTGCTCCAAAAATGGTCTGTTTCTCTTGGCTCTCTCAACACTTTGACCATCTTTGAATCCAGAAAAAAGTAGTGTAAGAGGTCAAATAACTGAAATTTTACCAATTACTAGTAACAAGGAATTGGCAGTCTAGCTAGTATATATACAAAGTCCCATATACCTGGCATTTTCAGTTTCTCCTGTTGTTGCTTCTCAAGTTGAAGAGCATGAAGAATTGCATCTTCTCGAAGTGCATACTTGAGTTTTTTATTAAACGTAAAAACCTTGGATGATTCGGCCTTTTTGATACAATCATCAAACTCACCACATCGAAATGCCTTTACGCGACTGGACTTCTCCAAGTTGTACCAGTACCTGGTAGTAATGTAATTTGTTACACACTAACATGATTTGCTGATCCTAAATCAACAAAATATTACTATTAAAGAAAAAAGAACAACAACAAATATGGCATAGTTATTATCCTTTTCTCTGTCCAATTTACAAAAAACATCAACACAAGAGAAGTTTCTATGATTAGGACACAAAGGCCAAAATTCCATTTCATAACATTCTAGCTTATTGTCTAAGAAGCAAAACAAAATAACATTTTACCCTCATTTCTCGAGCATAAAAACATTCAGGAAATGGTAAAACGAGATATTATGCTCTCTTTATTCTTATATTTTTTTAGCAAGCTGTTCATGTTAAAACTTAATGTTTTTCTAATTTTTACCAAGTAAAAACAAAGGGGTACTCAAGAATTTCATATTCCAGCTTCTAACAACACAGAAAGCACACAAAAAAAATAAGGAGATAAGACATACACAGAAGCATTATCTCGACCAAGAAGCTTGATGGGAAATCTTGAACTGAAACTATTAGGAGAAAAAATCCTAGTAGTTGAGATTTCCATTTTACACAGTATTTTCCCTGGCCACCATGTTCCATTTTTCCTCTGCACCCAAACTATACTTCCTGCGCTGCAGGTTTTTTTTCCCATTTTTCTCTTCTGAAAACCACAAAAAGCACAAGATTTCATAAGTTTATCTGCTAGCTTGGTATTAGTACTACTACTACTACATCGTTATCATAAAGAAAGTTGCAGCGCCAAGAATAAAGCATGGCGCTCTGCTACCTGTATTTTTCTTTTTTGAATGTACGATAAACGTACCGTTGCCTCTCTTTTTTGGTTTGTCTTTTTCTAAGATGATGGAGGGAAACTATTGTGTGATACTGTATCACGAGTATCAAGTTTTGTATTCTAAAAAATGTACTACATCACTTTAAATTTTGACTGATTGGAATCTCTCTTTTAAAAGACACAATTGGAACTCGTCCGGGCTCGCTCTGAAGCGCAGCACTCGTAAAATGCCCCTAGGCTTATGTGTAGGGCTTAGTTCCGTAAGACTTACGTCTTGGCCGTGGGGGCTTACGCCCTGAATAGGCCCAACGCCCAGCGTACTGGGCTCGCCTAATAGAACTTGGGATACTTACACAAATGTCCCAAATAAATCTCAACTTACTAACCTCTAGCCATTAGTCATAAACTTACTAAAACTAGCCAACAAAAATTGAAAAACCAAATAATAGGGTTCTTTCTCTCAAAGAATTATATGCAAAAATCACCTTCCATATTTTTAAGCGTGACTAGCAACACTAGATACAAGACGGAAAGGAAATTTCATGGATGAGATAGCAAATAAGGTGATGAAATACAAAAATATATACAATATTTCAAAAATCTAAACAAAAAAGGAACTTTTTCAATGGGTATAGTTAAAATTCATTGAAAATATATAGATAAGTCAATATACAAAATTTGAGGAAGATTGGAGGTGATTTGGACTGGTTTAGTATCAAAATTCGTAATTAAATCCTGTTCTTCTGCGACAGATGTGTCATACATGTATCACGCATGTATCTCACACACAAGTATACATGGATATACATGTGATAGATAATTGATACAAAATATGATACATTTGTGATACACAAATGATACACAGTGTGATACACATATCATTTTTTTCATGTTCAGTTTTTACTTCGAATTTTCAATTCAAACCACCTCAAAACTTCACCAAATCATCCCAAAACTGAGATTCAAGCTCCTTAAGTTGTGCCTAATCTATTCTAATAGCACTCATTCAAAACAAATCAAAAAATTGATATTTTTTTGCTACAAATAGCTAATTGGCTAATTTGGCTAATATTAGTAATATTTTATCACTTGACCAATTTTTGTAATGAGCTACTTATAAATGGACATAGCTGGTAATTTTCATTTATGCAATTGTGTGTAACTAACCTCGTAAATCCTCAAATTTTCTTAATAAATTGTTGACTATTCAAAATTACCTTTTTCTTAATCATAAATAATTAAGTTGAGAGTATTTTATGTCATAATTAAAATAAAAATTATTGCATGTTATCCACTAAGACTGCTATGATAGTAGATTTTAAATAAATCTTTCATTTAACAGTATTTATATTAACTTTTGTCATGTCTTTATTATAGTAGTCCATAATTTTTTTATAATTATTTTCCTAAATATTATTTTTTTCACGTTTACGAGATACAATACTAATTAATTTACTAGCTCAGTATTAGCTAGTAACTATTTACAAATAATTAGTTCATGATATAGTATGGTGAATTATGTGTCACTTTATTAACTTGATGAACTTAAAAATAAATGATGCTAGAGAATCATATTTAAATTGTGAATTATATTTTTATATAAATTCTTTTTCAAATAGAAAGCATATTAAATAAAAGGAGTATTTATAATATCGAAATTCTTTCAATATTTATTACTCCTTAAGAGATACATATAATATTTCGCATCGAATACATTACTTTTGATGTATGAATTGTAACGATGTTGCAGCTAATTTGCATTATGATGTATGTCACACTTTTTGTATTATTCATAGTTGAATTATAATTTATAAATATTTTAAATAGATTATTTATTATAATTTTGTGATTTTAATGTAATTTTTATAATTATTTTTTCTTTTATAATATCTTAAAATTCTTGAAATTAGTAAAATTTAAAGATCCGTGGGACTTACNAAGTTGAGAATTTTGAAAACAAACCAAAGTACAACCTGGACGAGACAGAAATTGTTAACCTGGAAGATGCAGAAAATGTCAAGGAAATACGGATCAGTGTTCACTTATCGTTATCAGAAAAGAAGGAATACACAGAGTTTCTAAGAGAATATGAGGACATATTTGCCTGGTCATAGGACGACATGACGGGCCTGAGCACGTCTATTGTGGCTCACAAACTACCAACCGATCCAACATGTCCACCGGTAAAGCAAAAGCTCAGAAAGTTCAAACCTGATATGAGTCTGAAGATCAAGGAAGAAGTCACTAAGTAGGTCAAAGCTAAAGTTCTCAGGGTTGTTGAATATCTAACATGGTTAGCCAATATCGTGCCAGTACGAAAGAAGGACGGGAAGGTTAAACTCTGTGTCGACTATCGGGATCTCAACCGGGCCAGTCCGAAAGACGACTTTCCTTTACCAAATATACACATCCAGATCGACAACTGCGCCAAGCATGAGCTGCAATCATTTGTGGATTGTTTCACCGGTTACCACTAGATTTGGATGGATGAAGAAGATGCTGAGAAAATGGCTTTCATTATGCTGTGGGGAATGTACTGCTACAAAATGATGACGTTTGGGTTAAAAAATGCAGGGGCCGCCTACATGAGGGCTATGACTACCATCTTTCATTATATGATACACAAGGAGATTGAGGTGTACGTAGATGATGTTATCATCAAGTCCAAGAAGGCTACTGATCACATGGAAGGCTTGAGAAAAAATTTCAACAGATTGCAAAGGTACAACTTGAAACTGAATCCCGCGAAATGTGCAATAAGGGTTCCCGCTGGAAAATTACTTGGGTTTACTGTGAGCCGCCGGGGAATAGAACTGGATCCATCAAAGGTCAAAGCTATTCAAGAACTGCCACCGCCAAAGAACAAGAAGGACGTGATGAGCTCTTAGGGAGACTCAACTACATCAGCCGGTTCATAGCACAATCTACGGTCATCTGTGAGCCGATCTTCAAGATGTTGAAGAAGGATGCCGCCACCAAGTGGACCGATGAATGCCAGAAAGCTTTCAACAGAATTAAGGAATACCTATCAAAACCACCAGTTTTGGTCCCACCCGAGCCGGGTAGACCTCTACTACTCTACATCGCAGTGCAAGATGGTGCCTTCGGTTGCGTCCTAGGGCAGCATGATGAAACGGGGAGGAAAGAGCGGGCAATTTACTACCTCAGCAAGAAGTTCATCCATATGAGGCCCGGTATTCTCTTTTGGAACGCACCTGCTGTGCTCTGACTTGGGTGGCCCAGAAGTTGAGGCACTACTTCTGTGCCTACACTACATATCTCATTTCAAGGATGGATCCTTTGAAGTACATCTTCCAGAAGCCCATGCTCGCTGGCAAGCTAGCCAAGTGGCAAATCCTGTTGATTGAATTTCACATTGTCTACGTGACTCAGAAAGCAATCAAGGGACAGGCACTAGCAGATCACCTTGCTGAGAACCCCGTAGATGGAGAATATGAACCTTTGAAAACAAATTTTCCCGATGATGCAGATCTTCGATTCTTGAGCAATTATACAAGACATAAACTTTGTCCAATGGATAAGATTGAATATGCAGATCTATCTTCAAATATTGACATTTTGCAAAATAGAATCTTTTGCACAATTGAACAATAATATACAAGCATATCTTTAATCGAATTAAACAAATTGTTTATTATAAATGGTGCATTAAAGTTTTTAAAAGAATTTGATCAAATTAAAATTTCTAGGCTTATTATTGGTAACCTTAGAAATTCTATATGGATGTTATAGAGTGTTAAATTTACAAAGAGTGTATTTCTATAAAGATGAATGTTGTTATTATAGGTAAAAAGCTATTATAGAGATGTAAATATAACATAAAAAATCGATTCCGAAAAAAATACTTATGGCTTTTATAGTGAATGAATGTACATAGAGATATTAGAAAAGTCTGACCGTAATACATATTTTTTTTTTACACTTTTACAGTCTTCATATAGGATTTATGTATATCATCAATTTAATGAATTTCTGCGGTGTAATTTTATCTACTATAGCAGGTTTTTACTTATTTTTAGCTTACTATTATATTACATACAATTACCTACTGCTGCAGATAATTTCAAATTGATGGTGAAAAAAATTGTATATTATCAGAAGTTAAACTCCTCTATAATAGAAGAAAAACTTTTCCCATTTGGCGATCAAAGAAAACTACAAAAATTTGAACAAACAAGTGAAACAATGGTTTGAGTTTTAGTGATTGAGGGTGCGTTTGGTATGAAGTTTTCCTACAAAATATTTTCCATGGAAAATATTTTCCCGGAAAAGGAGTGCTTATATCACTTAGTTTCCTTTATTTGGTTGGTGAGTGAAAAAATTTTCCGGAAAATATTTTTCAGTGTTTGGTTAGAGAATATAAAATATGTATAGGAAAATAATTTCTTATGCTACTCTCTGATGTCGCCCAAATTCACGCCACTAATTGGGATTGTGAAGCGGCCGATGCAATTATAATTACCCAACGTGAGTCGGGGTCGATTCACGGAGAGCTTATATTAGATTAGGTATATATCTAGACTAAGTGTATGACGTGCCCAAAATGCACTTCCACATGTTTGGTTGTTTCTTTCTACTTCTAATTTTTATGCTAAGGTTTATAAATGAAAAGCTAGAGAACGATATTTTTGGTGTTGTTATTGTTTCAAGTTTATAAAAGATCTAGGGTCGTGACTTCCACCAAGGTGGTTACTTAACGGATTGTGGGCTTTAGGCAAGTTTGATTGCTCGGGGTGTAATATAGCAATCGCACGCAATTACCCACTCGATGTCTCTCGGTAGTTAGTGTCACGACCCAAACCGATGGGCCATGACGAGAGCCCGAGTCCTACCTGTCGAACACCCTTAAGCATGCGTCTAAGATATAAACATGAATAACATCTATTGAACCACAAGAATAGCATACGTGAGGAAACCTGTCCAAAAGACATATACACATACACGTGCGAAATACGCCGACAAGGCTGATATAGACAACTACATATCCAAAACTGGAAGCCGACAAGGCCACGCACTACCCAACTATACATGACTGTCTGCGGACTTCTAACAGAATATACAACTGTACAAGGACGGGACTGGGCCCCGTCATACCCATATATGTATACAAACATATCGTACCAAAATCCAAAGCAGCTCCGGATCAAATGGAGCATACCCACTCTTGCTGATCAAGGATCCTAAGAAGGAGGACCGTCAGCTTGTCTACCTGTACCAGCAGGCATGAAATGCAGGCCCCGGGAATAGGGCATCAGTACGAATAATGTACTTAGTATGTAAGGCATGAAAATCCGTACATAAATGACATAGATAAAACATGGAATAATGAATTCCGCATGTAAGTCTAAATAGCATTGTAAATCCTGAAACATTTATAATGTCGTGCACGTGTGTATAAATGTCATGTCATGCATAGGTATAGGTGTTCGTAACATCATCAAGCCTCTGATGACATCCCATCATATCATCTCGTCCAGTGTAGGCAAAATCATCAATATATACCAGCTGATCAGGTGGTGGTGCGTATATAATGTCGTAACCTTTTTCCCATATTCCATATACATATAATATAAGCGTATATAACGCCATCTGGTCATGGGTCAATGTACATGTATAAGTGAATGAAATGCAAAAGAAATACGTTAATAAGATTTTCTCGGAACGTTATAAGATTATTATACCTTTCGGATAACTTTATCAACTACGTATTTTTTCTGAGACCCATGAACAGATGATATAATGATAATTCACATGGGAGATCAAGAACATAGGCATCCTTAGTAATTCTATGAATAGAGTTGTTTATGAAAGTTGTGCATTTTCTCGTTACGTTTGTATCATACAGATCATGCCAAAAAGAAATAATGGATAGCCTTAACATACCTGAACCGATTCTCTTGACAATCCCTCTAACACACGTTAATTGCGACAAAACACGTGACGACAAGATCGGAGTAGGAAAAAATCCGTATGATATTCTTGAGAAAAATTACACCGTACTCCCTTATAATTGCAAAATCTCACGTTTTGAATTGTCAAAAAACCTATGAAATCTTACGTCTTGAATTGTTGAAGAATCTATGGAATCTCACTTTGCTTTCATGAAGTTATCTTGCTGAAGCGTTTTTGGATATAGTACACCTTCATTTTTGAATTGGAGAATGAATCTTAGTCTTGGCGGTGTGGGCCCCACCTTTCAAGACTTGTGTCACATTTATTCCTTAAAATGTGACACCTTTCACTCTTTATTAAGAGTCATTAGATCGGAAGGGGGTGCTGCCACGTTTTGGGGTGTTAATTCATCCAAAATCTATTATTGTCTAAAGATTTTAATTAATCTCCCACTAAAAATCATTAATTACTCAATTATCCGCATAATTAAGGATTATCTCAAATTACTTAAAATATTACTCACGTAACACACTTTATGTACCCTAATATCATGGTCATAGGGTACCTTGTATGACACTAGTCTATAAACACCGGGTATTATGGCTCGGATCGTATTATATCCCAAATTGACCACCTTCAACGAAACTCATTTTCTTTGATTCGTTTACCCTTTAACCTTAACAGCACTTATTTATCGCTTGTTATAAATGGGATAGATGCTTATAACCTCAAGATAATCTCATCCCCGAGTCTACATCGATTATCTGAAAACGGAACTTTAACGTACGAAAACGCGAGATGTGACATCCTCCCCCCCCCCCTAGAAACATTCGTCCTCGAATGTTTAACTTCTCGGGATCCATATAAATTTTGGCAGGGTCGCCTTTGTAATAGTACTACTGTCAACCCTTTTTGTATAATACTCAATAATTCAATGCCACATAGGACCACAATCATCAATAATGACAATGGCCTCACACGACCAATGACAATAACTAATACAAGAATCCATACACGTACCTTAAGGCTGTGATGCCTCAGTCAAATCCTTCTCTGGAAGAGGAAATAAGTGAGGATGCCTAGACTTCATGTCTTCTTCGACTTCCCAAGTCATTTCTTCTACATTATTGTTTCTCCAAAGTACTTTCATAGAACCTATGTCTTGTGTCCTCAATCTACGAACATGTCTGTCTAATGTAGCAATGGGAGTTTCCTCATATGATAGCTGCTCTGTGACCTGAATATCGTCAACTCACGACCCTAGAAGGATCTCCGAGACATTTACGAAACATAGACACATGAAAGACTGGATGTTCAGACTCCAAGTCAGAAGGCAAGTCTAACACATATGCTACCTGGCCTACCTTGCGTATGATTTTATATGGTCCAATATACCGAGGGCTATGTTTTCCTTTCTTACCGAATCTCATACCGCCTTTCATCGGTGATACCTTTAGGAATACCCAATCTTCACCCTGAAACTCCAAGTCTCATCGTCGATTATCCGCATAAGACTTATGACGGCTTTAAACTACTAATAGCCTTTCCTGTATAAGATTAATCTCGATTGCCTGTTGTACCAATTCTGGTCCTACTAACTTAGTTTCCCCAACATTGAACCATCCTATAGGCGACCTACACTTTCGTCCGTAAAGAGCTTCGTATGGAGCCATCTGAATACTAGAATGATAGCTATCATTATATGCGAACTCAATAAGCGGCAGTTGATCATCCCAACTACCCTTGAAATCTATCACACAAGACCGTAACATATCCTCCAGTGTCTGAATAGTACGCCCAGCGTGTCCGTTTGTCTAGGGATGGAATGTTGTACTAAGACTTACCTGAGTCCCCAATCCTTTTTGGAAGGACCTCCCGAAATTAGCTGTAAACTGGGCTACTCTATCCGAGATAATAGATATAGGGACACCATGAATTCTTAATATCTCCTTAATGCAAAGCCTTGCATAATCCTCTACGGAATATGTAGTCCTAACAGGCAGAAAATGGGCTGGTTTTGTAAATCTATCAACAATCACCCATAGATTTGAACTTACGTTGGGTACAAGGTAAACCTATGATGAAATCCATATTGATTACTTCCCACTTCCAAGTTGAAATTTCTATAGCCTACAATAATCCACCGGGTTTTTTATGCTCAATCTTAACCTGTTGACAGTTAGGGTCACTAAGCAACAAACTTCGCTATGTCCTTTTTCATTCCATTCCACTAATATACTTCCCTGATATCATGATACATCTTTGTTGCTCCTGGATGGATAGAATAACGAGAATAGTGAGTTTCTCCCATAACCTGCCGGTGCAGCCCTACAACATTAGGGACACATAATCGTCTTCGATATCTGAGGACCCCATCTTCTGTAATCTCAAACGGTGTCTTCTCCTTCTGAGGGGTTGTATCCCTATAATGAACTAACACAGGATCCTCGTACTAGCGTTCCTTTGCTTCAGTTACTAAAGAGGATGTTGTCGTATCCTGAATAGCAATTCCAATATCACCTGAGTCCAGTAACCGAACTCCAAGACTAGCTAGCTGATGAATCTCATGGGCTATTTCCCTCTTCTCTGAGCTGTAAATATGACAGGCTACCCATAGATCTACGGCTGAGGGCATCGGCTACTACGTTCGCCTTCCCCAGATGGTATAAAATATCAACATCATTATCTTTAAATAGCTCCAACCATCTCTTTTGATGTAAATTCAATTCCTTTTGCTTGAAGATATATTGGAGGCTCTTATGATCCGTATAGATATCAACATGAATGTCATACAAGTAGTGCCTCCACATCTTTAGTGCATGAAATCACCGCGGCTAACTCGAAATCGTGGGTCGTGTAATTCTTCTCGTATTTTCTTAGTTGTCTAGAAGCATAACCTACAACCTTACCATGCTGCATCAGCACACAACCCAATCCAACACCCGAAGCGTCACAATAGATAGCATAACCATCGGTTCCCTCTGTGAGTGGTAGAACCGGTGCTGAAGATAGTTTGTACTTCAATGCCTGGAAACTCCGTACGCAAGAATCAGTCCACTGAAACTTTACTCCCTTCTGAGTCAGCTTTGTTTAAGATGCTGAAAGATAACTGCCTCAATCTTTTGTGTGTCAACTCGGATACCCTCACCCGAAATAATATGCCCAAGGAAAGCTACAGAGTTCAACCAGAATTCACATTTAGAGAATTTTGTATACAACTTCCCTTTTTGTTGAACTCTGAGCACAGTACTCAAATGATCTGCATGCTCAGTCTCTGAACGAGAATACACCAATATATCATCAATAAATACAATTACGAATAGATCTAAAAAGGGTCTGAACACACGGTTTATCAAGTCCATGAATACTGTTGGGGCATTGGTCAAATCGAACGACATAACACGATACTCAAAGTGCCCTTATCTAGTCTTGAATGTTGTCTACGGAATATCCTTTTCCTTAACCCTTACCTGATGGTACCCGAACCTCAAGTCTATCTTTGAGAAACACTTGGCACCTTGCAACTGATCAAATAAATCTTCAATCCTCGGGAGCAAGTACTTATTCTTGATCTTCACCTTATTCAATTGTCTATAGTCAATACATATCCTTAAGGAACCATCTTTCTTCCTCACAAATAACACAGGTGCTCCCCACTATGACGTACTAGGTCTGATAAAACCTTTTTCAAGCAAGTACTTTAGTTGTTCCTTCAATTCTTTCAGCTCTGTGGGTGCCATTCTATAGGGAGAAATAGATATTGGTTGAGTATTTGGTAGTAGGTCAATAGCAAACTCAATTTCTCGCTCTGGCAGAAGACCCGGAAGCTCATCGGGAAAAACATAGGGAAACTCATTAACCACAGGGATGAACTGAATGGTTGGTGACTCTACTTTCATATCCTGAACCCGAACTAAGTGATAAATATAGCACTTTCTAATCATCTTCCTTGCCTTGAGATAGAAATAAATCTCCCTCTCGGCAATGCCGTATTACCTTTCCATTCCAAAAAAGGCTCCCCGAGAAATTGGAATCGGACCATCTTCGATCTACAATCAACATTGGCATGACAAGAAGCCAACCAATCTATACCCATTATAACATCAAATTCTACCATATATAACTCGACTAGGTCTGCTACTGTAGATCGACTATGAACTACTATTATACAATCTCTACATACCCGCCTAGCTATCACTGGGTCCCCAACAGGTGTGGATACCTCAAAAGGTTTAACCAACTCAGGTTTTATTCCAAACTTACTAGCAACCAATGGAGTAACAAATGATAAGGTGGAACCTAGGTTAATCAGTGCATATACATCATATGAGGAGACTGATAATATACATGTAACAACATTAGGTGACGACTCCTGATCCCGTCGTCCTGCTAACGCATAAATGCGATTCGGAGGACTGATCGAGCTAGGTGCTCCGCCTCTGCCTCTACGACGACCGATTGGTGCTTGTGAACCTTTCCTAGGATGGCGTACTGATGATGACAACCAGCTACAGATCCGCTGGCTGAGCTATGCTTGCATCACCTCTCGTAGGACTGTCCCTCATAACGTGGCCCGGATAACCACAAGTATAACAAACACCAATCCCATACGGCATTGTCCGGCATGCTGCTTACCACACTGATCACATCGCGGCAAGGGCGACCTCATTTGACTTGACTCACCCCTATACTGAGAACTTGAAGCCCTGGACTTCTTGTTACATCCCGTACTTTAATAGTAGGATAAGTCGTAGTAATCCATATGAGCTTGAAGGGATTAAGACTAATCATGAGGTTATAAAGGATTTGTGACTATGTCATTCTAAGACCCCGTAAGTTTAACAACCTTGNTATATCACTGTTATATATGGTATTTTTAGTGGAATATTTTTTTAAAACAGTTTGAAAAAAAATATGATTTTATATAGTTATTAATATTACTACTTTCAATTATACACATAATATGAGAAGGTTTATGAGATTTTCTTTATTATAAAGATAGAAATTATTTTCTCACAAGAAAAGAAGGTTATGTTTTTACCATTTTAAGAATTAAGCATACAAAAATTTTTGCTCTTTATATGAGCTTAGGAAAATTAGAAGTTGAGAAAATATATATATTTTTACATGGATGTTTTAATGAAATAATAGTGTATGTATTGATTTATATGGTACCACATGACCATGATAGTAAAGTATATTGTAGTATGATGTATAAAGTGTATTAAAAACAAGTAGAATTTTAAGTAATTTGAGATAATTCGTAATTATGTGGGTAATTGGTTAATTATCGGGTAATGGGATATTACCTAATTAACTAATTGGTTATGGGATAAGATTAAAACCCCTCCCTACCCCCACGTTGCAGCAAGCCACTACCCAAAACAAATGACTCATTAGTCATGTTGGGTTAGGTGGAAACCAATTAAAAGAAAAGCCTTGAAATTCAAAGAGGCTACATATCTTTTAACAATTAAAAAGATAAATATCTTCAACATTGGAAAGAATTTGCAAAGGCTCTAATAAGACCATCTGAAGCTAATGTAAAAGGCAACCTGAAGCCAACATTGAAGGCAATCTGAAGCTAACGTACAAGGGTACGTATCTTTAATAATTCAAACAGAGATTTCATAGTATCATAAGAAACGTGAGATTTCGCAATTTTAAGGGAGTATGGTGTAAACCTTCTCAAGAATATCACACGGATTTTTCCTTACTCTAGGTATGTTAAGGCTATCCCTTCTTTCCTTTTTGGCATGATCCAAGTAACGATACATAAACGTAATAATATTTCATAAGTGTTTCTACTCTTAGCAGTTAAAGTGTCTACGTTATTCATTTCTGTAAAATGATATTCACGCATGTCTAAGTATATTTCTAGTCCCTATTGAGGCATATGATAAAAATGCTAATGTTTATAATATAGTGACACATGCATCTTCATTTACCACTGAGCTACGGCTGGTCGGGCAGTCATGCATTTACCATCGCGCTATGGCCGGTTAGGCATTTACACATTTAGCACCGAGCTACGGCCGGTCGGGCAGTCATGCATTTACCACCACGCTACCGCCGGTCGAGCAGTTACCACTGATCAGTTGGGCAATTATCGCCACGAGAATGATGTAATCAGAACTACTATTTTGTAGTTTTATTTATGTATAGGAGATGGGTTTTATTCTAAATATTACGGCCCTCAGCCGCAAGTCAGAAGTCATAAGTTGACTCTTGTCTCTCCCCGAGATATTATCTTATTATTATTCCGTTTCATTTCTGCCTTACATACTCGGTACATTCTTCGTACTAACGTCCATTTTCCTGGGGTGTTGTGTTTCATGCCACGCAGGTGTAGATAGGCGAGGTGAGGACCATCCACTGTAGGCTGCCTCTAGATATCAGCTTTTGGTTGGTGAGCTCCACATCTTCCTAGAGTATTGCCGAGTCACATTCTATATATGTTACTTTGTTTTATGAGGATGTCGGGGACCCTGTCCCGACTTATATATTAAGGTCATATTTTCTTAGAGGTTTTGCAGACAGTGTCTTGTGTATAGTTTTAGGTATGACATGTCAACGGCCTGGTCGGCCCCTATGTATCTATATAAATATTTTTTTTGAATTAGTTATGTGAGTTGAGTCCTAATATTGTCAGTTACATATATAGATATGGCCTATCATGGCCCGTGATGAGTCTTATAGTAAAAAAAGGATAAGGTACGTGGCGCTCGGTTGAATAGGCACCAGGTGCCAGTCGTTGCCCTCTGATTTGGGTCGTGACACTTATGACCAGGCCCTGAATATGTGGAACGATCAAATCTCTTACCCGCAAACTGAGAGGGTGCGCTAGCTGATGGCTGGGTTGGATTCCTTGGGTATTGTTGTCTTTGACCACCTCAAAACTCACCAGAAGGACTCGAAGACCTCACTCTCTTATTCTGGGCCCTATCATGCTCGCGATCATCCCTCTGTTTTACTTAAGCTCCTCTACACCCTGAGTGTATGCTTGACTACAAGAAATATCCATGTCTGACTAAAGTGAGATCGACATACAATCATTAAGAAAGTGCGGCTCTAACCCCATCACGAACCGGTGAACCCGATCATCCATCTTAGATACAATAGTGGGAGCATACCTAGCCAACAAATCAAAGTGAATACTGTACTCCCAAACACTCAGGTTACCTTGCCGAAGGGTCAAGAACCTATCAATGCTAGCCCGTCTAAACTCTAGTGGCAGATAATGACAAAGAAAAGCATCTGTAAACCCCTGCCATACTGTTGGAGGGGCGTCCTCACCTCTGGACAATTCCCAAGACTTGTACCAATTAACTGTAATGTCTTGGAGTCTATAGGAAGCTAGCTCAACCGACTCAGTCGCAGTGGCCTTCATTACCCTCAAAGTCCTCTGCATTCTTTCGATAAATACCCGAGGTTCCTCGTTTGGATCTTCTCCAGTGAATACCGAAGGGTCCAGATTAATGAAATCACAAACCCTTGCACTGACGGACCTATCTGCATGGCCAATAACTACCTCCTGACGTCAAGCCTGTGCGGCTACTAATCAAGTTAATAGTTGAATAGCATCTCTCATCTCCGGATCCGGTGCATCTGGCTGAGGAGCTGAACGTACAGGGGCGGGTGTTGGAACTGGTGCCCCTCGGAGCTCTTCTGGAGAGGGCAGGGTATGTGAAGTCTGAGATGGAATCTCACTATGAGACTCTCCCCGAGCCTTGGTAACTCATGGCGCTCGGCTAGTAGTCTCACCAGCCACGGGCTTGCCCTTTTGGGCGGCTATAGTCTTTGGAGGTATCGCTAAAAATATAACATATCGTTAGGAACATGAATCTTATATCGCATGATCTAAGCTAAGAAGAGAGGAAAACATCCTATATGTCTTGTAGCCTCCTGTCTATAAGTGTGGTGCACAACACACCCATTTCTTGATCCTCTGGAGCATTAAGAATTTGATTGTAGCCGGAATACCCATCGAGGAACCAGTAGAAAGCACGGCCGGCCAACCTATCAAGAATTTGATCATGGAAGGGAAGTGGGGAATGATCTTTCCTTGTGACTTTATTGACCTTGCGTTAGTCCATACACACTCTCCACCCGGTCACCATTCTTGTAGGAATCAACTCGTTCTTGTCATTGGTAACCACAGTCATGCCCCCTTTCTTTGGGACACATTGCACCGGAGAAGTCCATGAACTATCAGAAATGGGGTAAACAACCCCGGCATCCAACCACTTTATGATCTCCTTTTTGACCACCTCTTGAATTGTTTCATTTAGCCTCCTTTGATATTCAACGGAGGGTTTGGCACCCTCCTCCAAAATAATCTTATGCATGCAAAAGGCGATGCCCCGAATATCTTCCAATGTCCATCCTATAGCTTTCTTCCTCTTTTGTAGCACCGCCAATATGGAGTGTACCCGCACGTTAGTCAAACAAGAGGAAAGAATAACCGGCAAAGTAGAACAAGGGCCAAGAAATTCATACCTGAGATGTGGAGGCAATGGCTTTAACTCCAAGGTTAGAGGCTCCTCGATTGAGGGCTTTGTTGGAGGAGTTTTCTAATTTTCAAGATCCAAGGATAACTTGCAGGATTCATAAGTGTACAACCCTATTTCTTGAAAAGCATTCACACATTCCACATAGCCATCCTTCTCCTCATCATCATCAAGGTTGAGCAAAATGGCCTCCAAAGTATCCTTGATATTAATTGTGGCTCTAGCATCATCAATAATCACATCGGTCACCAAGTCCACGAACGACCAAACTTCATTGCTATTTGGTTGCCTCATAGATTTGCACACATGGAAGACCATATTTTCATCACACATCGGAAAGGTGAGCTCACCGGCTTCCACATCAACAAGAGCCTTCCCGTAGCAAGGAAAGGTCTACCCAAAATAATAGGCACCTCATAGTCCAATTCACAATCAAGAATCACAAAGTCCGCCGGGAGGATGAACTTATCGACACAAGCCAACACATCAATAATACCCAATCGTCTCCACATAGTACGATCCGTCATTTGTAACCTCATAGATGTGGGTCTTGGTTGCCCAATTCCCAAAGTTTTGAATACCTAATAGGTCATCAAGTTGATACTCGCCCCAAGATCACAAAGAGCTTTGGCAAAGTCGGCGCTTCCAATTGTACAAGGGATTGTTAAAGCGCCCGGATCTTCCAATTTAGGAACCGAGTGCACAATTGCATTCACTTGATGTGTCATCTTTATAGTGTCACAATTCACGACCTCTTCTTTGTCACCAAATCCTTCATGAACTTTGCATAACCCGGCATTTGCTCCAAGGCCTCAACCAATGGTACATTAATAGACAAACTCTTCATCATGTCAATAAACTTTTTGAATTGGTTCTTGCTACTTTTCTTGGCAAGCCTTTGGGGGTATGGAGGAGGAGGCCTTGGCATTGGTGCCTTAGCCTTTGGCACTACCGGTTCCGGTATGTCAACAATATGCTTCCTATATGGGTTCTCTTCTTCTTGAGTCTACTCCACATTGTTTACAATATCAATTCTCACCTCATCATTTGCTTGCACTTTATTTCTTGGAATCTCATCTTCTTGTACCAATTGCTCATCATCCACAATTTTTTTTTTGCGTTGAGGTGGTTGCATCTCCACCTTTCCGCTCCTTGTACTCACGGCCATAGCATATCCCGTGCTATTCCCACCCTTCGAGTTCACCACCGTATCACTTGGTAGTGCCCCTTTAGGACGAGTGTTCAAAGCTTGCGAGATTTTGCCCAATTGAACTTCCAAATTACGAATTGAAGTGTTGTGAGAAGCTAATTGAGAATCAAAGTCGACATTCTTCTCCATCATTTGTTTAAACATGTTCCCAATTCATCCCATCTCATTATTGGAAGAGCTTGGACCTTGAAAAGGATAAGGAGGCGGGTTGCTCGGTTGTTGAAACATCGGGGGCCTTTGAAAACTCAACCCCCGCTT
Source organism: Nicotiana attenuata (assembly GCF_001879085.1). Classification (NCBI taxonomy): domain Eukaryota; kingdom Viridiplantae; phylum Streptophyta; class Magnoliopsida; order Solanales; family Solanaceae; genus Nicotiana; species Nicotiana attenuata. The sequence continues at coordinate 52,134,114 of NC_032000.1, forward strand.
GTTGTTGTTGTTGTTCCACCCTCCTTGGTTGTTGCCTCCCCAATAGCCTTGATTATTGCCACTCCAATTGCCTTGGTTATTTTGACCATTCCAATTTCCTTGATTGCTTTGATTGCTCTAATTCCCTTGGTTGTTTTGATTGTTCTAACTACCTTGATTGCTTGATTTCCTTGTGGTCGCCATTGTTGTTGATTTGGGCCTTGATTGTTATTTCTTTGCCCTTGGAAGTTGTTCACATATTGTACTTCTTCCTATTGTTCATTGTATTGTCCATCTTGATCAAATCCACTATCATCTTGCACATAATTTTCAACATGGTTTAGCACTTGCGAACCCTTTTTCCTTCTCTTGTTTACCATCATATTAACTCCCTCCATTACATTTACTTGCTTGGGACCTTTCACTTGTTGAAGTTGAGCTTTGGCTAGTTGATTCATTGTGGTGGTCAACTCGGCAATTTCTTGCCCATGATCATGTAATTCTTTATGCAAGTGAGTCACAATTGGATCACCTTGAGGAACGTTTTCTCTACTTTTCCATGCCGATGAAGTATCCGCCATTTCATCTAAGATCTCACAAGCTTCCACATATGGTGTTGTCATGAAATTTGCACCGCCAAGTTGGTTGACCACGCATTGATTGGTAGTGATGATCCCCCTATTGAAAGTTTGTTGAATCAGCCTCCGTCATGTCATTATTGGGGCACTCTTTAACCATTGTTCGGTATCTCTCCTATATCTCATGCAAAGGCTCGTCGGGTTCTTGTTTGAAAGCTAGAATCTCATCCCTAACAGTTTCCATATGTCCGGGAGAAAAGAACTTGGAAATGAATTTCTCGGCCAATTCGTCCAATGTATAGATAGAATGACTTGTCAACCTCTCTAACCAAACCAAGGACTTCCCCCATAGAAAGAAAGGGAATAGCCTCAAACGTAAAGTATCCTTGGAGATGTTTGTCTGTTTACTCCCCCAGCATGTGTCAACAAACCCTTTCAAGTGCTTGTATGCATTTTGAATCGGAGCCCTGGTGAAGAATCCTTGTTGTTCCAACAACGTAAGCATAACATTTGTGATTTGAAAATTACCCGCCCTAATACGTGGCTGGACTATGGCCCTTGCATATCCTATATTTGGCAACACCCGGTGTGTCGCCTCTCTTAGAGGAGGTGGGGGTGGAACGGGAACGATGTCTTGAGGCGGTCGGCCTCGCCTATTTGCTTGAGTTTCAAGAGGAACCTCTTCAACTTGGTCATCATCCTCGTCATCCCCCAATGGCATGTTTCCAAGAGGATCATTGTTGTTGAGAGCCATTGTATCACCTACAATTTTTTCACAAAGAGATTAGTAATCCAGAAGGAAAGGAAGACAAATCACACAAAAAACCAAATATATAGCTAAATCCGTTTTTTAGCTCCCCAGCAACGGCGCCAAAAATTGATGTCGCTCAAATTCACACCACTAATTGGGGCTGTAAAGCGGTCAATGCAATTATAATTGCCCAACGTGAGTCGGGTCGAATCCACAAAGAGCTTATATTGGATTAGGTATATATCTAGACTAAGTGCATGACGTGCCCAAAATGCACTTCCACATGTTTGGTTGTTTCTTTTTACTTCTAATTTTTATGCTAAGGTTTATAAATGAAAAGCTAAAGAACGATATTTTTGGTGTTGTTGTTTTTTCAAGTTTATAAAAGATCTAGGGTCATGACTTCCACCTAGGTGGTTACCTAACGGATTGTGGGCTTTAGGGTAAGTTTGATTGGCCAAGGTGTAATATAGAAATCACACTCAATTACCCACTCGATACCTCTCGGTAGTTAGAGTGGTTTTGGCCAATTTGGCTTTCTCAATTCCAAATGGGTAATTCACAAAACAAGTGATAGATGCTCAAGTCAGGTCTTACTATCTCTAGATTCAACGCTTTAATTGGGGCTATGAATATCTTGAGTTCATCCCAATTCCTTGTTAGCCAAGTTTTCCTAGACATAGTCTACCTTTCTCAAGTAGAGACTAAGTCAATTACGCATGGATCAATGTTTGGAACCATTAATTCTTAAATTTAATCAAGAACTAGGCTAAATATCACTCACCCAATCACAAATAAGCCCTAAATTAAACACACATTAGGTACCCACAATAGGGTTGGGTCACAACCCTAGCTATGAAATTAGCTACTCATAGAGAAAATTGAAGAAACTAAAGAAGAAAATAAGCTTAAACTCATAAAAAATGATAAAGGAAAGAAAAACCAATGTTAAAATGATAAACTATTACAAAGTTGCCCAAAGCAGTAAAGGAAAAAAGGCTATCTATTTTCTGGTGTTCAAACTTAACCTGAATTTTACAAAAAGAACTATTTATACCCAGCTGAAATTATCAGACAAAATTTCCCCTGCGGAGATTCTACGGTTGCACAACTCTGTGTGTGGTCCGCACTTTGAAGCTGGCTTGACAGGATGGACTTCTGCGGCCGCACAATTCTGGGTTGCGGCCGCACTTCTTCAGATTCCGCGGACCGCACATTTCTGAGTGCGGCTGCACTCTTGAACTAGAGCTTGACATGAGAGACTTCTGCGGACCGCACATTTCTGAGTGCGGCCGCACAATAATGGTGCGGTCAGGACTTCTTCATGGATCCAGAATCTCATCCTCTGAATCTCATCTTCTGCGGTCGCACAATAATTGTGCGGTCCGCACTTTGCAAAGGAAATCTGTCAGAGGTTTCTTCATGGTCTGCGGCCGCACTCAATATTATGCGATCCGCATTTTGCTCTTTTTGCTTTGTTTTAGTCCTTGTCAAAAATTACTCCTTTTTTTAGCTAATTTTATCTCTTTGACTCATATTCCAACACTCCTACAAGTAAGCACATTTCGTCAATTTTTGGGAATACCTTTAAGCAATTTTGAGCTAAACAAAAGTAAAAGAGTGCAAATAAGTAGTCAAAATCCCTACTTATCACTCTCCTCAACCAGCCTTTCCCAAAATCCTCATGTTTTGTAATGACTCGACCAGTCGTTTTGAGAATTAGCATCTCGTTCGGTGGCTTAAGGTCTTAAGCAGCTTCGCATTATGTGTTATGACTTGCATGTGTGGTCGAGTTCGGTTTTCGGATGGTTCGGGATTAATTTGGAAGAAGGATTCTTGTTTTAGAAGCTCAAGCTGTAAGAGTTTACCAGAATTTGACTTTTGTGTAGCCGACTGCGAAATGCATTATGATGATTCCAATATCTTCGTATGGTGATTTGTACTTGGACATGTGTTCGGATTTGGATTTGGAGGTTCGTAAGATAAGTTGAAGCATTTTGGCGAAAATTGGAAAGTTAAAGTTTTGGAAGGTTGAGAGGTTTGACTGGGAATTGACTCGGTTGATATTGGGCTCGGATTGTGATTCCGAGAGTTGGATTAGCTCCACTATGTCATTTGGACATGCATACAAAATTTGAGGTCGTTAAGGAATGATTTGATATGTTTCGCCACGAGTTTGGAAGTTGGAAGATTTGGAAATTCATAAGTTCGATTCGAGGTGCAACTCGTAGTTTCGACGTTTTTGATGTGATATAAGGCCTCGATCAGGTCCGTATTATGTTTTGTGACTTATTGGTATGTTCATACTGGGACACGAGCGGCTTGGGTGAGTTTCGTATAGGTTTAGGTTGCGTGGCCTTGTTTTTATGTTTCGACGTCGTTTCTTCAGGCATTTATGGTACCACATTAAGCAAATTAGCTCCAAATTCAGTTTTTATTGAATCATCAGATCCGTATTGTAATTATGCAGCCATATCAAAAAGAATCGTCGAATTCAGAAATCGTATGAGAGAGTTATGCCCGATTTCGTATCGGGAAGACTGCTGGTTTCTAGTGTAGTATCCCAGGGCTTGCAAGGCGAAAATTTGATGGCATTTGCGACCTCTCCCCTATTCCAGTTCGCATTTGTGAACATTTTATCACAATTGTGATATTTTTTGGCCTTGTTCTTGTTTGAAATTGCAGAGGCTTCTTTGCTTTTGCGAGGATTCGCAATTACGAACCCTGGATCGCAAATGCAACATCTGCAGCTTGTTTTCAGCTGTGTAATCCGGGTTTTTTGCTTCATTTTTTGGTATTTATGAACCCTAGGTCCGAGAGTGGACGATTTTGAGAGAGAAATTTCATCTACTATCATTGGGTAAGTGCCTTTGTTCAATTTCTATGTATATTTCATGATTATATTTGAGTTTTAACATCTAATAGTGAGAATCAAAGTGAAAAATTGGGAATTTTGTCTAAATTTTAAAAATATAAGATTTCTTGATTTGAGAGTCGAATTGGACTCCGACTTGAAAACAAATCACGTATTTGAACTCGTAAGGCTATGGGTAGTCAAAATCTACCCCTTGACTCAGATTTTGACCGGGTGAGCCGGGGTAGGCTTTTGTTGACTTTTTAGAAATTGTATTAAGATCATAACTTTGTTGATTGAAATTGTTTTCTCTTGCATTATTTGATGTATTTAAGTCGTCTTTGGCCAGATTGAGCGGAGCGGGGTGAATTTGTGAAGGAAAAGCTAATTTTAGTATTCATCTAGCTTCTTTGAGGTAAGTATCTTGCCTAACTTTGTATGGGGGAACTACCCCTTAGATTTTGAGTCATTTGTGCTAATTTTTTCATGTGAAGGCCGTGTACGCGAGGTGACGAGTATGTACTCGGGCTTAATTGTGGAAATTTGACCGTTTAGGGCTCTTAGGTTCTTATGTTCATTAGATATCAAGTTGTTTTGTCATGTTAAATCCTACATTTACTAAATACAACCTTAAGTGTCTTATTTGGAATTAATTGATATATGTTCTACCTTTGTTGCCAATCAAACTCTTATGTGCCTTAACTGAAGTTGTTGCCTCTTTTGTTGTCGTATCATCTCTTCCGCAACTGCTTAACCCTAATTGAAGTTATTATTATCTCTTCCGTAGTTGCTTATCCCTAATTAAAGTTATCATTATCTCTTCCGCAATTTCTTAACTTTAGTTGAAGTTATTAGTATCTCTTCCGTAATTGCTTAACCTTAATTGAAATTACTATTATCTCTTTCGTAATTGCTTAGCCTTAATTGAAGTTTGTTAACCCTTTCACTGTTGACGTATTCTTATTTAGGGTCATTGATTCATGTTATCTCTCAAATCATCGAATTGTACTTTTGTGAAATCATTGTTACACATTACTTGTTGAGCTATTCTTGTTGAGACCATTATTCCCTTTTGTGCCTTTCTTTGTGAGTTCGTTCTTCTATTTCTTTGTGTTCTGCAGTTCTTGTGTTGATTTACTTGTCGTATTCTCGTGTCATGGTTTTTGTTGATGTTATACTCAGTGTTGTTGAGCCGAGGGCTATGCGTGGTTGTGGTATTGAAACTGTTTTGAGGAAATATTGTAGAATATGGGCACATATTGTGAAAGTTATTTTATAGTGTTGTTATATTTTGATACACGAGGTATTGTTGTGAGGATTGTCGGGGTGTTCGCACGTGAGTTGTCCGTACTATTATTATTATTGATATTTGAACATGCAGCGTGATAAGGCGGATTATATATGTGGGTTTGCACATGTGGTGCGACAAGGTGGGAATATTATTGTGCGCGTGCGGGAGACAAGGCGGGCATTTACTTTGTTATTGCGCACATGGCGAGAAAAGGTGGAGATATCGGGGAATGATTTGTGTGACTTGTGATAGCCTGGGGGAATTTTCTGTTACACCCCGCAAAATTACATAGATATTACGTCCCGCAGTATTATATTACGATGATTTTATGCTTCGCAGTATTAAATTACAACGATATTGCACCTTGTAGTATTGTACGTTGAATTTGTCATAAGGTAATTGACATCAGTCCAAGGAAAAGATTATTTGGAGATTATAAGTATTATGCTATTTCAAACAAGTAATGAGTAAATTCGTGAAGGTGAGAGGGGAAGCAAGTCAAAGAAAATGAATTTTCGTCCAAGTTTGGCATATTGGGATATAATACGGGTCGAGCGTTAATACCCGATATTTATGGACTAGTACCATATAAGATACCCCATGGCCATGATAGCAAGGTGCATAAAGTATAATAAAAATGAGTAGTATTTTAGTAATTTGATATAATTCTTAATTATGCGGGTAATTGATTAATTCTCGGATAACGGAACATTACCTAGTTAATTATTAAATTATGAGATAAGATTAATCTCTCCCCCCAAAAACGTGGCAGAAAGGCACATACTAAGAGAATGACTCTTACTCATTTTATGATTAGGTGGAAAACTATGTTAGTTACATAACACTTCACTTTTAATATATTCAATACCAAAAAAGGCAACAATCCCATTTAAGTTTGAGGTTAATGGATTAAGAAAGTTACGGCGAGTTGTTTGTTTGGCCCCTCTCGGTCACTCTTAGCAGCCAACGATCACCCAATGTTTACCAATTTCAGATTATTCTTTAGCACATTAAGTTCACTACGGCAGTGAAGATTTTCATTCTTCAACCAAAATCCAACGATATTTCTTAGCACACTAGCAAAGTGAGATTTTGTGATTCTAAGGGAGTACGGTGTAACCTTTTCCAAGAATTTAATACGGATTTTTCCCTACTCCTGGTATGTTAAGGCTATCCCTTCTTTGTTTTTGGCATGATCTATACGACACGAACGAAACGAGCAAATGCACAAATTTCATAAATGACTCTATTCATAGAAATACTAGAGATGATTATGTTCTTGATTCCCTATATGTCATATTGTTCTATCATCTGTTCATGGGTCTCAAAAATATGTAAGTTGGTAAAGTTTATTTCATGTTATTAATCAGAGGCATAATGGTCTTATGACGTACCGAGATATTTTATTAACGTATCTCATATGCATTTCATGCATTTATACAGCACATTGACCCATGACTAGACGGCGATCCACCCATCAAATTAAAGGTCTTTGAGTCTACTTTCCAACGTTGCAAACCGTTCATTGATTTTATATACGCATATATATATATATATATATATATATATATATATATATATATATATATATATATATATATATATATATATATAGGAAAGGTTATGGCGTTATATACGCACCACCACCTGATCAGCTGGTATACGTTGATGATATTGCCCACAGTGGCCGAGATGATATGACGGGATGCCCTCAGAGGCTTGATGATGTTATGAACACATGTACCTATGCATGACATGACATTCATACGCAGAATTTCATGATTTACATAGTCATCCAGACTTACAGGTTGAGTCATTTACTCTATATTTCTTCTATGTCTTTTATGTACTTATTTATGTGCCTTACAGACTCTGTACATTATTTTTACTGACGTCCCTTTTGCCTGGGGACGTTGCATTTTATGCCCGCAGGTCCCGATAGACAGATCGAGAGCCCTCCAAGTAGGCTATCAGCTCAGTAGAAGATGTTGGTGCACTCAATTTGCTCCGGAGTTACTTATTTGGTCAGTATGATTAGGACATATATATTGATTAGTATGGCGGGGCCCGGTCCCGACCTTTATGATATTATATATTCTTAGAGGCTTGTAGATAGATGTCATGTATACAGATACTTGTATGGCCTTGTGGGCCTATGTTTTGAGTGCATAAAGGATCATGTCGGCCTTATAGGTCCGTACGTCATATGAATAAGTTTGGATTACATGTTGGATCGTCCAATGTCAAGTATTCCCCATTTTCTATTCTAATTATCTCACAACAGTCTCTCTGGCTCATTTACCTATGATAGTATGATATGAAAGATACGTTACGCAGGTACTCGGTTGAGTAAGGTACCGGGTGCCCGTTGTGGCCTATCGATTTGGGTCGTGGAAAAAGAGGTATCCGAGCAGTGCTGTCCTAGGGAGTCTACATGTCGTGTCTGGTAGAGTCTTGTTAATAGGTGTGTCGCGCACACTTATAAGCAGGAGCCTACAGGGCATTTAGGACTGTCACTCTTTCTTCTTACTCTAGATCATGTGATAGAGCTTAGTTGTAAGAATTCAAACTCTTAAATTCAATTTTATTCGTAACACGATGATACCTACATCTAGAAAGACGGTTGGTAAGAGATATAGCTGTGGAAGAGTTGAGTCAGAGGAACTCGATTTTTCGCATCATGTTTATGATGGATATAGGTATTCAGTAGATCATGTGTGTACTAAGACGTGTAAGTTTCTTGATGAGGATCCCTAAGGCAATAATGTCTATTCACTTTTACGATAAAAAGGAAAAAGAGAATCGGAAAGTAGACATAAGTTCCAGCAAGTAACAGAAGCAAGGTGAAAAAGGGTACGAGGTACCCAGTTAATGAAGATTATCGGTATTTTTAACTCAGGCAAAGAGATATGAGCATTTTGAGTTACCTTCAATAGTAACAGAGGTATATACAATTATTGATCACACCCATTTCAATTGTGCCCTATGGGAGCTGACTGGTGTATTTTAAGAGAAGGACAGGATATCAGGATCCGACTGGGGTTAGGGTGACCCAAAATGGTGAATAGATTGTTTGCATTAGTTCACATTTCCGAAGGATATTGCAAATGTGCTAATAGATCTCTGTTGTGAGAACCACATATGGTGCACTCTAAAATAGTACAAAAATAGGCACTAGAATCCTGGAAAGGATAAATATTATCTTAGTAAGACTCTCGTCCCTAGTAGAGAGATAATGTTAGGCAGCCCAAAAAGCCAGTGGATGGAGCAAAGGGGAGCTAATAGCAAAAGAATATCTTGTTAAAGTTTTCAGAATAAAGTGATAGACAGAAATGTTATCAGGAAATAAGAAGAGAGCTAATGAAGCATTAGGAGTAAGATGTGATACATGGATGACAACGGTAGGTCAAAAAGATAACAGAGTCTATAGTCAAGTGAAGGAAAAGACGAGAGGTGACAAGCCTTGAGACAACAAAAGAGCATAGGCCATAAAGTCATATCCTCATTTCGAGTAATAAGTTCGCAACTCTGATGCGATTACCAAAAGGAAAAGTTAGACCCTAGAGTAATAGAAACTAGTATGGATTGGTGAACAAGATAAGCTAAACATTAATTAGGGACTGCGTGATTTGATAATAGTCGGCATCATGAGAATTTCAGATTTTGTTCTGGCAATAATAGAATGGACAACAGAAGAAGATTCATGAGAAATTCAGAGAATGGTCATTCAGGCAGACGCTTCCACAAAGCAAGCAATGTGAGTAAAGTTAAACTTAAGGAACTGTGTGTGCCAATTACACTAGGTGTCACCATCATGAGTAAGGAATTTCGTTATCCTTGGTACAGAAGAATTGCCGCAAGGCAAGTAAGGGTTATCGATAATGTGAGAAGACGCCAAATATGAAGAGGTAAAACGTCTACAGGTAGATTGTTGTAAGGCTAAATCTTAGCACTCCCCTAAAGAGGAGAATATGGAGTGATGCGACATTAAGTCAGAATTAAGTAGTTCTAGTAATTATGGAATGGTAAAGGAGGAATGCGATAAAAATGAGAAAGGAACAAAATTGCACTTATTCAAATCCTACAGATATGCTACGAGTTATGTAAGCACGACGTCAAGGAGAGGAAGTAAGGGTTCCTTCCCGGGATGTTATTAATAGATAAGGAGCCAGTATGAGACGTAAGTTAGGACAAATGAAATAACCCGAAAAAGATTATGCAACAATATTAATATGAGGGCGGGCCAACGAATAGTTAGCAGTTGATTCAGGACGAGCCTAGTTATGACTAGACAAGAGGATACAGGCAAATCAACAGATCGTGCAAGATAAATAAAGTGAACCCCAACATGGAGAATTCAGTCTCGCCGATATGACATCGGGACCCTTGAGAAATATTCAGATAGGAGTTGTGGTAGTTAAAGGTATCGTGTGGATGTTATGGAAATAAAAGAAAGTGCCAGCGGGAAGACAGTCAAAATATCAGTTCGGTCAACCTTACAAGCATAAGGGCGTGGAGGTAAGAACTACGGATAATTATAGGTAAGTACGAACATCAAGAATTCCATCGGGTATACGATGTAATAAGCTCGCAGCTTTACAAGAGTCAGAAGGTCTTCCCTAAGTACTACAATGAAAGACTAACTGAGGAAATAAGGAAGAAGGCTTCAACCTAAACATGGTAACTCGAAGGAAAAAAATGTTCATGTAAAAATATTCTCACTACAACATTGTATGCACTCTATAAGAAAGTGGCACTTACTGTGCTAACAAACGGGAAGTAAAGTCAAAGGTACTATTCGAGATTATATTAGTTGTACGAAATATCCGCCATGCGTGGGAACTAAGATAAGCTAAGTAGGTATGAAACAAGGGACAAAAAGACCAGGAAAAGAAATTGCTTACATTTGAAGAAAGCTAAAATGGAACGAAAGGAATTATTCGATTAATGGCCAACCGAGAAGACTCCAGTATAAGTTAAAAGAAAGAATTGAGTCCTGGTCATAGACAAAGGATTTAATTGTTAGAAGATTGTATTCTGGATATTCCATAGCGTCCATGAAGGGCTAAAGTAATAACTAATACCATGATCCGCAGATCGGAAGATAGCTTAAGCCTACACAAGGGTTGATCAGAGGGAAGAGCAAATTAAAGAGTTACATCAACTAAGTAAATCAGGAGTATGATTATTGGACTAAGAAAATTATATAAATCGTGATCGAGAACATTGTAGGATCACCCTTAATATCAGAGGTACAAGAGAGATAGTACAACAACCATAGTCTATAACGGCTCTACGATAAAGCCAGCTAGAAAAGTAACAGGCTCATAAGAAGTTAGTATGAAGCTCCCACCGGATCGTAGTATTATAATAAAGCTTCAAGTTGTAAACGTGAATTATACCTATGTGGAAGGGAGGTCATGAAAGAGACAAAAGATACGATGTAAGATTTTAAGGTAAGAAAGGTAAAGGTGAACAACGTATGAGATACTCAAATGCAGAAGGTTGTGAATAGTCCATATTGCGGATAAAAGTATAGAAGCGCGGGGATCCAGTACCTAGGAATGATAGCAGCATTGTCAGTGGCATACCTTCCAGCCTATGGTTTCTAAGTACCGAAAGGTCTAATTAGAGAGTAAAAGAAGAGTTAGAGACGATGTGATGTCTCGCTTGATGTTCCAGAATAACATAAGGAAATTTACATGCTAGCGAACAAGTATGAATAGATATGTGTAGGTCGCAAGCTAAAGTATGGTAGAGTGACAAGGTTTTAGGAAGACAGGAGTAAGGATTAAAAAAGGGTGAGTGAAAAGGTGACAAAAGTAACAAGAATGGATAAGTTCTTGGGATTAAGCTCATGAAAATAAGAGAGCTAATGGATTCTCTAAGTTATAGATGGCTCGGTATAGCCAGAATGAACTGAAAGGAGTCTAAGACTAGTAGCATTTAGAAGAGATAAAATGCTGCCCTGGTAGTGGAATAAGAGCGTAATTGTGATAGATAAAGGATGACGTTTGGGCCTTCGATTGAGTAATGACTTGAAGAGGATTGCATGAATTGTAAGGGGCTAAAAACACCCACGTATGGTGAATCACATTGGGATGCTATAAAATACGATTATTGATGTACAGTATCGCCCCTAAGTGGAGTAGGAAAATCACTTCAAGTATTCCTCGATGCAACATATGCCCTAGTAGCAATGTATTACGTAATAAGTTTCAAGTTATTAATGGAAGATAGTTGATCAACTTTGAGGTGATTCGACAATGGATGGATAAAAGTTACAAAGTACGAGATGAGATTAGGCCATCAATCTTAAGATGAATAGTAATGAAGAAGCGTTAAAAGACTTAGCTTTATGCATGTAGGATAAGCAATGAGAGTAACCTAGAGTTAGTTGCAGACCTCAGTAACGTTAAATCAAAGTAAGAATTATGGTATAGTATGACCTACGTAGATGCGGTAAAGCCATGCGAATGGATAACCAGGTATATGAAATAAAATATAGCCATATTCGCAAGTTCTACAAAGTACCGAGCGAAGAACTTCAGTACACCTATAGATGCCCATAGAGGCATCCTATTAAGCCTTATATATGTTTACAAAGTAAGGCCTAGAGATTGACTAAAAGCTGGAGGAAAAAAGAGAGAAGAGTCGCATAGGCACACTTACAAGGTTAGTATCGTAGAGGTTGCATGATAGAAGGTAGCAACAGTTACGAGATTGGAAGGAATTAGATCACAAGTCATGGAGTGGGAAAGAGGCCTAAAGGGGGGATGCCCTGGCCTTTGGATTTATTCACAGAACAACTGCCTAAATGGCAAGGATAGTAATGAGGTATTAACAAGAGCTATAAGTTATGAAAATGATAAGAGCATCTGTCAACATTCGAGGACGAATGTTCCAAAGGGGGGAATGATGTTACGCCCCTCAATATTACGTCGATATTACGTCCCGCAGTATTATATTACGATGACGTTACGCTTCGCAGTATTAAATTTCAACGATGTTGCACCATGTATTATTGTACGTTGAATTTGTCGTAAGGTAATTGACATCAGTCCAAGGAAAAGATTATTTGTAGATTATAAGGATTATGCTATTTCAAACAAGTAATGAGTGAATTCGTGAAGGTGAGAGGGGAAGCAAGTCAAAAAAAATAAATTTTCGTCCAAGTTTGGCATGTTGGGATAAAATACGGGCCGAGCGTTAATACCCGATATTTATGGACTAGTACCATATAAAGTACCCCATGGCCATGATATTAAGGTGCATAAAGTATATTAAAAATGAGTAGTATTTTAAGTAATTTGAGATAATTCTTAATTATGCGGGTAATTGGTTAATTATCGGTAACGGGACATTACCTAGTTAATTATTAAATTATGAGATAAGATTAATCCCTCCCCCCCTCCCCCCAAAAAAAACATAGCAGAAAGCCACATACTAAGAGAATGACTCTTAGTCATTTTATGATTAGGTGGCAAACTATGTTAGTTACAAACACTTTACTTTTAATATATTCAATACCAAAAAAGGCAACAATCCCATTTAAGTTTGAGGTTAATGGATTAAGAGAGTTATGGCGAGTTGTTTGTTTGGTTGCCCCTCTCGGTCACTCTTAGCAGCCAACGATCACCCAAGGTTTACCAATTTCAGATTATTATTTTAGCACATTAAGTTCACTGCGGCAGTGAAGATTTTCATTCTTCAACCAAAATGCAACGGGATTTCTTAGCACACTAGCAACGTGAGATTTTGCGATTCTAAGGGAGTACGGTGCAACCTTTTCCAAGATTTTCATACGTATTTTTCCCTACTCTAGGTATGTTAAGGCTATCCCTTCTTTCTTTTTGGCATACTCTATACGACACTATCACGACCCAAACCGATGGGCCGCGACGAGCACCCGGTACCTTACTCAACCGAGTACCAACATAACGTATCTTTTCATGTCATACTGTCATAGATAAATGAGCCGGAGAGGCTGCCGTGAAATAGGTTGAATACAGCAGGTAATGCCAACTTATACATAAGACATATGGGCCTCTAGGACCAAAATAACCACTTGAACACTGAACATAGGTCGGCAAGGCCTTATAATCTTTTACGTACATGACTGTTGATACCCAATTTTTCCTCATATATTTTTAATACATATATATACTTTCAAAATAACACATATGCAGTTATAAGCATGCATAAACATTTTTTATAATTTTTCTATATTTCTAAAAGCTCCAAATCAATTTATTTCTTCTCTTTTTTATTTTAATTATCCTTCAAATTACCTTTGTGATAATTTATCCATCTAAATTTATTATTTATGCCAACATAGTGTTTAAATATTTTTAGTGCATTTTTTGTAGTTATATTTATATTTTTAGGCTAAATTGCACATCTTTGCAATAATAGCCCATACTAATGTATAATTACATTATTTATGCATAAAATGGTCTTCCATATTTTTAAAATGTTAAATAACTATTTTAAATCATTTTAGTACACAAAGATATTTTTGGAATTCATTTATTACTTTTTATAAATTATTTAGTTATTAAAAATGGCTATTTAAAATCTGGCCCTATTTTATTTCAATTTTGGCCTTAATTTAACCCAACAACCAGCCCAATTTTAAACCCATAATATACCCAGCCCAATACCCATCTGCCCAACTATACCCGGGCAATCCTGCCGTTAATCATGTGATCAACGTCCAAATTGACCCTTACCTAAATAACCAAGACCCCCCCCCCTCCAAACCCTCTTATTTCCTCACCAACCGCCGCCCTAAAATCCCTATCCTCTCTCAAAGGCTCCCAAACCTAATCCTAATCGGACCTCGTCACTCATCTATGGTTATCTATGGTGGCTTCTCACCACACCCTAGGCCTCTAGTACCCTCTCCTGTACTGGTATCATCATCTTTAGGGTCCTCAAGGAACAAGGGTTAGTTTGATTGCATCTATGGCCATTTCTCGCCTGTTTCAGGGTGTCCTGGTTTGATTCCGAGTGAGATATTTCTATATCTATGGGTTTCTAGGTTTGCTTCATCATCTCTGTGATTGTTCTTCTCGAAACCCTAATTTCTTTCTTCTGAACTTCTTAGATCTATATAGATCTGAGATGGTTTGGACCTATTTCATATGAGTTTTACAATAACCTTTTGGTTTTTTACAAGAATCGTATGATTTTCGAATGAGTTTTCAATTTTTCTAAACAAGGGTTTCCGAAAATTTCTTTTCCCAAAACATTTGGTGATTCGAGTGTTTAATCTTCTGTTTCTATATGTTTTAACTGATTTCGCTAGGATCGCTCTAACTTCAACTCGTTTATACTAAAAGCCCTAATTTTTTCGACTCTTTTGTTTAGTTTCTGAGTTACTTGTGTACTGCCTTTGTTCTTCCCTTGGTTCTTGCGATTTCTCTTTAGCCATTTAAATGTTTCGTGATTTTCTTATCCTAATATGCCTCTACTAAGTTATTGGTTCAACTTTTCTACTGATCCTATATGTTTATGTTCATTCTGACTGTTATTTCTTGCTTTATTTAAGTTGTTCGTGATATTTGCTGATTCTTTACGTGATTTCCTCCTTAATTAAACCCTGTTTATTATGAACTTCTTATTTTCAGTTTGGATGGAGCCCTTTTCCCTAACAAAGTCCTTGATTCTTATTTCACTCGGTTTGACTGAAATTCTTGCCTTAATTAGTTCCCTCTTGCCTTATTTGTTATTTGCTGATTCTTGCTCACTGTTTCTTTAATTGAACCCCTGTTCATTCACCCTTAATTAACTTACTTGATTTCCTTCCTTAAAATGTTTGTCCTGCTTTTACTGTTGACTAATTGTCCCTTGATTAAAGGGAAGACTTATTGATTTACATGTGTGATTGATTCCATGAATTTCCCTGATTGCTACTTAATTGATCCCTTACCTTATTTTGTTTAACTCTTGATTACTATATAAACTCCCTCCTATTCTCACTTCAAACACGAACATTAGTTCACAAAATAACACTTACACTCTAAAGCTCTCTTTTCTTCTCTGCTACTTGTGGTATCCATTGGTCTAGCCGGCTAAAAGCCAAGGCTAGATATTGGAACTACATCTGCTTTATATCCTGCACTCTTTCTTCAACTAGTATGTCTCTAGTTAAATTTTGAAACCCAAACCCTATGTGTTTCATTCCTGCACTAGTTCATCAGTTATGAATTCAACCTGTCTTCTTGCTTACTTCTTTGCCTAGCATGTCTAAACTCTGTCCTGTTCAATGTATGATTAGCATGACTAAACTTCACTTAGTTATCTGATACTTCACCAGCCTGTTTGTGAATATCTGTTTAATCCCTTAATTATGTGATCATGTTGGTTATGTAATGTATGTGATTGACCCTGCCTGTATATTTAATCATGTTCAAGATATGTCAGGCTTTCTATATTACATCTGCGACCTCTCACTTAACTATTTACTGCCCTATGACTCGGAAACAACCTCTCTACTTGCATTAGGTAGGGGTAAGGTCTGCGTACAGACCACCTTCCCCAGACCCCACTTGTTGGGACCAAACCTAGTTTGTTGTTGTTGTTTATGTTAATCCGGCTAGGTTTTACCATGATGCATGCACAATTACGATCAGAGTAAGGTTACTTATGGGGGTCTTAGACTGTACCCTCAAGCGGACAACTTGAGGGGGAAAGGCACGGAACCATCGACTGCACGCTGATCGACTAGTTTTACCGCAAATAAGCCTTTCCGAATTTAAGGGTAATAAATTGGAAGATCGCAACCACTCATCAAGCATTGCTATATGATTTTGATACGCATGAGTGAAATATGATTGTGGAGTATATTCAACAATAATAGCATGTTGTCAAGTATTTGCAACGTAAGAAAATTATAAATGCAGTATTTAAATAATTGAAAGACAGTTACAGAAGAAGAAAACAAAGAGACAAGTCAGTTTCAGGGAAATGAAGAAGTCATAAATGCTTTAAAAAAATAAACAGTTAAATTCAAGTAAGGGAAAAGGGTACGTGGGATGGAGCATGCTTAAACTAATTCACAAAAAATAGTTCGTTATGGTAAGAGCCTAAATATATCCCCAACGGAGTCGCCATGCTGTCGAGCCCCCTTTTTCCTCCTCGCGAAGAACGTCGGGTTTCGACATTTTATGGGGGAATAACTTTTTTCCTTTTGGGAATTGGGTATTTGAAGAGTCGCCACCTAACGAATTATGGTGCGTTAGGGCACCTTGAGCAATTAACTCATAGACTAGTTTGCATTACCAAAGATTTAGGGTAAGGGCTTGAAATAACCTTGAGGGGAAGGTGTTAGGCACCCCTCGCGGTCCCCAACGTGGGGTCCCGAACCGAACTTATACTTATGTGAAGTAGTCATTTTAACAGATAAACAGTTTTACCATGTACTTGCAAGTAAAGGCATGTTTTGACATTCTAAGCACATGTATGATTCAAGTAATGAAACAAGGGAAAATGCTTGAACAAGTTACACATATATAAAGAAGAGTAAATTCATTTAAACAACGGGAGTTGGAAAAAGGGGGTCCTCGGTTGGTTAGCCTACAGGATCATAACCCACACAATGTCCAGGTTAATCACTCCTTAATGAGGGGCTACACCGTGGCATTAGCGCGTAGTCATCATATCCTTACTACCCAATTCCCTCCCCTTGGTGAGTTAATATGATTTAGAACTTCCAGGCGTGAGTTAAAGTTAGGCGATTTTAGATCCTATAGGCATGATTTCTATTAAGCCAGTTTTAATCCAATAGACATGATCTCTAAGGAGATGAATTTGAATACATGCTATAAGGGAAACTGAACTTCAATTACTTTACACCCTATAGGCATGATATCTAATTATAGAGCTGATTTAGATCCTATAGGCATGGCTTCTAATTGTGTGAAACTAAAGCATGAAGAATTCACCAAAGCAGGTCCTATACACATATTATCTAACAAACACATTTTGAATTGAAATAGACCCTATAGGCATGTTATCTACTCGATTTTACCCACAATATGCAGTTACCCACTCATTTTCACTAATCACCCCGATATTTGTTTACAATTATTATTACAGACCAAGAACTGAATATAAATTACATAAATAAAATAGAAGCTAAGCTATAGGGAGTCTGAAGCAGGCCCAAATGATTTCCAAGCCTCTAGTAGTCTCAAATGCCGGAGTTCCATAGCCAATTTCATGTCTAGGTGTGTCAGAGTTCCCCAAGGACCTCATGGATCCCGGGCAGTGCTCACGCCTAGACCTTTCTCAAATAATAACTGATTATTGTGCAGTGTGGAAATGCCAGCCCTGATATGCCATAGTTCAGAAAGATCTCAAGGGTCTCAAGGCAGTACACATATCAGAGGGGCAGAACCTAGTAATCTAAGAATAAAGTGAGAGTGCTTGACATAGTTTTGAAAAGGTTTTGAAAATAGTACAGAGATGACTCTAGGAGTGAAAAGGTTTTCTGAAACAGGAAATAGTTTGGTGGTAAAAGACAGTTTGAGAAGAGTACCAAAACTCTTTTGAAAATAGCAGACAATCAATTGGTCATAAAACATCCAGATTCAGAGACATTCAACAAACAGATCTCACACGGGGGTAAAGGACTGGGACACATAAGAGTCACATTGGGGGTACATGGATAGAGTATAGAGGAAACACACAGTCAACAACTGCATTAAACACTTAGGGTCTTAGTAGAGACTTAGCAGGCTAGTCATGGGCAA